>NC_135329.1:165819302-166130402 GCF_023851605.1 Tamandua tetradactyla
TAAAAAATTGTCTTAGAGCAATACATGTAGAGTTAGGGGAAAAATGAAAGAAGCAGCCATCTGGATAATTCCAGGCAAGAAAACAATTTTGTCTGGAAGCTATAGATAATTGAGACAGAAAAGTGTTTTTGCCTGGAGAGATGCCTATGATTGCCTTCTTCCTGCACTCGGATCTGTAGGTACAGTCATAACCATGGGTGATTCAGTTACTAACAGGAAATTGTGTATCATTCAATGTGAAGAATGTAGGTTTTTCTGAGAGGACTAAGGTGCTTAGCTCTTTATTTTTTCTCATAAAAAGTAAACTATATTGGGTATTTTTCATTCTAAAAGCAATTTATGTTCATTTGGAAAAAGTAGAAAATACAGAAGGTAATACTCTGTACATCCTAAAGAGAAACTCTATCAACATTTTGTATATTTACCTCTGTTTTTTTTTTTTAACCACATGCATTGTTTTCAGTCTGTTAACTTAGATTGGACCATGCACATGACATTCTTTTTTTTTCTAACCTTCATTTTCAGGCAGTGTCTAAAAGTTGCTCTCAATAGCTGGATAGTTAAATTGTGCAATGTGGTTGACCATCAGGAGGTCATTTAGACTATCAGTTACACTACAGAGGAATTGTAATCATTGTAAGCTCAAATCTTATGTTAGAAGGGTCAGTGGTTGATGGTGCAAATACAAGAATATAAGATCATGCTGGTGGAAGAGAAGATGGCACAAATTTTCAGAAACTAATGTGATATTATATATTAAGAGCCTCAAAAGTAGGCAAAGACTCAGAATACAAAGTAGGGAATTTAAATGTCTTATATAATAGCCAGAAAAATACCTATCTTTCAGCATTAGTGTAATAATGAAATAAATTACAGTTTACCTGAATGATATAATATTATTCAACCTGAAAAAATAGTTATGAAGAATTTCGATGACATAGAAAAATGAGTAGGGTACTAAAAGATTTAATATGTGGGAAATGTAAAAAAGCTAGAAAGAAATTCATCAAATTTTTAGTGCTTATTTTTAGTAGACATACTTTCCTATAATAAATACATTTTTTCAATCATCAGAAAAATATAGACTAATTGAAAAATAAGGTCATCAACTGATTTTTTTTTTCCTTAAAAATGGTGAAGTCTTTGAATTTAAAATGTCACTCTTACTTTATCAGTTCAGATCGAGTATACTCAAAGCCTTCCACCACTTATGAACAACCTCTTCTAGTAAAACTGTGGAACCTTACTTCCCTCAGCTTCTTAAAACTCTAATATCCACTAATCACCTTCTTGCCCTCATACTCTTTTTCAGAAACAGTTTCTCCAGTTCTCAAATGAGATTGACTGGCTAGAAGTGACAAAACCCTCCTTTCAGAGTCTTGCCAGGCTTAATAGCATGCAATATATGGACCTTGGTTGAAGACTTGGAGCAATGAATCTTCCACACCACTTAAAGAAGATGAGTTGATACAGAGAAGGTGAAATATGCCCAGCAGAGGAGGAAATTTTCAGTCTCAGGAAACCATTTGTCTTTTTGCTAAACAAAGTTGTGCCCATACAAGTCTTTATCATCTTTCCAAACTAAGGCATTCCAAAGAAATAAGGAGCAAAATGTGAGCATGAAGAGCTTTGGGCACAATCATTTCTCTCTTTATTCTCTAACTTGGAGTAAGGGATACTGTACATAAGGCAGGGTTGCTGTTAGTTTTGCAGTACAGAATTGTCATGTTATATGACTAATCAACAGCAACTTCTTGGTAACATTGAAAATAATCTAATTTCTCCAACTAATGTAGAAGACAGTATTGGGTGGTGGTTATTATGTCAAACTTCCCAAATTCAAAGATAAGTTGTAGACGCCAGGGAAAGTCAGATACCCCTCTGTGGATTAGTTTCCTCATCTATAAAATGGGGATGGCTATAGTATTTGACTTACAGATTTCTTGTGAAGAATAAAAGAGAAGATTTAAATAAAACCAGCCTTCAAAACCCATAGAAGAGGGCAGGCCACGGTGGCTCAGCAGGCAGAGTTCTCACCTGCCATGCTGGAGACCCAGGTTTGATTCCCAGTGCCTGCTCATGCCAAAAAACAACAACAACAAACCCCTTAGAAGAGCTGTTGGCAAATAATAAGCACATAATAAATATTTTAGTTATTATTAGTTATTACCATCACATGTCTTCATAGTCAAGTTTTAAAACAAATCAAAAGAAACCAAATGAGGATGAGGTTATGGATAGTGACATAAATGGTCTCTGTGTCCTTTCAGGTCCCTTTGTCTTCATTTTCATGGGGATGCACATCTGCTGGGAAATGCCCTGGCTAGCATTTACAAAAGGGGGAAAAATACAGATTTTGGACTAGAGAGGCAGAGCTCAGGTCTCAGCTCAGTCACTTATTATTGTTAATGGTCTTTTGGCAAGTTACTTTGGTCCTCAAGATTTCCTTTTCCTCATCTGAAAAGAAGGAAGCAGAAAAGCAAACAGGCAGTAACAATGCAGTGTGATAACTGGGTAAATACCAGAGGCCAAAGGAGCACACAGAAAGGCTTCACCCCCAGGCTACAGGGAGAGTGTGGAGAGCTAGTGGTCAGTTAACTCATTTTAAAAATAGGCAAATCATAGGACCTACCTGTAAACACTCCTAAGATCACAGGATTGGGAACTAGCCTGCGTGATTTTTCCTACTTCTGTGACCCCAGGCAAGTTATTTAACCTTTATGTATGTCGGTAAAACATTTCTAACAATATCTGGGACACGTAAGTGCACAATAAGTTATAGTTATTTCACACTAATATGTATGATGAGTGAATGAGATTATAAATGAAAAGCTATTTAGCATAGGGCCTGACTTATAGTAAGTGTTTAAGAAATGCAAGTGACTGTTATAATCGTTGTCATTCCCCAGGAATGCTATCTAAGGGGGGACAGGGAGAATGAACAGGAATTAGACAGCAAAAGAAGCATAAGCCTTCCATATTGGAGTCATATATACAAAGACCCTTGTGGTAGAGAAAGCATGGCTTGTTAGGGGAATGGTCAGTGTCTGGAGCATAGAGAGTGAAGGAGATGAGAGCAGGGGTCATGCACTTAAGAGTATGGTACATGTTACAAATGCTCTCCGGCTGTCCAGCTATGAAGTAGGCGCCTTCTAACAAGCGTGTGTGGACATGTGGATACGTATGGCACTCTTTCTTGTGAGAAGCCTGCCTCTCCTGCCAGACCAGCAGCTCCACAGCCATGCTTGTTCTAGCCAGTACACCAGTATGCCAGTATGGGCCATTGCTGGCGTTTTGTGGAAGGGATTCAGTTATATGCAGTAGTGGGTGCTTGTAAGAACACCGGATAGCCGAAGGGAGCCTAGGTAAAAGCCAGCGGGAAAGGTGATCGGTCTTCAGTAAAGGCACACTTCCTTTTGACAGCGTACAAAGGAGGCAAGAGCCATGCTGTCTCTAGCTCTAATAAAATGATTTCTTTTCCAAGAAGTCTTCTAAAAAATGGAATTTTGTCTTGGCAAAACAAATATATATCAGCTTTAGGCCATTTTTCAATGATAGGTTATATTAAAAGTGTAATTTGAATCACTTGTTAATAACAACAAATCTTACGATTTGAAACGTATTCTCATCTCTTAGACGCAAGAGTTGCTGAAACAATATGGCCTATTCTGATGAAAACACGGTTCTCACAGTAAGGTAACATCCATTTCCCTCTTTCAAAAATTAACTTCACTTTTTTTATGTTTGATGCAGTGATTAGATTCTGCAACACGCTGGGAAAAACATCCTGCACGATACCCATTCATTGCGGCAGTCTACATAATTACTCAGCCTTCCTTTATCATTAATAACAGAAGATTATGAATAAAAACATACTAATATCCACCAGATGTTCAGAAAAAAAACATAAATATCCACAGACATCAGCACATTTTAGCTACAAGTCAACAAAATTTTCTTCATTTCTTTTTCCTTTTTAAATTTTCTGAACATGTTCTTTGAGATGATATTTTTAATCCTCATTAGGGATTTGCTTTTGGTTCCTTTAATATCTGCAGCATGAGACTGCATAGTTTCAGATTTAGCCAGCAGCATCTTGCTACTTCTTTCCTATTACTCTATAAACTAAGAGGCAGGCTGGTGTGAAAGAAAGAGATCAGTCAGCTTTGTGAACAAACAGACCTCAGTTTGCACACTCTCAGCTTCTTAATAGCTGAGTGACCTTGGGGAAATTGCTTAAACTTTCTGAGTTTTAAAAAAATTTCTTTATCTTTACAATGGTCATAATAATTCTTTCACTAAAGGGTATTTCAAAGAGGAGTACTAATAAAATGCCAAGCACACGGCTGTGTCCAATAAAAGTGACAATTATATAACCCGTCTGAAGACCATTCAGATTTTTAAGTTTTCTTTGACTACAGGATTTCCCATTTCTTTCCCACTGAACGCTGAAGTTTAAATTTTTTTTTCAATTTAAAATCCAAGTATTTCCCTTCAATTATCATCCTAGAAACTTCTCTCAGTACCAGCTCCCTAGTAAATATGCTATAAAACTAGGAGGGCAGGCTTTGTTATGCTTTTTAACACCCAAAAAGAAACTGCGGTGCAGGGATTTCCTGACAGATCACAGGCAGCACCCTGACTCTTCCCTCTGTAGGGAAACAAATCTTATGATTTGAAATGTATTCTCATCTCTTAGACACAAGAGCTGCTGAAGCAATATGTGTTTTCTGGAAGCACCACTCCCAAATGGATTCCATTTGGAATGACCAGTAAAAATTGCATTATCTAATTCATTCTTTTTTTCTTTGTTTTCTAATTTATTTTTTTTACTTTTTTTCACCCCTGTGGGGAAGTCTATAGTCTCAACCTGGAAAGGAACAAATGAGATATTGGAAAAATAATACGTGGGGGACTTGTCTCCAGGAATGGGGCTGCCTATTCAGATGAGGCTGAAGGAGCTGGGAGTGCCATAGTAGTGTAGGAAAAATGTAAGTTATAGAACGGTGTACTTGAGCCCTATAAGGATAATTCATATAATATAGAAGTCATTTATCCCCACCTAGTAGTTTACATACTACAGTTTCCTGGAGGAATTTTCCCAAAGTGACCTTCTTGTACCAAGGCAATGGAACAAACATGAAACAGAAAAAAGATGAAAATTAAAAATTTTGCTTTTTCATTTCAACTTTAGAACTTCACATAAGAAATAATACTGGCATAGAGATTAGGGTTAGGAGATCTCTCGAGGCCTTTGGTTTCCGTATTAATATTTTGAGGGGAAGCAAATATTTGATAGGGATACATCTGTGTTTTGATTTGTGAATCCCTTTTCTTCTGGTTGGTTCATTTTTACTTTTTTTTTTTTTTCATGAACAGGCACCAGGAATTGAACCGGGTCTCTGGAATGGCAGGCAAGAACTCTGCCTGCTGAGCCACCATGGCCCACCGTGGCGCGTTCATTTTTATTTCTCCCTGTGATGGTTATGTTGGTGTGTGAACTTGGCTAGATTATAATGTCCAACTGCTCGGTCAAACACTAGCCTAGTCATTTCTGTGCTGGAATTTCATACATGGGATGAGCATCTATAATCAGTTAACTTTAAATATAGGAGATCCTCCTTGATAGTATAGATGGGTCTCATCCAATCAGGGTGGAGGTTTTCAGAGCAAGAAATTATAGTTCCAGGGATCAGAAGGAATTCTGCCTCAATATACACTTCCCACTGCTTTCTGAGTTTCCAGCCTAAGGAATTCAGATTCAAGACTTCAATATCACTCTTAGGGGAATTTCCAACCTCCAGCTTGCCCTTTGGAATTCAGACTTGTCTGCCCCCATGGCTGCATGAGCTGATTCTTTATAATAAATCTCTGTTGGCTCTTTTTCACTGGAGAACCCTGACTGATACATTGTCCAAGCACTGGGGAGTTCAGTGTCACTTTGGTTTTTGGACTGGTGGTCTTTGACCTGGAGTACCACCGCTGTATTAACAGGTAGTGAAGATACACTCTTCCATATCTTGACTCACTGATAAGCTATCCATTTGCTTTATTTTGGTACAGAAATTGGCTAATGCCATACAAAGTCTCCCTTCCCTAGAATTCAGAGAGCAGCTTATTTATATGTAGATATAGCCATATGACATTTTCAAATGCCATACATTTGCATATGAAGGTCTCTTTCTTCCCCTTTCAGTAAACAGTCTCTGCTATTACTTCCAGAGCAATGTTTAAGATTATGTTTCCTACACAAGTCTTTCCTTAAAATATTTTTAAAATGTCCTGTAGAGATAAAAAAAGAATGAAACCCTCAATCTGGAAGCCATGGGTTTCTTTTCTTTCAAATTAGAGTGGACATTAATCTACAACTTATTGTTGATAGCACTTTCTATGGGTTTGAACTGAAAGTTCTATAAGATAATAGGAATAATATTATTTTTAAAATTTCTTAAGATGAAAGCAACAGTGACATTAATGTGGTATGGAGCTTTCTTTAAAACTTCAGATAGTTTGGTTTTTAGAGAGACTGACTACCAGTACCTCTTAGTCATTTATTCAGAAATAATTATTGAATGCCTACTGTGTTTACAATGCGAAACAAGGCAAGTTTGGAATTTATATTATAGCTAACAAAGACAAAAATAAGTATACAAAAACACAAATACATAAATAAAATTCCATTTGTATCAGACACTGTTAAGAAAATAGACTACTGGCATAAAGAACGCATCGGGTGTGGTTGGGACATTAAGCAGAACCATACACCACAACAAAAACACGCTCTTACCCTCAATCCCCATTCCTACGGGTGTGAACTCATTTGCAGACAGAACCCTGTGAAGATACACTGTCTGCTGAAGCATGGACTCGTTTGTGAATAGGATCTTTTAAGGTCCTATTTAGGGTGTGGCCTAACTGAATCAGAGTGGGCCTTGATCCATATTACTGGGGATCTTAAAGAGAGAAGCCAAAAGTCAGAGGAAGCCTCAGGAGGAGACCCGCGTCATTGCGTGGTAGAGGACTGCCATCACCTGAACACTACCGGCTCTGAGAGGGAGAATGGCCGTGCCAACACCTTGATTTTGGACTTCCTAACCTCCAAACTGTGAACCGATAAATTCCTGTTAGCAGCGCTGGCAAAGAAATTTAGTGGTTAAGAAAGATCTATCTTGAATGGTGTGGACTGCTTTGCTAGCATATCTTTATGAGCACAAAAAATGGGCGGAGCAAATAGTAGGCAGACAGACAGACAAAAGAAAGCTCTAAACTGGAAGGGCATTCTTAAAGACAATTCTCTAAGAGAACTGACCATTTATTTAATATTAGAGTTTTAAGAAGAATGAAGGAAGAAGGAAGGAAGCAAAGGAGTGAATTTCCATTTGCTTTCCAGGCTCCCTATTATCTGTCCACTGCTCCCAGAGATTTATCCTTGGTCGAATCAACTTTTTCCTCTACCTGAGTTCCCTGGCATCCCCAGGCTGCTTTAGTTGAAAATTATTACATCATTATCTTCATCTCCAGTTCTCTCCAGACCTCCAACACCATATGATCATTTCTACATTGATGTCCTCAAGAAACCAACTTATTATTTTGTCCCCAAGCCTGCTCTTTCCCTATCTTAGGAAATGGAACTATCATTCATCTAGGCAGCTAAGCAAGGGACCTCAGCATTTTTCTTGATTCTCCCCTTTCTCTTAGCATTCATATCCAGTCAGTTACTACATTGAGTCACTTTTTATTTAGTAAATCTAACTAACATCTCTTTCTTTCTTCTGGTACCACCACCATCAAAAACATTTATACTCCATTGTTGTTTGTTTGGTTATCAGCACAGCTTTCTAATTTATCTTGTCTTCTATTCTTTTCCCTCTTTAGCCCATTCTTCACTTTGTGGTTAGTTACTTTTTGAAAATAAAAAAAATCAAAAAATCCCACATAAACATGTTTGCATCAGGAAACAGAAGACATTATTCAAACTACCTCAATGTCTGCCCTCCGCCACCCCCTATTGAGGAGCAGTTTCAACTGCTTTGCAAATGAGGATTGAGTTTTGATGGAAGCCCCACACCGCTATTCCCCATTTATCCCCCTTCTCCCATGCTTCAGCCATGCCAGGCTATTTGCCATTCCTAAACATGCTGCTCATCAAAGCCCCTCTGCTTTGCAAATTCTTATAATGTTGCCTGTACTTGTAATGCTTTCTGTCTGCCAGGTAAACTCAATGCAAACACCACTTTCTTTGTAACACTTCTGACTTCTCTTGTTGCAAGTCATAGCTTCTCTCCCGGTTTGAATCCTTGTCCTATTATGTCAGCAGGTCGAAGCTACAATTTCCTCACTTCTAAAAAGGCCCCAAGATATCTACTCCTCAAATATGTCACGAAGCAATGAACGAATATGATGTACATATAATGCATGGCACAAAGTAGATGCAAAATGAAGGTTAGTTTCTTTTATTTCTATTCCCATTTTAGAGCTTTATCTTTCATTTGCTATTAAAAAGTTATGTGAATAACCCCCTTATACTATATAATGCTTGTTAGAGTAACATGGTTTTCTGAATTTAAAGTTAGGGAAAGGTTTGCGTGTAGTTTGTCCCTGAATGTCTTTATTTCCAAAAAGTCAAAGCAAATATTACTAGCATCAATGAGAGTTTCATCAAATCTAAGAAGAAATTCATTAATTAAAATTCTGAATCTAAAATAAAAACAACTAAATCTCAGTCCTTCTAAGGCACTCCATCTTCTACATGAGTAGATTTTGGGGGTCTCATGTTGCTTTGTCCTATCTGCCACCCTGGGTCCTGGATACACCAAGAACGCACCCTGGGTGCGAACAGGGCTCTTTGCTTCATGTGTGTCACAGCTGAACTTATGCTACCTGATGGTATGTGAATGTAGCTGGCCTTTTTCAAGGCTCAGAACTCACAACTGGGATGAACGCAGGCCAGCTGTGTTGACAATGAAACGATGATGCAGAAGAGAGAATCTACTAATTTTCTAGTCATTTTCAGGATTTTAACATAGTTAAGCAAATTCTAAGGCAGGTTATTGTTTAATAAGGCCTGAGCAACTCAGCCTGTGGCCTTAGGCGCCATTATCATATAGAATAACAGAACAGTAGACTGTTAATCTGGAATGGAGGTTGGATATCATTTATCTAATATTTATGATTTTAGATAAGAAAACAGGTTCAGGGAGGTCACTGTCAAACCCAGGACCTAACCCTGGTGACCCCAGGGTTAGTGCAAAACAACAGTTAAAATCAAGGGCTCATTAAACCCCAGTTCTGAGATTTTTCTCACTTCTTTGGCAATGCCTCTGTTCTCTAATGATATGGTATCACAGAAAATATTGTAAACAGGCAAAAGGAAAAGATTAGGGCAAGAAGGGTGGAGAAAGTTTTATACTAGGTTAAAATAACATTAGAGGCAAAATAAAAATATTAAGACGATTCAAAACTGATGAAAATTTTGACCAACTAGCTTGTTTTAGGGATTATGACTTCCAGGCTAAAAATAATAAGCAAGACACATGATCTTCTTGTTTCACTTTCTGATGTTGAACCATATTTTTCTATCAGAATTTCTATTTTATTGCTTATTTTGCATATAACACAATATTTCTAGGTATTCAGGTACTGTCAGCTTTATCAGATGCTTTTTTATTTCCTTAACTCTTTAATTTTAAAAGGTTTGTTTCGTTTTTAAGGTGTGTTTTTAATCTCTTGGGACCATTTCCCAAGAGAGAATTATTTTGGATTTTATAATGAAAGTCATTAGAAATCCGAATTTATTTAATAGAAACCAGCTTGAAGTGGAACTGTCAGTGGACAAGGGAACCTTAAAAGTCTGCATTTTCTATTAAGCATGAGAGGGGAGATAGGACATAGTAATTTATTTGTGGGAACTCTAGCCTAGAGAGGGATTCTATTGCCTCTTTTATATCTGACAGTTCTAAAAACACCCTGCATTTTAATGTTCTATGAAAACAATGTAAAAGGAGAATGACCAGTAATAGATCTCAGTAGATCAGGATAATATGACAAATTGAATGAACTGACAGGTAGTTGATGAATAATTTTAACATGACCCTAAAAATAGCGAAAGGATGTTTGCACATTGACACTTATCTAAAGGCAGATGGATATGCATGACCTGAGTTTTCAGGCAGGTGTCAGGAATATTGATGGGCGGTTTGAGGATGATCATTTTCTTGGCACTGTTGCAGTAGACAGTTTGAATGATTAATGATGCATCTTAGTCTTTTTTTCTCCTAGGGGGAGAAAGGGATGTGAACCTTTGTTACCCCAAGGAATGTAAGAATTTTGCCTAAAGGGTAAGGCAGGAAAGCTTTATTCACCTAAAAGCTTCGTTTCCTTTTTTGGGGGAAAGAAATAGTAGTAGAATATGCAAGTGATCTTGACACAGGAGACGGCAGAGCCTGGAAGAATGATTATACCATGCTTCTGATTAAGAGGATTCCATCCTAGGGTTTAGGAGCCTTGCACATCTCTGAAGTTCAAGGTGAAGTAAGCCTGAACTCTGACAAAAGCGAGAGTGGGTTTGGGATGTGTCTGAATTCAAACAATGTCTGAGAGACTATTAAGAACCATTCAAGACTAAGGCAGGAAAGAAGAGGTGGGATCACCCATCTAATGTTTACATTCATTTTAGATTTTTAGAGACAATTTTCTGATTCACATGAATACAATATTGTTTCTCAATGCTGAATCTAGTGAGAAAGGGCTTTTCTTTGCCAAGATTAATACGTTTGGTCAGGTTTTTAAAATGTCACATGAGACAGTGAATGAACTATGCTATTTTGAGGCTCAAAATTAAATGCAAAATCTAATAGTGTGTAGATGCAGTTTGCTAAATCCTGACTAGTCCATCTACTAAAAATATTATGGTAAGTAAAGGAAATATCACCTATGGAGTTTGTTCTAGTTTGCAAGTGCTGGAATGCACTATATCAGAATTGAAATGGCTTTTAAAAAAGAGGAATTTAATAAATTACAAGTTTGCAGTTCTAAGGGAGTGAAAGTGTCCAGATTAAGGTACCAACAAGAGGTTATCTTCACTCAACAAAGGTTGATGGGTCAGCTGGGTAGTCATGTGGCTGTCATCTGCAGGTCCCTTGCTCCTAGGCTCTGTTGCTTTTAGGCTCTGTCTCTGTGGGTCCCTCACTTTGCTTCTCTGGGTCTGGCTATCATCTCTTGGCTTCCCTTGGCCCTCTCCAGGTTCTGGCTTGCTTAACATCTCATCGTGGAGGGCCAGGAGCAATCAATCAAGCCCAAGCAGGGAAAGTCCCCACAACGTTGGGGCTGAATGTCCCCAAGAGTTAAACAATAACAAATGTTAGGGAACTGAGAGAATGGGATATGTTTTAGCAACAGCTAACGGCATTTTTCTGCTTCTATGATACACTTGCTTGCTAGCACTGCAAAACCACAACATGACTTTAGCCTTTATAAGCACACCTTGGAAACCTCTAGGTGCTGCTCTCTGAATCTTCCTTCTCGGAAGTTTCTGAGGCAGTCCCAGCCGGCTAATAAAGACTCCAAATTGGCTTGGAGTTTTGAATTATGTGGTCTCTCTTTCGGTGCGCCCCACAACATCGTGGCAATATCTGCTGGGCTCCAAGTATCTCCAAACATCTGTGTCTTTGTTCTCCACGTGTTTGCATCTGTGTCAGCTCTGCTGTGAAGTTTCTGTTGGCTCTGAGGCTTCTGTCATTTCTGTCATTTCTGTAGGCACCTGTCGTTTCTCTAAGCTCTGTTGTTTCTGAGGTTTCTGCTTTTAAAGGATTCCAGTAAACTAATCAAGACCCTCCTGGATGGGTGGAATCACATCTCCAACTAATTGAAAGTCACACCCACGATTGGGTGTATCACATCTCCATGGAGATAATCTACTCAAGTTTTCAGCCTACGGTGCAGAATAAGGATTAAAAGAAATGGCTGTTCTGACAAGATTGGATCAGGATTAATACATGCCTTTTCTAGGGTACATAATACTTTCAAACTGGAGCAGAGGTAAACGCCAAACATTTTCTCTTTTTTATTTTTTCAAGGAATAAAGGACAATCTTGGAAATCAAGTTCTAATTAAAAAGAAACATTTGCTAATTAAAAGAAAACCTTCCCTTTTTCATATTGGGGGTGATCAAGAAAACTTAGGGAATTTATATCTCCAGAGAAATCTCAACATATAATAAAAGGCTTGTTTATATTGGGGGAATTTTAGAATTCAGTCTTTATAAATACAAGTGGTTCTGTTGCTTATTTATTTTCTGTTACCCAGAGAGTTATTTTTTTGTGAGAGGACAAGATGAAACTTGAAATCCCTCCTCCTTTCCTAGTACTAGCAAAGTTTTATGTCTGCATTGATTGATGAATTATCTCAATGGGTAAAACTCATATACAAAAGTGGGAATGATGGGATGTGATTTATCTGGGGTATGCTTTTATTATTAACTCATAATTTTAATTGACACACAGCTGCATTTGAATTTTAGTTTAAATACCCAAACATATTTCTAAGAGGGTCAAATAATATTAATTTAGAGACTTTAACAATTTTCACTTAAATTCTGAAATATTTTATACATGTTAAATCTAATGAACTCTTCTATTAATTAGGAACATGTTAATGGGAAAAATCATTATAATAATATGAATGCTTGCTTCAACAACTTTTGTGATTTTGGGAAATGGAGTTTGAGTTTGAATAAGACCTAAGTCAATCAGTGGGGAACAGAACAACCTGAGTCATAAATTAGAAGCTCTCGCTCTCTCTTTATATATAGAGAGAGCTCATTAGCCTTGTCTTCTAATTTTTTTATTAATACATTAATGAAATTTAATATATTAATTTTTATGTTAATTTCATTAATAGTTAATACAGCCATACAAAGAAATGGGAAATTGGCAGTCTAGAATTTAAAAAGTCTTCAGTTTGAATTTTGTTAACATTAGATCAAATTATGCTATCCAAATGAAATAATTACTTCAATCTGGAAAATAACTAAAACTTTGACAATATGGAAAATATTTTATGATGAGTGTATTCATACCTATTTGTGCCAATAATATTTCACAATTTGTTTCTGTTTCTAAAACATGTGAAAAAGGCAGTAAAGATACAATCTTCATTTCAAAGAGCCTCAGAGAGGTTAGGAGACTTCCCCACATAACTTTTGTAAGTTAACCAGCAAGATTTAGAGTTTAAGTCTTTTGATTTTTTTGCCTAGTGTCCCTTCCAGAAAATCAAAACATTTCAATACAGAATTTAAAAATCATATACAGAATGACATTCTATAAATAGATACCATAATTGTATGGTATTTCAACAGTCTATACTAGAAAGAGTCACTTTGATATTTTCTTTTAATGACACTTTGGACATAAAACCATTTTGGATGAAAAAAAAGGTCCCATCTTTCAGAGGCTTTGTTTTTACAAAGGATATCATTAGGTTTTCAAAACATTTACACAGATCTCTCAAAGACAATTTACCAATTTCTCCTTTTCAGATTTTTTCATTTTGCAGTAAAAGGCCACTGGCACACATACTATATGAATATAGTAGTATAATCTAAAACAGAAAATAACATTGCTGCGAAAGTTCCTCATTTGTTTCAATACTAAAGTAATTACTGTAGCAAAGACTTGCTCATTAATCATTTTCTGTTGTCTTTGCTATTTTTTCAAGTTGTCTTTTTAAACAAATATCCTCATTGTCCTTGTTGCAAAACCAATAACTTTATTTCACTAGGTAAGACAGCAAATCAATGCAGCAAGGTTTATTCCCTGTTCTAAGGAGTATCTGTGCCTCGGAGCTGCTTAACAGTCTCACACGTTCATGTCGTTCCCTGAAGAATGGGGGACAGCCTGGTTGAGCACTAAGTTGCCATTTAAGAGACAGTCTTCAGGTACCCCTTATGTTTCAGCTATGAAAGTTTCCATAAAGTGTTTTCATTCTAATGATGTAGCAAGCATTTTGTTCTGTGATCCATGCAACAATGTTGGTCTTAACTATTGCTGTTCCATACTTAAATAGAATTTAGCCACTTGGTTTTAAATATATTTTTATGAACGAAGATATACTCAGATTTATCCTGTGGAAGTGCCCAGATAATAATAAAAAAAAAAACTTGGAAATGCTTGCTATTTCCTTTTCAGAGAGCATCATTAAAAATCTTTCAAACAGGCCATGTTTTGCTCTGCACTTTAAACAAAATTTGTGATGAGTAGCTGAAGTGAATAAAAAGATGACACAGCTTTGAACCATATCAAAGCAGGAACCAGGTTGAAAACACCCAATTAGGAATCTTGAATAGGATAAGACATCTGATTTTGACTCTGACTTCCTCCAAGAACTTATGATACCTAAAAGTATCCAAATAAAATATAATAAATGTAGCTTTTTTTTCAGCTTGATGACTTTTTAAAAAAACTTTTTACTATAATAACATATACAACTCAACATTTCCCATTTTAACCACTTTTCATTGTTCAATTCAGTGGTATTAGTTATACTCACAGTATTACTTTACCTTAACCGACATCCATTACCTAAACTTTTTCACCATCTCAAACAGAAATTCTCTACCCATTAAACAATAACTCCCCATCCCCCTCACTCCCATCACTTGGTAGCTTGTAACCTACTGTCAGTTTCTGGAGATTTGTTTATTTCATCTTACATAAGCAAGATCATACAATATTTGCCTTATTTCACATTTCTACCTAATGTCTTCAAGGTTTATCCATGTTGCATGTATCAGAACTTCATTCTTTTTTATGGCTAAATAATATTCCATTGTATGTACATAGCACGTTTTACTTATCCATTCGTCTGCTAATGGACACTTGGGTTGCTTCCACCTTTTGGCTATTGTGAATTCTTAACATTCTGAAAATCCTTTTCAGAGATAGATATTTCCTCCTATTATGGGACAACCACCATTTTTTTTTTTTAGATGGAGTGTTTATTGTGAAACAGCGAGATGAAAAGAAACTTGGACTGGGCCAATACTCCTTGGCCTGTGATTGTGCCTGTTTGTGGTGCCAAAGGATTAAGAAATCATTAGGGAGGGCAAGCCCTGAACCTCACAGAGCAACCTAACTTCTAAATTTGAGCTACTGTGCAGTTTCCCATCATTTCTAACACCACAGAGTTTTTCAACCTTGGATTTATCGACATTTTAGCCAGATAATTCTATGCTGTGGGGAGCTATCCGGTGATTGTAGGGTATTTAGCAGCACCGCTGGCCTCTTCCTCTACTCTGTGCCAGTAGCAGCTTCCTCCTTCCATCACACTGGTGGTAATCAAACACGTTTCCACACATGGCCAAATGTCCCAGGGTGGGGAAGAGCTTGGGGAGGTGGGACGAAATTGCTCAGTTGAAAACTGTGGCCATAAGGTTGTGTGGTCAACAACATTCCATTCAATCATCATTTCTGAATTACATCTATATACTGAGTAATAGAATCCCAGCAAGGCATCTTAGTAATCTAATCTTATTTTTAAATTTTACCGAAGGGAAAATTTAGCCCTGAGAAATTAAGTAGTTATTTCAGGTTAAATAAGTTAGCTTGTGACAGAGGTAAGAAGTCAAACTTTTCTGCATTCCTATTCCAGGCAAAATAAGAATCTTTTCCCTACAGAATGCTAATTACAAGTGATTTGCTTAAAATGCAAATGAAATTAAGAAATAAATATGATTACCCATTTCACTGAAAAATAGCCTTGTGGAGAATCCAAAACAATAGATAGCACACTTATAGTTTCTAGTTGGTTTTGGAATGAACTAAATGATTCTAATGAGGATGATAATCACGAAGATAATGAAGATGACAATGCTTTTCTTACGATAACATTAGAATGAGCTATGTTTCCCGAGCACATACAAATTCTTGCAAAGGTGAACAGTTCAGAAATGTGCTAAGTTGCAGAAAGAAAGCAGTTTGAATATTAGAATATAGTACTGATAATCTACTAAAATAAGCTAGAGTCAATGGTTGACTGTCATTGATGATGAGATGCTTTATGCCTCATGATTAGGTTAGCAGTTGATTGTTCTACCTATAGAAGACAACTGGGTACTTCAGTTTCTATTTTACAAATAAGACTCCCTGGCCTTTTGTGTCTTTCTCATAATTCCATGGCAATATTTCATTAAAAATCAGAAACCAGAAGCAAAGACATTTGTGTCTACTGTAGGGAATGGCTGAATGGCCAGGAGTTGAGGGAAGAAGGGAGATGTGTTCAGAGATTATTTCAAACTGCAAACCTTCAATTTTCTGGGGCTCTTCAAATAACAGAAAAATTAAGAGGAAGAAACCCAATGGTGCAAGATTTGTGGAATAATTGTGACAGTACATGGACAATCAATCTTCAGAAGTGAATTTGGATGTGTACTGCCTGACAAAATACTAATCACTTATTGGTTTAGCTCTGTAGATTAATAGCACGATCTTTCTGGAATAAGTAATTTCTGGAGGATGAAATGGAGTTTGCTTTTAGATTGTGTTTTCTGAAAGATTTTTAAACTTGATTTAATCTTCTTAAAAAGAAGAGACCTTTGTTTCCATTGTTGTATGAAATTTTTAATGTAATTACTCTGGGGAGGGGTTTTTCTGATGTCTGGCACACACGGTTTTGAATCTCAAAAAATGTGAAAGATTTAAAACTGGGTTTTTTTATTGGCCTGAAATATGTTCTACAGTAACATCAAGTAACACTATTGAACACTGATAATGTTTTAATTACTCTCAGCAGAACCTTCTATCTCCTTCTGTATGAGATAACTATTGAACACATTCTATTTATGGTTTTTGAAGTTAAACATTAACTATGTCACCATAAAGAATATTTGTCAGCCTTAGGTGCTAAGAATTAACTCAGAAAAAATGGAAAGATTAAACTCGCTTTCTAAATATTGCTCACTTTGTTTTTGGTCAAACCTCTTTGGATTCTATATTGAAGGATGGTTTTCAAAGTTAACTTTGTGTGGAAACTTCTGCAGGTTTCACAATTCAGAAGAACCTACCAATACAATGTGACTTGAGAATTGTACTACTATCATCATTTCCCCGAGGCTATTAAGTGAGAGATCCCAGAGAAGCTTGGAAGCAAGAAGAGCACAATGAGTTATACAGGCTAATAGTGTTAGAGCAAGTCCTGACTATAAGAAAGGAGGCCTTGGCCAGGACCCTTCTTATCTATTCCAACTGGAGAACAAGAGTATCCCTGCTGAACAGAGGTTTGCATCAGGTTTTCTTAACTTGATATGTTAAAGATCTACAGAATATGTGTTCTAGTCATGTTTGCTAAATTCCTGATTATAACTGGGCACCTCAGTTCGCTAAATTCCTGATTATAATTGGGCACTTCCTTTATATGGAAATGTACTGACCTGTAGACTTAAGTTCTTTCACAGAACTTAAAACCAATTCACAGGCATTGAGTTTGGTTAATTTGAGCTCACTAAAGAGGGGTGGACTACTTTTGGTGTAAAATTGAGATTTCTGCCTGTAGGAATCTGAGAGTCATCCCTGGGACTATTATGACTTTAGTCAATATCCAGAGGGTAATGCTTGCACAGGTAATGTCCTGTCCTAGTTATCCATCCTCTTTGAACCAGCGTATCCATGATTCATGGCCCTTTTTGGTTCCCTACACTTAACTGAGCCTATCTCTCTGTCTCCAACTTCCAAACCTTCCCAAGGCTCATCAAGAAATATGCTCTATGATAGACAAATTCCCCTCTATCCTCAGATGCTTTTCTGAAATTCTCATCTCTCTTCTTCCATGCTAAAGTACTAGCTTTCTCTGATGATAACAAATAGCACAGGCTTCTAGAAGGTGGCCATATTCTCTACCCAGCCCCCCCATACTTCAGGATTCAGAGGTGCAGCAGGGTCCCCCTTGCTCCCCACTAACTCCAGATTTCTAGGCCACCATTTTACCCCAACTTTACCACTGATTCCCATGATTCCCAGACACTGTTATGACTGAAGTTTGGTTCATGAATTAGATTTTTCTTGTTTATACTTGGATTCATAATAAAACTATAAAAGTTTTCTACATGAACAGCTAGAGGAGACAGGCTATGGCCAATGAAATAATTAACAGTGTTTTATAATGCAGTTTCTCTGAGAGATTTAGTTTCACAGATATTTAGTTGATTATATTTTGTACAACATCCAAATAGTTGAAATGTGAGAAATGAATAATGTTCTCAATAATGTGGGTTCATATATGTGGTGTATGAATTCTATTTACTACCTTCAAGCTTCTTGAAACTTTACAGGGCATTTGGACATACCCTATTCTTCTTTCGGTTTCATACATTTTACCACTATTTACCCCATACTCTACTCTTCTTAAGAACAGAATTTACATGCTTGACAAAAAAAAGGTAAGTTGAGGTGGAGAATTAAGAGGCTTTCATTAGTGATATCTATCAGATGTTTGAACTCAAATAGCTATTCCCTCTTTGCTTCCTTTGCTAAACAGCTTTGTCTTTTCTTGATTATAAGTTTTTGCTGAAAACATTTGTTTTGACCTTGATGCTCTGTCTCTTTAAGGTATGCGTGTATGTGAGCATTGATTATTGGCTTATGGACATTTATATTTTTGAGTAGAAATACTGTTTTACAAAAACAGACAGAAACTCTTGCATAATGCGTTTATGTGACTTTTGCTGGATACCTACCCATAACAATGGTTAACACGTTACACAGGCTTCTTTTAAATAATGAGTGTAGGTCCTTCAAACATACCCTGGGGTATAAATAACTAATTTTAAAGGTTAAATGCAAAATAAATAAAAGTGATGTCAACATCTTGCAGTTCTATCAGAAGTTATGTCCTGTCACTAAACTTTTATTTCAGTACATGCTGTAATAGTGTGGTGATATGATTATTTTAAAGTGACCAAAATATGCCGTACATAAAATTATGTTGATTGGAGGAAAATTGAAAAGTTGGCTATGTGATAATTTAGTATATCATTGTACTGAAGCCTTGTAAATTGTAGGTACTCAATAAATATTTATTTATAGATGAATTAAAAAGCCAGCTAAGATTTCTTGCAATAATTTATGTGACATGTGAAAGGAAAAAAAAAGAACTTGTGTGAGTCTATAAATGATATTATATGTATAAAAACTCTGGACACATATCATATGGACAGACTGTATCACATACAATGTGTACTTTTTCCTACAAAAATAAATTCTCTTCAGTTGTCAGACCAAAAGGAAAATAATAACAATCGCTACTGTTTATTTGCTACTGGGTGCTTGCTAATGTTTTACATAATGTCTTTTAATTCAAACTTCAACCTCATGGGAGAAAACTGATTTCCATTGAACAGATGGAGAAATTGAGGCTCAGAAGGTTAACTAATGAGTTCAAGGTCAAATAACCAATGATAGCATAGCCAGTGTTTGAACTCAATCCTGCCTGATTTCATGGCTTTAACCACTAAACAGCTGCCATACAGTTTTGGAAGAGAAAGGTTGATAGTAATACCTCAAGGTGAACAATTTGTTTCAGAAAAGAACATTTCAAATAGAAAAAGTGCACATAAATGATGTAGGATGAAGTTATGAACTAGGATATAAACACAAAGTTTTGCAGAGTGTCTACCAGAGCCCAAGGCAATTCCTCAGTAGAAAATCTTCATCTGTATTGCAAATACCATTTCTGTGTTTATCTATAACCATGAACATAACATAATATTACAGATGACTGGCTACATGATTTTATGGGAAAACAATGAAAGCACAGAAGTTCAAGAGAGCAGGAAAAAGTGTAAGTTCAACTTCATAGAAAGCTTTATGAATTTTGCAGCACTTTAATGCAAATCCCAGAGGGGAAAATACTTGAATTGAGACACTTTTCCTCAGAAATCTTGAGAAAATTTGACATCTTAATTCATTTCCAGGGCTTAAATATTCTAGACTAGTCTGGTGGCACTATAATAGCTTGGGCAAACATTTTATTTATTTCACTGTTGACACCAATATTTGTGCTACAAGCTGCTGCCTGCATTTGCTGCTATTTATTTATTTCCTACAGATCAAATTATTGGCCTAGACATAACGGGCTTTCCGATGAAGTGCTCCTTGCGTTCATGAGCAAATGGAAAAAGCAACCATTTTAAATGTAGATTTTTGCCACATGATGATTTAATTTATGTTTTAAGTACGACATGAAACCACTTGATATTTACATTTGTATCTGCGCAATGGAAGAACAATTGAGGTAACCATTACATAAATCAAACAAGACTCCTGTTTGTATTGGTGGGTGGTCTCTATGTCAAAATATCGTGTCCAGTTCTGGGTCAACCACTTAGCCTTTTTGAGGGGCAATTTTATTTTCCCTAGTATTTGCCTTGTGGGATTGACATTAGAACAAATGAGATCATGTGAGTGAGTGGGTCTTTGTAAAACTACAAAGTATGGCAAATGGGTTAGTAATTTTTCCTTGCTGTTAATACAGGATTGCATAGTAGCAAACACCGTTCCATTTTGTTTCTCTATATGGAGAAGCAGGAAATAGAAATGGAAAAATTTTAAACCAAACAATATACCACTTATGGGATGCTTATAACATATAGACTAGTTCAAACAGAAGGGGAGGTCTTCAGAGCATTTTACAGCAGCGTAGATATTGTGGGAAAACACTTGAGCCTGGCGCTCCTGAGGGATTTAACCTTTAGGACACTGGGCCATTTCTAAAGTCCCTAAGAATGTGAGGTAGTGACACCTCTCTCCTGGTCCCTCATCATTCAGACTTTGCTGGATGGTTTGAACCTTAGCGCTATCATGTACTCTTTTAAATTTAATCTTTCTAAATCTTCACTTTCTCACTTGTCAAATGCATATATTATCTACCTCACATTTCTGTTGTAAAGGCTGAATATGTGTGAAAAGGCCCTGCAAATTGCAATGGCTTTTACAGAGAACAAGTTACTCTTAGTATTCAGGTAGATTACTTAGCTACCCTTTCAAGATGTCAGTCTCCTTTTAGGGTGGAATAATGGGCTGATAGAACACTAATACAATGGATAAGATGTGGTTTAGATGTATATTTCAGGTATCTTTCTTCCATAATTCAGACCTAAGCTTATTATCCCTTAAAGGTAAGGAATGCATTTCCAAATGGAAACATTTCCTGAAAATTACTCCTTCCTAAATGTTACAAGACATGGTTAAGTAGCAGAGTTTAATGGTCAATAAGCAGACACCTGGACTCCTTGAATGCCTGTACCTAGAGGGAGGAAGACCCTGGCTCCATCCCAAGGCTGAAGATGACTTGGGGCTTACCTTTCTCATTAAAAGCCACTTAAATCAGGAGAAATTCCTTTTCCCTATATAAGTGTTATATTTACATAAATATATACTATACATATTCTTTATCTTTACTCCAGACTCTCCCAGTGTTCGCTGTTGAACCTATAGAGATGTTGAGTAAGAGAAGCTGAGCATATTTTTCCCTACAGCCATTTTCCCCAGTATTCTTGACGTTATTTATTTTTCCCCAATTTGGAAAAACACTTCAATGTAACTCAGTACTTTAGTATTGCACTGAAGCACTATCAATGAGTTATGCATACCTCTATAATGTTAGCAAAAAATGATTTAAAAAGCCCCAGTCATATAAGGAGTCACCAGGATATTCTGTAAAAATCATTGCTGAAACTTTTATTCATTCTATGTTTTCCAGTGATGTCCTGTAAAAATATCTATGCTAAATATATATATATATTTGTACTATAGTATCAGAGAAACATTGTCTTTGGTCTTTGATTATTTCTTTCTTTCTTTTTTACAGACAATGAAAACTGTAGTTCTATTTTAGCAAAGACTTTGGTTCACTTTTGTGGAGTCCAGAATAGGATCTTGCATATAGCAGGAACTCTATGAATATTTATTGAATGAATTGTTCATCATAATTTCTCTTTTTACCTTGGTTACAAGGAAACTTAGGGCTAAATGTAGTAGCTGCAATCATCTATATTGCTGTTTTATTTTTTGTTTGTTTTTACATCAAGCAACTTACAAAATCCAGTACATTTTTTGCTGAAAAAAAGCAAAACAAAACAAAACTGTATCGTCACTTTTTTTCTGAAGCATGAGCAGGCTTTTAGTCAGAAAAACAACATAATCAGAAAATATATATACCAGAGGAAGAAAAACAAAACAGTTGAACAGCTTCCTTTTTCCATGATAAGGTGTATGAAGGGTATCTATTTTAAAGAAATTGCAACAAATTTCAAGAGGTGTAAAGCATTTACTTTTTTTTTTTTTTTTCTGATTGGGCAAGTACTGACCCATCTGTAGCATTTGCTTTTAAAAGAAACTTCCAGAAGTTAAAATATTAACATTTTGAAATAACCAAAAGCTCAGAAAGCCCTAGCTTTGTGGTCTTCTAAGACTTGTGTTTGAGCCTTTTTTCAGGTAAAGAGACAGGCCTACTTCTGAGCCCAATCCTAGATTGAGGATGGGAGAATAACATCTAATGGGCTCTTTCACATGCATGATAGGGAGCCTGTTACTTGGCATTAAAACCAGAAAGCAAAAGCTCTTAATTCAAGACTAAGTAAAGCCCTGCTTCTCACTAAAGGAGAGAAAGCAGAATAGAGACCCTGAGAAAGCAACTTGGAGGCAATGATTTGGCAAATTCTTAGGCCTCCTAGTGCCCACAAGAGTATGTGCCTGTGAGGATCACGGAATTCACAGCTCTGGGCACGCTCCTTGGCTCTGGTCTACTGCGTGCATTTGTTTTGTTGGAAGCACCGTTCACTTAGTTTGCATTGATTTTATGTAATTCAGCCTCGGCTTGTCTTTATTGGAGTCTCTTTCTTTGAAATGATAGTAAAAACAAGAGAGCCATTTATTTTAAAATTTAGGACTTAAATGATGTTTCTGTTTCTATAATTAGAAATGCTTGTTCTTGCTTTAATAGCTTGCAGGTAGGCTCAAAGAAAAAAGAAAGAAGAATTGGTGAGAGTTTTTAATCTATAGTATTAACCATATATAAGGAAAAAATGAGAGTTCTAAGATCATTACTTCCTTCTGATGGGAGAATCCCTGAATGTTTGTCTATCAAGGGAAGTGAATGTGTCATTAAATTAGCTGTGAGCTCTCAGCAAACTTCTAGGAATGTGAGTCACACAGTTCTTTTTTTCCTTCCTTGGGGAATTTTAGCAGAAATTAAGAAGGCAATGACATACTGGCTCTCCATTTGCTTCCTTTTAACTTTTCTAAAACTTGTCGCCCCAAATTCAGGAAAATGCAAATAACTACTGAATCTTGGAAAAGCTAAGGAATGTGACTACTCTGTAAAATCTTTTTTTAAAAAATAAGAATACCAAGTGGGCGGGTCACAGTGGCTCAGTGGCAGAGCTCTTGCCTGCCATGCCGGAGACCCAGGTTCGTTTCCCGGTGCCTGCCCATGCAAAACACACACACAAACAAACAAAAACCACCAAAGAAGATAAAGGCAACTACTCAATTCCAATTCTTGTTTTCCTTTGGTGTGGATGGAAGAACGCGTGCACGTAGGTGTACCATGTGGGATGGAGGAGAAGGCCAAAAATCACAGTGTCAGTGTTTTAAGGCACATGAAGATACCTCAGCGGCACTTCCGTGCTTGTGTATGTGTGTGTGTGTGTACATGTGCACACATAGTTGGTACATATTTCTGCATATAGAGCGCAGGGCCAATGTCTCCCTTGCAGAATCAAGGAGGTGCAGGACAAGAGGGTGGGAGAAGAATGCAGGCCCCCAGGGAGAGGACCAGACCCATGGCATTTCTTGCCTGGTTGCTGCTGTGTGTTTTGCCCCAAGTATACTCTTGAGCAGGAGACTTGGTGAAGGTCTCAGTACAGCAGTGGGGAAGCCAACATGGAGGCTTATGCATTTTCCTCCAGGGGTAAATTGAAAGAGTTATCGAATTTGGATTCAGCAGATCTAGGGGAATTTCTGACTGTGAATTTTAAATTGTGTAACATCAGTGAATTCATTTATTCTTTCTGTCTCTGCTGTCTTATTTGTAAATCAGAAGTATCTGTGTTGTATACTGTAGGGTGGTAGTGAGACACGAAGTATTTAAATTGGAAGCATACTTTGCAAATGATAAGCCCCTATACAAATGTCATTGCAGTTATGATAATCCTCCCCATTAAGAAGCTGATCTGTAAAAAAAGGGCTGGCATGGAAGCAGTTTAAAAGATAACTGTGCACCTGGGAAATAAAAATAAAACTAAAAACTGTTTTTGAGAGTCATTTTGTCTCCAGCTTTTGGTTAAATCATTGGGAAGTACCACCCCCTCTCTAATGAGCTGGTTGATCACAAAGTAACTCAAGATCAAGTTCTCACAACTCTTGCATTAAATATGTCAACAGAGTTTCATTCCCAAGAAGGACAGGGGTATTTTAAAAGTATGTAATTAATGTTTAAGAAGGAATTGCAGGCTTCAATGAACATTATCCTTGTTTCTGTCTTTATTTCAGATTTCAACATGTGTTTTTAACTTTATTTTTATCTTAATGCTTTTCCCTTGGAATTTACTAAAAAAAATCTGATATCAAACTAGAAAAGGCCCTGGACCACACTGAATATTTTTTTTATTGGCATGTATTTAAAAAACATATTCTCTCTCTTTTCCTGGTGCAATAAAGGGTAAGATGGGAAGCAATAAGTCAATTAAAAGCATTGACACAGAAAATCAGGGATTATCTGTTTGAAACCAAACCCAAATTTGCAATCAATTTAGAGTCAGATTCAATCCCTTAATCTCTTTGAAAATGGATAAACTGGCAAGATGCCATATAGTATGACACTGAGAGAGTTTTAGACTCTCTTATATTTGTGGGTACATTTTTATAAAATGCATATATATTTGCATATGGATGCCGATCAGCTTGAGAGTTCTTTGCTTCAGGTGCAGATTCTTAGGGATAGGTTTGATTTTCCAATGAACTCAATGATGGAAGGTTCAATGGAGAAGACATTCAGATAATGTTATATTTTTGAAGATGTTTCCAAACTTTATAAAACAGACAAAGATATTTTAAACTCTTTTAGGAAGCTACTCCTTGTATGGAAGTGAGACCTTTATGAAATACCCAATGTTTTAAAATATTAGAGTAATAAATAGGATATGCCAGACAGTGACATAAAATACTATCAAGGTACAGATATTATTTATAATAAAATTTTAAATTTTAATTTAACTGCATTTTAAAATTTTAAATATATTTTATAAGCCTCAGACCTTGATTTTCCATGATTATCACCTATTACTTTTAATATTTATCTTATGGGTAGCATATTCCAAAGTGTGTTCTTGGAAACATTAGAGCTCTCATGAACACTGTGTTTTTCATCAGATAAATTAGATGAAAGCTGTGTAATATAAGGAAGTATTCATAATTATTTGTAGGTGTGAAATGGTATTGTGATTTTGCTAAAAGAAGATTCCTCTTTTAGAGATGCATACTAAAGTATTTATGAGTGAAATGATGCTTTGTCTGGAATTTACTTCAACATAATACGGAAGTTGTGAAAAAGAATGGGATTAGGGCAGGGTTGTCTGTGGGCTGACCTTCTGGATTTGAGTGATGGGTACATGTGGGTTCAGTATACCCCAGCTTTCATTTTGGTATATCAGAAATTTTCCACAATATAAAAAAAACATGTTTATTGCTTTCCTCTTAGAGATTTTATAGCGTTCAAAGGGTTGTGAGGAGTGAGGCGTTCTTGGGTAAAAGATCCAGTTTAGTTCTGTTCTACCCAAACTTAAACTTGTCTGGTAACTTTATGGGTTCATAGACATAAGAAAAGAATGTGGGCTATTCTTTTCAAGGAACACCTATTGATGTATCTCCTTATTTTTTTTTCATGTATCGTCCACAATATTACCAGACTTCTAGCACCATAAAAGTTTTATCTTCATGATGAGAAGCATATTGAAAACATAAAGATAGAGAATTGAATGTAAAAAGAGAAATCATTTTATCATTTGCAAATCCTTACAGATTTGAGGCAACTATAAGTGAAATATGATTAACTATAAATTTATTTTTAATTTCACCTAAAATTATTTTCTATAGTAATTTAAGCTCAGAAGTATTGTTAAAGATAAGACAGTTTCAGAAAGAAAGAATGAATAGTAGTAAATATTTTGAAAGATAAGAAGGAATTATTTTTTGTCAGATGTTAGCCATAGATCTTGTCCCAAATGTTTAGTAGTTTACTGTGTTTAAAACAAAGACCCTTACATACCATCATTATCAAACTCAATAATTTTATTTTTGCATGTTTTTATCCTAATTTTGTATAAGATATAGTAAACTGATTCCATTTCATACCCATAAATTATTTCTCATACTAGATAAATTGTATTAGCTAGAGATGTTCTTCAAACTAAAATTCTATGGTTGCTAAATAAGATTGCATTTTATGTAATATGTTTTTAAAGTTCTTCATGTATCAGTAGTTGTTTTCAGTTTTTAAATAAATTAAACAAATTTATTAGTTTTTAAAATAAATTATACATACCTTTTAAACTTTGTTTCTAAGTAGATACAGCTTATTACTAGCTTATAGCAGCATTTATAGCTATCCTTTCTTGCTTTTCAGAGACTAGTAAACTTTTTAAAATTGTTGACTTTTATGAAAATTCAAACAAGAACATTTGCATTTATTACAATATACTGCCAAAAATTGCATTAATTTCCATTGGTGCCTATTAATTTGATAAATGTTTTGTCATTTGTACCATTTGCGCTGTCAAAACAAGTTAATTGTATCTTATGACATTTTTGACAATTGCTTTAACTCTGGCAAAAAAAAAAAAACAACACAAAAAACATTCTTGCTCACTGAAAGCTTGAGCTAAGCAAAGGAAGACCAACACATATCCGGTTCTTGCAAAAGTTCAATTTAGGATGAATGTTAAAACAGTGATTCTCCGGGACTCCTGTATAGAAGTACTCATATTACTCACATTTTGTAGTAGAAAATTATGTACCTGCATAATCTGTTCTTGCATAATGCCCATCTTCAGATTTAGTAGTTGTAGTTGTGTTATCTGTGTTAAAAATTTAACAGTAAAGATTAAGTGTTTCCTAAATATCTAGTCCCAAACTTATAATATCCTTATAATAGCATCTTTATTGCAATTTGTTGATTGACAGTTTTACAATTATAGTTCTAAGCAGTCTTTACACAAAGGTAGTTCTGCATGTCAATTTTTGTTGAAAGCAAATAGTAGAGTAATGACAGCTTTCTAAGATTCGGGACAAGGAAAAGATTCACAATTATAACTGAGCTAAGGTGTTTAAAAGAATAACAAGCCAGAAACCAAGAAAATGTTTGTTTCTGAACAACATCCTGCCTTAAAATGCACTTAAAACAATTCTCCTGAATCAAAACATAAAAATAGAGTGATGTGCTTTTAATTTCAATGTTGTCAAATAAATTATTAAAATATTTCCCAAAATATGATTTTGACATTTCTTTTTCTGCAAGGAGAATGTCTTCAATCTTCTGAATATTACTTCTGTATGTATGACATTGTGAAGATACGGTCTCATTTTACAGAAAAAAGTATAGACTGTTGCTGATAGGCCTTCAAACTCCTATAATCAACACAAATACTACAGCAAGCTGTACTATACATTATAAATCACAGATGTCTTTAGGAAATGAAACGGCTGCCTAATAAGGAGTTATCTTCACTTTTCATTTCACAGAAAGACTAAAAGCATTCTTTGAAATGAATTTTGGTATGAGCATTACCTTGACATCGACCCAAAGACATGACTTCAATTTTTTCCTGTTTCTGACATGACGCTTCTTTGATTTGACATGCATTATCATAAGATTTCCCATCAGAAGCGCAGAGGGGATTGAAGTTGGTTTGAGAACAATCAATGTTGCACACGCACCTAAAGGAAGAAAGAGAAATGAAAATATGTGGCATCAATAGTGTTGTTACCATATTATAAATAAAACACAAAGTAAAAGACTTGCTAGGTCGGCAAAATGCAAGTTGGCAAAACTGAATTGTATCGTTCCAGGGTAGTTCCTTCACTTTTCTACGTGAGATGAAAAGTAACACAGAACTAATAGAAAATAATTCAAATGACTGAGCAATGGATAAAAAAAGAAAATGAAAAGGGAAAACTCAGAAAGTCAGTTAATCTCTTCCACAGGAACTTTAAAAACATGTACATAAAAACTCCGTGCTGATGCCTGTGGAATTTGAATAAGCTGAGGTTGCCATGATACTCTGCTTCAGAAATTCTTTAAATGAAATCATACCGTGTGACTTCTTTTCCAGAGATATACTAATGGTTAAAGCTTGAGTAAGAAGACTCAGAGAAAAATTAAGAAAAAGCAAACAAGTAAATCATTTGGAATAAAATCAATAGTTTCGTTTCTTCATCATTAATAAGGATGCACACAAAATATACTAAGGTTCTTAACCTTTTTGGGGCCACAAAACCCTTTGAGAATCAAATTAAAGCTATATCTCTCTCTCCAGAGAACTACTATGCTCATGTAAAGAATTGTTTGCATAAAATCTTAGGAATTTTATGGGTGCCTTGAAGCTTATCCCATGAACCTTTTCCCCAGATATACAGTGCTCTTTTTCTGCTTCTACTTTTAAATAATAAATACAAGTTTATTTGCCACTCATGATTTTCAATATATTTTATGTAATAGAAAAATAAATCTGTGAATTAATGAGAATTAGGTCATCTTAACCAGAAGAATTAAATATTTTTAACACAAACTTTGTTTTTTCGTACATTCTTATATTACAATGCTTTGTGTATATTTTGTTACTCAAAATATTGTTTTGATTGCTTGTTTTTGCATGCAACCACTGCCTTAGAATATAAACTCTCTTCAAATTCAGGGAAAAGAGGAACAGATATTTATAGTCTAAATTATTAATTTTTGTGTTCTACTTCTAAATAGAGATATGCTTCTTGAATTCCTGCACCACACATTTTAGTTCTACCTACCTTATTTAGATACGTAACAATAAAATACATAATGGTAACAATAAATGCCAGTATCCCCTACTGGATTCTTAATCTGCATTGTTTTATTTAATCTTCTCAGCAGCCATTTTACAGACCAAAAGATATTACCTAAGGTCAGACAGCTGGTAAAATATGGCACAAGGATATAGCTGTGAATGTGTTAAACCAAACCCACCTCCTCTCCACTACATTCCTTAAGGAATGTGTATTAGAAGCTACTGAAAAACTTTTAAGATTCTAAACAGGTTCCTGGGCCCTAGTAACTCTGGGTTAGAGTTTAGGAATCTGTACTCTTAACCGGTCAGGCTGGCACCAGACTCACTACCTGTGAACCGATGCTTGATCAGCATGGTTTGTTGACTGACTGAGCAAGAGAAGATTTATCTAAACCAGTGCTTCTCAGAGTATAGCCCTTAGATTATTTATATTAGAATTACTTGGAATGTTGTTTAAAATGATGGCAAGAAATGTGTGAATACATTTTTTGAATTTTGTAAGAAAATTGCTTTAGGAACACTTGGTTATTTTTATATTCACCTATTTAGAAACGAATAGCTAGGACAGATGGTAAACATCTCTAAATGTTTACGTCACTGAGGAGTGGTGATCCTACCATGACAGCTCCTGGGAACACGGTGTGGCTACCAGGGCTGACTCCTAGCATCTGAAAACTCTGAAATCAGAAGCTGCCTACTTGTCCAAAGAGATTTTGGTCTTTTTCATTGTGTTCTAGAAAAAGTGACTTTGTAAGACAAGCTTGCTGTCCTCAATCACTTGTATTAAATAAAGCGGGTGAGGATGGATGACTGTATTCAGAAAAAAAAAAAAGTGTTCTTATTGTTTTCAGGCCAGCTTTAGTTTTGACCATTGTTTAGAAAAGCTTTAGGGACTACCTCCTTAAAGGTTTCCTAAATAATTAACTACTAGCAACAAAAGAACAGAGAGGGAGAGTATGCTCTGTCTTCTACCCAAATGGTAAACCAGGTAAGATCCTAAGGGCTTTGTAGGTAGCTCCCAATCGAGCCCATAAAAATTCAAGAATGTATACCACATATATTTTGGCAAAAAGTAACGAACAGTTCAGAAATCCATATGGAATCAGGAAAACGAAACAGTGAAGTGAGAACAGAGATGGCAAGAGAAAATTTTGTTGACTCAAATTGGCTAGAATTAACGTTTCAGTGACAAATTCACTTAAAACAATGGTTCAAGATATATTATAAGAATGTCTTTTTCTAACTGACTGATTTTTTTTTTCCTGTTTGACTGATGTAAGTCCCAGACCTTTTCTATTGCAACATTTTTTTCCCCCTTTTCCCTTCCGAATATTTCTCTCAAGGTTTCTCAGGGCTTCCTCTCGAGGTTTTCTACTCCTTTGGCGATTCCTGGCTCTTGTTGTCTCAAAGCCTTTCAGGGAATGGCTAAGGTGAGTGTATGATCATTTGATATTTTAGTCTCCTCTCGACAAGACAATGAGGATTCTCTCAGTTGAAAAGAAGGCATGCTTTTGCTGGGATGCCAGCTTCACGAAAGCATGGATTAGATTAGTCTTTTTCTCAACTCTGTTTTATCACTATATCTTCTCTCTTCTGTGACTCTTTCTTTCCTCTTCTGTGGCCTTGCATAATCTCAAACATGAGTAAATTAAAAAACACACACACACTTTTATCAGTCTCAGAAATTGCAACCTGGAAGTGTTTGGCGAATTTTTTTTTTTTTCTTAATAAGTGGAAGTTTCAAATGGCTTAAAAATTATGTAGCCTGGGGAGAGGGAAATGTTGTGACTGGTTTACCAAGGACCCACCATTTCTGTTTATCAGAGACCAATGAGCTCTGATGACGTGATTATTATTACCACAGTGTGTGCATCTAAGTCTATTAAACTGAATTACCTAAGAAAAACATGTAGAATTCCAGGATCATGGCTGAAAGGCTAAACCCATCTTGACCTCTATTGGTAGTGGCTGAATTTTCTTTGCATTTCCCGCTCAGCCCAACACCTTGCACATGCTATAATTTTTAAATTTTTTTGGCATGAGCAGGCACTGGGAATCAAATCCGGGTCTCCAGCATGGCAGGCGAGAACTCTGCCCACTAAGCCACCATGGCCTGCCCCACATGCTGTACTTTTAATGATTACATGTTAAATGAATAAATAAATTAGATGAATGAATATATTAACAATGATTTTACATTTCTAAAGAAATGACAATGTAAATTGTCCTTACTAAACTACTATAAAAACGGTCATTGTGCTGGCAAATAATTTCCTTAGCAAATATTAAGTGTAATCACTGAGATCAAATGAAAATTAAATTGAATTTGAGAGTAATGATAATAATAATAATCCTGACTTAGTCAATGACAGTGCCTATACTGGTGCTGTATGCTTTATACATTATTATTCCTTTTATCCTTATAATATCACTATGTGGGAGTTACTATTGTTTCCATCTTACAGATAAGAAAATTGAGGCTTGGAGAAGTTGACAAGGAGTAACATGACAAATAACAATTCGTTAAGAGGAGAGCCTAATTCAAATCTAAGTTGTTTGACTTCAGATCCTGTGCTTCTTTATGTGCTGAAAGAATGTTAATAAATAAGACAGACCTATTTTCCTATTATTAACTCATTAAAGGAATACTTTGGATGAATAAGCTTTGAAAAAGCAAGGTTATATCTACTTTTGAAATATTTATCATGATTTTATGAATTCAAATCACATTGACTTTTATTTGGTCTCAGTCTTCCCAAACAAATGGCCCAAGCTTTTTAGAATCATTGGGATGTATCAGTGAGTATTAGTTTTAAGATATTCTTAAATTCTGAACTAATACCTGGTATTAGAATTAGTAACTAATCTGTTTACTAAATTAATCTGACTACTTAAAGAATCAATTGTTCAACATGTTTTCTCCTTAAATAAAACTCTATAAAATTGACCCCGCATAAAAACACACATTTAGAAACAAAAACATTTATCTACACACAAATATACACCAACTGACTCTACTAACATTGTGAAATTAGAGAATTTTTAGCAATGCATCTTTGTTGATCATCTGCTTCAAAATGTTTTAAAAGTCTGGAATTTTAGTAAGCTCAGACATAGGCCAGGAAGTTTTTGTGTATTTATGTAAGTGAACGAATATGCATATGTGTGTGCCTGTTTATGTATGTGTATGGGTGTGTGAATGGTGTGGGCTCATACCTGCAGCAAATTGCTGTATTATTAATGTGTCTATTTACAAGTTCGTATCTTTACTCATCTGCAGTTTTCTCAAGGACAAGGTGACTTATTTACCTTTAAATCTGTGCCTTAGTATAGTATAGTGTGTTATGGCAGGTCTTCGATAAATGCTTATTGAATGAATTGTTGAATGGGTGGCAAGATGAAGCTGGAAGAATTAAAGGAAACTGTCATTGTGCTAGTTATTAACATCTAGGAGAGATAATCAATGATATTAACATAAACTACCTAATTTTGTGTTAATTGGCACATGCGGTTTCTAAGCAAGGAGAAGGAGCCTCCCAAAAGACTAGGACCCACCTTTCTCCTTTATATGTATCTACACAGAGAAGAGAAAAAGATAACTAGTCTCCAGTAGCCTCAAAGGTATCAAACTCCAACTGTGAAAAGATGCTTTCCCCAGCCAGGTTACTCCTTATATTTTATGGTACTCGGGTGCAGTTTTAGGCACTAATATAATTTGAACATGATAATGACTGGTCAGTTTATTACCACATCAAATCACTGAAAAATATAAGACTCTGATAAAAAGGTGACAGAATTATCATATTAGTGTAATGGTGAAATTGCAGGTCATTCTGTGTTTTAGCAGCTTATGTAAATTAAACCAGGATTTTTCTTTCTGCAGAAATGAGAGGCGGACATTTTTAAAAACAGAAACGATCTCTTCTTCACTGCTTTTGGCAAATAATTGCATTATTCTTCATTCTGAGAGGAGTAACTAGTTAATTACAGCATGCCATGAGTATTTTATGTGAGCCAAAGATTGTAAGGCTGAACATTGTATGGATGCCTTTAAGGTTTTTTGTGTTTTCTTTTCTTTTCTTCTTTTTTTCCCCTTCAGCCTATCTCAGTCTTTTGACATTTTGACACTACGATTACATAGATATCTTTTCTGCAAGGCTACAAAGAAAAAGAATCAGCCCTACTTGAAAATAATAATTTCAGGGGATCTATGTAGAAATACTACCCTCTGAAAACCTCCAGAGAAAATGAACGTGGACTGAATACCTTAGTTCTCTGAATTATAAGAAAGAAGACAAATATCCAATCATTTAAAAAGACCACCTGATGGAGCAAAGAACCTAAATTATTTAGGACTTTATCATTATAGAAGGTAAGGGTGATGTGTAAGACAACTCACATACGTTTATAATTATCTCATGAATATTTGGGGGGGCTTGACATTTAGTTCCCTGCGTCGCTTGGAATGGCTCTTCCAGGAGGATGTATAACAAGTTAGATAAATATTTCTTGTGTATTTAGGAATGCCTCGTCATCATCTCCCGAAGTGTGGGTATTTAAACCTTGATAGATAGTAAATTACTCATCCAGGTGTCTGGTTTGTGGCTGCCCTCTAATTTCACTAGATTTCATTTCATCTATTAAACATGCCTGTCACTTACTTTTCTTCTAAAGTTCTCGATATAGTTTCCACTAGATATTTTGACCATACAACCGTCCTAATCATTGTAAAAGCACACAATTGCACTGCAGTGAGGCTGAGTTTCTGGGTAGTTTTGGAATTTGACTGTGGTTCCCCTGAGCCTGCCTGTCTCTGGGGCTATTACACAGACCCTCTCTGGCCTGGCCAGGTGATGTAGTCACAACCACTTTATGTGCTCTCCTTAAGAATGGTTAATAGCTGAGCTGCATGATATTAAAAACAGTAAAATGGTGTGTACCTTTCATTAAGACTCTTATGATGCTTTAAGCACATTTACTTATTAACTCTTACATCACTACCTTTGATTAAAGAAATTACAGTACAGGAATGGCAGTGAGTTGCGAGGGTAAAACAAGGTAAGAGATAATTCTTACTCAGTTGATATTTGTGAGCTTGGGTCAATCATTTTTGGTAGGGGGCAGGACAATTGCTTTGGTTTTGAAACCTGGGAGGAAGGAACAATGTTCCCCTCCAGACCCATCACCCAGGACAACCTGTGGCCAGGTTTATCCTGTACATGGAATAAGTTTAGCTGCTGTTAGTATTTCCCTTTAAACAGGGAAGCTATGCATAGACGTTTGGCCTATTAGATAGGGATGGTCTTGGGAATATTGATACCTAAAGCCTTGGATAACAACCAAACAGTAGATGGGAGTCTGGAGAAAGAAAAATAATGGGCTGATAAACTCTTCCTTATAATGAATATGGGAGCTATTGCTGGGAAAGAGACTGACCATCTTGCCTTGAAACAATACCTACTATAATGAAGACAGATAGGAAACTACAGAGGAATTCCCCTGCGCCAGAGGCCTTGCTACAACTTTCACAGGAGTCTCCTTTAACACTCACAAGAAAGGAAGGAAGAGGTAGAGTGTGAACCATCTCAAATGATAGGTTTCAGACAGAGAAAAATCGTGGAGCAAATGGCATGGGGAATTATTTGCAGGCAGACAGGGTACCATGGGGGATGATGGCGAGATCAGGCTGATTGTAATGAAGTCGTCCCATGGAAGGCGATGGAACACAACACTCTAAACAGATTGTGAGGGGCCTCAATTCCAGACGGAAGAGTTTGGCCTTTATTTTCTAGGCAATGTGGACTCTTGAAAGCTTTTTGAGCACAGGGTGATGAGAAGGTCAACGTGATGAAAGCAGTGCTTTAGGAAGATGATGCTGTGGCGGTGAGCAGGCAGAGGGACTAGTTACCACCCTACTGCTGTAAGCTAGAGGGAATAGAAAGGAAAGCCCAGGAGTGAGGCATTAACTCCAAGGAAGAATCAATAAGGTTTAGGGGCTGGATACTTAAGGGATATTATTACAGTGAAGTACCAGGGCCAAATGTCACCGCAATGCCCTTCCTGCTCTACCCTTTCCTGCTTTTTTCTTGACCTGCCTTGCGTTCCAAATCGGAAACTTATTAAAGGCGCCGTCAAGCTCAGGGATACAGCTGCGTGGATGACTCAGGTGGGCATTCTTTCCTCACAAGGAAAGTCTTTTTACCTTTGCTATTGGGACAGGAGAAAGCAGGGATATCATGCAAGCAGCATTAATCGCAGTTTAAGGAGAATTATTCATTGCATTAATGTATACTCTGCCTTATTCCAGGATTAATTTAAGATGACTGAAACGAAACGGTAGTGGCAGCAGATACTTATAAATGCCCACTGCCTTAGTGAGCAGACGGTGCTCCTCAAAGGCAGTGAGGGTTCCCACGCCGCTGTCTACTACACATAATAGAGTCAGAGCAGCAATTGAACACCAGATCCATTTTCAACAAACAGTCACATTTTTCTCAGGATCAATTGTTTTCATTTCTGAAGCAGTTGCATTTATATTTCAAATTAATCAAAGTAAAAATTCTTCTTATTCATATACATTTTTAAAAAGTATCTTATAGCAAAACCCCTTCATTATTATTATGCATATGCTCTTACTCAGTAAACTGGAACACACATTCAATAACCAAGGATGACTGTGATTACTGAAAAGCACAGTCGTTCCCACTGGATGAGTTTTAAGAAACACTGAAGCCTATGTCTGGCGTTCCTTATCAACCACAAGAACCCCAGAGTAAAAAGTTGGAAGGAGAAACAATACAAGAAAAATCATGGAATGATGTGATAGACTGAATTCCCGCACGCTCATTCTGGCACAATCGTGTTGACAATTTTGGCACTCTCTTTGGGACCCAGCTCAGGATTCTCACACCCACTTTAGCGTGAGCAGGTTCATGTTTTTATTTTACAAACAGGCCCTCCAGTACGCTTTCATTTGACAATAGTCTTTCAAGACTAAAAATGTATGAACATCTCTACAGTCATAGAAGTTCCATGAAACTACAACTTAATATTATGTCCTTTGATTTCATCCATGAAATATAAGAAAGAACCAGATGAATGATACCTCTGCATCTTCATAAAATTGCTATGTCAAAAATATTGCCCATAGCTTTGTTCAGGTGCTTTTCATTTGCTTGCTTCTTGGTATTTTCTTTTAGGACAATAAAAATAATTCTGAGACAATTAGGACATTAAAGAAAGGAAAGGTAATTTCATCTGATGATTTGGCATTCTTCCTTGATTACATAATGTTCACTATACTACCTATTGTGCTTTCCTTTATTCCTTGCCTCTTGGGAAGCTCAGAGATATGCAATAAGTGTGTGTGTGTATAAATAAATGATTCATTTATGAACTCTGTCCAAGAGGTTTAAACATATTTTATTGATCTATTGATATTAAAATGGGCCAAGATGATAACGTTTATGTATCTGTAATTATTTCTTGATGGAATTAATTGCTAGTGTTTTTGTAAAGTTATATCCTTACTGATGCCTGCCAAAGTTTATGTTGTTATAAGTGAGTATAAAAATAAAGCATGGGGCTGTGGTGGCTCAGCAGACAGAATTCTCGCTGGCCATGCTGGAGACCCAGGTTCGATTTCCGGTGCCTGCCCATGCAGGAAAAAAAAAAAAAGCATGGATTAAATTATGTTAGCAGTAACTAATCCCATTCATAATTAGAGCTTATATCAAATGACCATTCATTCTTATACCATCTTTTACCTCTCACATTTGGTTTTAGAGTCAAATTAATTAAAATTTTTTTTTAAAATAATATTTAATGCAAATTATAATATGCTATCTTAAATTTTATTTGAATACTGAAAAATGTAATAAAGTATTCATAAGGATGTTATGACCCAAACCTAGAAAGAGGAGAGTAATAAATATGATTGGAGCAGGAGAACTCCTGTAACTTAATCTGAAATGTTAGGTTTCTTAAGAAAAGATCAAAAGCAAAATGTTCGCGATTTTTCAACTAGGTGATGGATACACAAGTGGTACATTATTTTTAATGTTTCTAAAACACTTTACATGTAAAAATAAAAGTAATAGTTTTAACATTTTGCTTAAAAAGGATTAATTTATAAATCTTCTTAAATGCTTTTGCACTGACTTTGATCTGGATAATTTCTTTCTAATTGTTTAAATAAGATTTGCAAAAACAATATGTGCATGGAGAAATTCTAATGGAATAAAATAATATTTCTTTATAAATAACTACTTAAGTTTGAATTTACATCTGTATAAAAATGGCTTTCAAGCAGAGTTTATTATATGAAACGAATCATTTCTCTCTCTCTCTCTCTCCTTCATCTTACTTTGCTCGCTCACTGAAATGTTATACTTGCAAACACATGGTGGCATTTAGCTTAAAGGCCCCAACCAGCCATTCAACATTGACTTCCTGCAGAATTGCTGTTGAGTTTTGATTGCTCTGAAATAGGGCTGTATGGAAGTCCCATTGGCCAGAAATAGTTGTGAGCTATTCTGAAACCCTTGGGATGAAGGACTGTTAAGTAAGAATGTTTGAACATTTTCCCTTGTAATAAGAATGTTTCTGACTTTCATAAAAATATGAAACATTAAAAGGTAAGAAGGGAAAAGGATATGTGAAAATGGCCCCACTGTGAACCTAGGGTAAGCTCTTCACGTCAAAGGTTTTGAGAGGGCTTCAACTTTTACTGCCACCTTTTCATTCTTTCTTTTTTTTCCCTCCTAGGCACATGCATTTTCATTTATCATGGATCTATTTAATTCACTTCAATCACAGCAGTGTAGCAAGCGCCTCCTTGGTAGCCGGCACTGGACTAAATGTCAGCGATATGAAAGTGCCCCCTGTGATCCCTGCTGGCAACAGAGACCACAATTTAACAGGGGGAAACACATAGCTATAAAATGGCCATCACAGCTGGGCTTTGCATGAGCAAAGATGTTTTGAGAGCACTGAAGAGGAATTATTACTTCTACCTGGAGGGTCTAGAAAGGTTTCACAGAGGATGTGATGCTTAAGCTAGAATTTTAAGGAGAAGTAAAACTTCAACAGGTTGTTTTAGGAATGACTTATAGCAAAAGAATTTCTAAATCCTTTTCTCCACCAAAGGTCTCCCCCTATCGATATCATTTCTCATTCTCCCCCCTCTGCCTACCTCTCTCTTTGCATGCCATACAATCTCTCATTGATACCGTACATGATCAATCAAAACAGTTTTCTCCTTTTCTAACTCTTGCTTTGTGTTTCGTGTTAGAAATGACAGCATATGTACCCTGTTGGTACATATGGGTGCTCAGAGGCATAGAAGTACTTTAAAAGTCACCCCAGGCCATTAAAAGGACCTGTGCCAGGAAGTCCCTCTTCTCTCTCTCTCTAGCTGATGGAACTTGGCCACAGGACACTAAAGGAGAAGCTTGCTGACTGAGATGATCTCTAGGGTTTTCAGTTCGAAATTTCTGCAATTGTTTAATTATAATCCTTATATTATCAGTTATCTCTCTTTATCCAGAATACTCTCTACTTCCTACCATCCTTAGTTCTCTGCTCTGCCATTTTCTTTTCTTAAGTTAAATCTTCTTGTAAATGAGTTAAGCATATTTTTTTTGTCAACCCCAGCACAGTACCTTGAATATAGTAAATATTCTACATACGATGGTTGAATAAATGGATGGATGAATGAATTTTCCTGTTGGAATTTTCAGCAAATATTTAATATCCTTATAATCAGTGATTTACTCAGTGGTTCCTAACATTACAAGGCGCCAAGCATTTTACGTGGGAATGCTTTTTTCCAACGGCTGATGCTCCCTCTGCTATGTTGCCTGCACCTTCATCTCTAACCTAACCCAGTTACTAACCAACCTGTTCTCACCCATCTTCAGGTTTAATGGGAAATCCATGGGCGCATGGATTTGTAATCAGACCATAGCCTGTTAAATTTTTTATGACTGAATGGCAGACCTGAGTTAGAATCATAAGTCTGCAAGTTGCTCTAAAACGGAGGTAACATTTAGCTCAGGGTAACACCTGTCTTAATAGGTAGTTCTGAGAATAAAAAGAAAGAACAAATGGAAACTCTTTTCTATGATATTTGGTGTATAGCAGGTGCTGTGGCTTCCCTTGCTCATGGAGATCTCTGTTCTGCATCCTCTAGCAAACTGGTCTGGCTCATGTCAGGTTGGTTAACAACCTTTCCATCTATACGTAATTGGTTGACTGCAAATAAATGTTGACTCAACTCAGCTGAAAAAAAAATGTCTTCCATGTATATTTAACTGAAAAATACAATTTGAGTTTGTTTCTTCCATGTTGGGAAATGCACAGTTAATCTTCCTTACATTTTTGTAAAATTAAAAGTAACTGTTAATATATAACATCTCTGTTGTATTCTAGTTCAAAGATGGGAAATTTGGTCTTGTCTTCTAGATTTTAATATTTTTTATTGTATATAATTCTAGAAATATAGGAACTATTAGCTGATTTATCTGCTTTTACAGAAATACTAAAACTTCTTGTAAAATCTTAGCATATCCTTGTACTGAGTAATGCTTAAAATCACTTTCACTCCTTTTCCCCCTAGCCCTGTTATGTCTGTCCTTATCTTTTTACTTTCTTTTCTCTCTTTACTGTTTTCTCCTTCTTCAGATTTTTAAATCAACTATCCAGACAGTCTAAATACTTAGGAAAAAAATCAAATATAAATGTATTGAATGTACATATAAATGAAATAAAAGAGAGCTGAATCTATTTTTATTTCCGAACATGGTATAAACAAACTCAATTTATAGAAAATAGATAAATATACTTGGCAACATGCTTAAAGTAACATTGAATTCTTTGTCCTCATTTATTTTTTTATGCTAGGGTTGTTTGCTAACAGTGCTATATATTTTTCTTTTAATTAAAATGTCTGCATTTCTATCCTTAAGCATGGCTGGGCAAGATGGTCTTGCTCTTGGTTTCCTCTTGGAATACTTTTAAGCTGCATAATCAGCAGTGGACTTTTCTTTTGATAATGGTAAGTGACTATTACAGAAACACAATATGTTTTTTAAAAAGGTAGTTTGAATTATTTCTAAGAGGAAAAATCATTTTAATGAAAGCAATAAGTTATTGACTAGAATACTAGAAACACTAGCGTTATCAGTTACTATCTGAAAGTTGGAAATATTTTCATTTTAACTTTTTATTGTGATTGTACATGTTAGGAATTCGATTAATCTGCACGCAGTTATTTTGTCCCTTTTATATAATCCCAATTTTCTCTCTTAAGCAAACTAAATAATAATCTCTGAATATCAGACAATATTTCTTAACACATAGCCTTTATCTTCTTCATAGTAAGTAACTTTACACTCATGCTATATATTGTCATGTCATATAGCATAAATGGATTGTTCAGCCTATAATTGATTACAATTTAAAACTTTTGGGTGATAAATTTTGTTTGTGCTTCTGAGAACTCTGTGTTCTATAACCTTTCACACTTACATATGTTTTGCTCAGATTTAACAATTGTCAGGCAGACAGTGTTGGGGCTTGCTTAGATCATTATCAGACACATATTAAGGCACCATCGGGACCTATGTCTATAAACCAGACAGGAGGTTTTAATTACTCATCCAGATGTTGTAATTGTCAGGCTCTTTTAATATGAATTGAGGTTTAAACTTAGGTTTTTCTTGATAAAGTTCTAACCTAAGTGAAAGAAACTGGTCTGTTGTCTAACCTGGGATTTTTTTTTCAATATGAAAAGGCACTTTCTAAATGTAAAGTGCTAATCTAACACAACATCATATAATTAAAAAATATGTATATATATATACATTTAGAAAGAAATGCAATGATTTTTAGCTTTGTATTCATATTTGTATAAATCATAGAGCATCTTGGACCGTAAGAGATTCAGACTATTGTACTGAGAAAATGATCAGATTATAAACTGGGACACCAAGAACATTTATTAAATATGTATATGAATTAAAAATTATCTTCCACATCATAGAAAATTTAGAGGCTTATACAGAATTTAGGAGATTAAGATGCTCAGGATCCCCAAACAGAAAAAGGTGAGTCTATATCTATCACGTACCAGGGGAATGGTAGAGAATGAATTGCTCTCTCTATTTCTACTCTGGCTCCCTATAGCAAATTCAGAGCTGAGATAGGGGGATACTTTAAAAAATGTGAGTGATATCAAATCCTTCCCCTGCTCGAAGCCCGGCAGAGCTTCCCGTCTGCCTCAAAATAAAAACCATGCTTCTTACCATGGTCTAGAGGCCCTACCTGATTTGGTTCTTGGCTACCTTTCCAACTTCATTTCTTACCAGCCTTCTCCACCCTTTCCATGCTGCAACCACAGTGGATGCTGCTCCCCGAACATGACATATGTGCTTCAGCTTCCAGAATTTTTACTTGCTGTTCCTTCTGCCTTAAAATCTCTTACCTCAGACATTTGCACAATTCAAATATTACCTTTTCAGAAAAGCCTTCCATGAGTATCCTGTTAAAATCATATCCACATCCATCTATGAATAGTGATATTACATTACATACTTGAATTTTTTATTGTCTGTTTTCTCAACTAACATACAATATGTTTCATGTCGAAAGTGACTTTGTTTTTTGTTCACAGTTATATTTTTTATGCCCCAAACAATGCCTGGCACATAATAAGTGCTCAATATATAGTCACTGAATGCTTTCTGACTTAAAAATATGCTTGTATTTTAGTGTTCTAAACATAAAATCTTGGGTTGAATTATTTGGTTAATGGGATCAATGTGTACTGTTTTGCTTCAATTATCAAGAGAACTATTTCTTCATTCATATATACAATAAATATCCATTAATATGTTAAATGCTTAGCTCATGGTGCAAGTGCAATAAATATTTGTTGAATAAATAGAATGCCCACCATATAAAAATGATTAGACTTTTGGATATGATATTATCAAAAAGTGATTTACATAACCCTGTTAGGAGGACTAGGTTATTTTAAACTAGGTTATTTAAAATATGATGATGGGTTTCAAGGACTGAGAATCAGTCTTCTGAAATAGGTTTGAAAGTTAGAGGTCCCCACAGTTTGAGAGCCTTTTACTAAATATAACACATACAATTAGGCTTTTCATTATGTTTGTATATTTTTGGCACTGAAATCTGTATTATGGATTATGTAATTTCCTTGTGTGCATGCTTTTTTTCATTCTGATGCTTAAAATGGTCTAGATTCCTCATCTGTCAGAATCTCTTGTTCTGAACAAACACTTAATTACTCGTTTCCTTTAATGATTATTTAACTGTACCTATCTTTGTTACTAGTATCTTTTAAGATCACTTATCCTGAAAAGTATGAACAATTGTTTACTGCAGAGGTAGAAAATGATTGAAGGTAACTATCAGCTTGAAGCTCCTGCCTATTGGGCAGTTTCTTCATCTTAGGCAATTTGGTCTGTGTCTAATTTAAGAATTTTATCATTTGATCATTCCGATCTGACTTCCAATTATACTTGTACCAACAGATTTATTTCATTTCAATGATGTAGGAACAGCTACTAAAAAAGGAAAAAAGGAATAAACTTGGCCTGTACTATTTAAAAGTGCTTTCTGCAGGTTCAAAATCTGTGACTATTTTTAGGTAGAGGAAGGAGAAAAACTTTTATCAATTTATTGCTTATACTTATATGCAACTATTATAAATCATGAATTGGAATCAGAAGACAGGTTAAATATTGCATAAATACTTTGAAGTGAAAGATTTTCATTAGTCACAGGTATCATTTTTATTTTGTTTATGGTTTCTAGAGGCTACTATCAGAGGATATGCTCTGCTCTGCAGTAAATGTAGTTAACAAGGCAAATAAATGCTAAGCAGACAATATCTTTCCTTTGCTTAGGAAGGTTCCTTAGGCAGTAATGCTCTTCTGCCTTCTAGATACATATGCTATGTCTGGGCAGACAGCCCAAGCTGTTAAGGTTGTGGTTAGTCAATATTAGGGATTGGACTCTCTATTGCTACACAATATTTTATTTGCAAAAATGGTTTCATAAAAAGTAAATCTGAAAATGATAGCTGCGAATTTTCGTTGGAATGTTTTTGTTGACAAAGGGACTATAAAATGGTTCCATGGTATGCTACAGAGTGACATTGAACATTGGAGGTTTTTTTTTTTTTTTTTTTTGCTTTTTTTATCTGCTAGGCTGTTAAGGACTAAAACGGTTACAAGGCTTTTAGATGCTAATTCTGAACTTGGTCCATTTGGCTTCATTTTCTGCAGTACATGTGACCCTAGGAAGCATTTATGATTAAAGACCAAAACTGAGAGTCTCTCTCACAATTTATAGTCTATTTCTTTTAAAGCTGAACACTGATAATCCTTTTGATAACGTTTTTAAATAGCAGAAAGCACATGCCTCTTAAATATAATATTCTTTGAAGGCATTTTATTTAGTCAATCCACACTAAGCAAAAAGGCTACTATATTTTTAAAAGAATAACCTACATGTAAGAAGCAATGGTGAATACTTAATGAGTAACTCACAACCATTTGAATAATAAGTGTGATATTTGGAGGATGGCTCTGTTCTATGAGAAAGTATACAACATTTTTTTTTGGTAGCACATTTAGGGAAGTGGGATCAGGGCTGTCAGGTTGCTTGAAAGACTAGGTTCCATCCTTTTTTCCTTGAAGCATAATGCCAGTGTCACAAAATGTTGGTATTGTATCACTATATGATAACACAATGTCATAGTTCAAGCAATCATTGTGTCAGCCTAAGCTAACGGAGCTGTGGGCTTGCAGTCATATACAAAGAAAGAAGTCATTTAAAATGTATATTGGCTGACTATAAGGTCTGTACAGAGACGAACAGATATATCTATACCATGCCTTGAGTCACATAACAAGGTACTTACTTTTTAGTCTATAAAGTCTAAAGGCACTTTAAATGCAGAATGATGATGATACCAATTTTTCATACCATGAAAGGGAGCTTGTGCATGAATTGAGAGATATGATTAACTTAACTCTGCTAGAAAAGCTCATTAGAAATATAGAGACGTATCAGACTATGGGGCGCTGAATAGGATGGTTCTCATTTCCATTCAACATAGTCTAATTAGCTGGTGAATACATGTCTATCTTTGTTTATTAACAATTCATAATTAGATTAGATTGGTCAAGGGCCATTTACTCTTAGAATCTTTTTTTTAACACTTTACTTTGTCCATGGTAACTGAAGGCTCTTGTGTTGCTATCTGTAAAAAGCATCAATCAAAAGACCGATATCATTTTAATCCCATGCCTCATGAACTGAAAAATGAACTGTGAAACATTAATACTCCTGGCCTAGGGAGATTCTGCTCTCAATTGGTGAAATATGCCTTAGACAGCCTTTCACACTTTCACCCTTGTTCTTTTCATAACTAGTTATCAGAAGTTCAGTGAAATTTGACATTTCTCTGTTCTAGTCAATGAATAAGACTCAGAGCCCACAAGGTGATTTCCTTAACTGTTGGAAGCAAAACAGAATCTAAGTTAGTTTCCTTAGTGTTACTTAGGACACTAAGAACCAACTTGGAACCCAAGTATTTATAGGTTCCAAGTGGGTAATGAAAAGCTTGGTGGGTACCTGTAGAAGAAAAACTATAAAGTCAGGATATCGGTGTTTTTCATTTATTCGTTCATTTCCAAGACCTGTGTTGAACTTCTAACATGTGGTAGCTCTGTTTAAAGTTTCCAGATGGACAAGGCACTATCCCACAGTTAGGTGGAAGTGTCACAAAGTTAATTATAGAGTGCTGTTCTAGCACTCTTAGCAAGCACAAGGCTAAGAGGCAAAGACTTCTTTTCTAGAGGAGGAGTGCAAGTGGAGTACGATTTGGCCATGTGCAGATGTGGAAGATAAATCCTCAAGCTAGAGGGAAGAGCATGTGCTCAAGAACAGAGGCATGAAACTTTTGTTTAGGAAACGGCAGGTGGCTTGGTCAGAACAGGGGCTATGGGGCATGATGCTGGTGTTCATACCATTTGATTCTGAGAAGATAAGTTCTATTCAACTCGTAAAAATGCCAGCCTTGTAGAAGTAGTTTTAGTTCTATTCGTCAACAAGCAAAATATTCTTTGCAACTGGTAGGGCCATTTGAGATAGCCAGAAAAAAGAAAATTCTAAATAATTGTGTTAGAAATTTTACTCAGCTGAAAGTTATAGTCGTTAAACATTTCCCCTTTGCTTTTAGCTTATCCTTATTATACCGGATTTCTTTTTACCCTTACACATTAAAATTCCACAAATAACCACTTTCTGATTCTCCTTCCTTCTCAGTTTTGCAAACATGTTTCATTTATTCATATTCATCTTTAAGCATTTAATCTAGTGTACTTGTCTTTCTTCCCCTCATCTTAGTTTCCTCAATAATCACTCAAAAGGGGATTTGATTGACTTTATTCTATTAAATTGTCATCCTGCAGCTTGGCATTGCCACATGGGAAGTGGTGCGGAACGGTGCTAGACCTTCCCTCCCTCCTTTATCCTGTTTCAGTCCTTCCCCACCCCAATCCCCTGACATTATTTGTCTGAAACTTTGGTTCAATACATTTGCAGGTAACAAAAGTATAATTAAGTATTTAAATATTCCAAAGTAATGAATTTAAAAAACTCATGAACAAATTACTGTTTTTTCAAAGGTTTAGACTAATCACGTTTTTCTCCTATTTTCAGTATTTTTCAAAGTAGCAATATTAACTTTGATGTGTTTATGATGTAGTCAGGATTTACTAAGATCTTTTTCTTCTAACTTCAATATTAGTAATATCACTGCTCTTTACACACACAGAACAGCTAATGTAAAGCAAGTTATTCTTGAAAATAATTTTTCTGGAAAGAAAAACCAATGACATTGTTATTCTAAAATTGATTTACACTTACGTTATAAATAAAACCAAGATCGATACTACTATTTGTCATTACACAGATAGTTACTCATATTATCCTCACATATTATGTTGAATGAGTCCTTTTTTTACGCTAATTTTCACCTCCCAACTATTTGATTTTAGTAAGAGTCAACTGAAAGCGGATACCATGTTGTTTTTAATTTTATTATCAAAACTCTTAAAGCATAAAAGATGTTAATAAATTACTGAACACATCTTTACCAGAATCATTGTTGAGAAAAATTAGGAATATGTTCACACAGATAAGGTAAAGAGAATTTGCCTATTAGCTAACCGTACTCCCAAATGTATAAATAAATGGACATTCTGACCTGACTTCAGCTAAACAATTTAAATAGCAAAAAAATGAAAGCACAATGCATACCAGGAAATTAACTTTGACTTAATTCTGAGCTTAAGGAAGGAAAAAATAACTCTACCATAATGGGTGAACATTTAGAAAAAATAACGTTATTATAAAAATAGCTTTGAAATTTGTTTTCAAAATTGTTTCCTTCCTGTGAAATGATGATTATAACATGAACAAGATACTGCATTTTTAAATGTTATCTGTTTTTTTTCTCTTTAAGGTCTTTTGGTATTTTGCATTGGCTTTTCATAATGGTGTATCTATCTTAATGTTTGAATATGTTTTCTTTACTAAGAATAATGGATATTAAGTAATTGCTGGATGGCGATTCAATAGAACAGGCAAGGTTAGTCAAAAAATTAGAATGACGCATGAGCTATGCTCAAAATGATTAGAACATTACACGGAGAGTTTGTTTTGCATGATCAGAACTGTTTTAAAGACTTCTGGATTTTACGTTGTGAAGAAACTTGGTGTAATTGTACCATTTTTGTTACCTCATACAGAGAAAGTGTTCAGTTTGGAAATGTGTGAGTGTCTTTAGACACACTAAAATAGTAGGTTTCATCATTCGCTTCTAAGAAACTGTTTTGTCAGAGGCTCCACTAAAATGTTCTGTCACTAAAATAATATATTAGCGTTTTTCTAATTCCTGGAGAAAAACAAGGTATAGGAGAGACTTTTCTGAATTGTAAGTTTTCCTCGCCTCTTCTTTTCCCTCTGGTATCATTGGTTCTTCATCAATTTGCCTGCTGGCAAGTGCTACAAAATGAAAAAGTGAATGAACAAAGAACACACAAGCAAAGAGACAAAACTTCCAACTGCTGATTCTCAAATAAGTGCTAGTAATCATTACTTTTTACCCATGGAGACGTGCATACATATAAAATAATCACATTACTACAAGTAAACTTCTTAGTTCTTTCAACTACATTAAAATATCATTTCATGGGAATCTGTAAAAAACATTATAATTTTCAGGTGTTCAAGCATGTAAACTGAATTTAAAGGCTAAATTTGTTTACTAGTTTTCATTTTTCTTAGTGTAAATTTGTAATCCAGAGAATTTCAGTTACTTTTCAGAATCAGGATCAAGTATGATTATTATACCTCATATTGTTTGGCTTCATAGAGTTCTCTGAAATACCAAAGAAAATGCAAAGAAGTAAGAGAATGCATTAGTCTATGTCTGTGTTGGGAAAGTTATTTCCGAAAAGCTTTATGGTAAGTGATATTATTAATGGCTTCAAGTGTAATCTACCTTGAGACCTTGAAAATAGTCTGTAGTTTGTATTCCATTAAAAGTTTTTAATGAGAGTTCAACAAAAATAATAATAAAAGCATTCCATTTCACCTTTGCTTCTCCTTAACAATTCAAAGAATCAATTATAATATAACCTTCACTTGACTTGCTACCATTCAGTGCTCTCAACAACATATTAAATTGTATGCTAAAACTTTAAGGGCAAAACAAATGTCCTGTTTTACTTTTTAACTTTTGTTACATTTTAAAGTGACCTCTCAAATGTGACACTGTACTTTATCTATTAAATATTTTTTCCCTAAGCATTTACCTTCTCATTTTCTGATCATTTTGAGCAGTTAAAAAAAATTTTTAAAATTTAAGAATAGACATTCATCTTTCGCATCTGAAAGAAATACCTCTCCAGACACAAGAATTGTCTTTCCTTTTAAAATTATCATGCTAATACTTTTCTGAGGTTGGAATACTTACTTATTCAACTTCCTTTTATTTCACTAGTCACTTTTTCCTAGGAGGACGGATAATAGGACTTTTAGAATACATAAGCTAAGAGCTGGATGTAAAAGGAAGAAAAAGCAATTTTGATTTTTGAAGATTCAAGACTTCTCCATACTTTAAAAAATTTTAAAGTATAGAATTTTGAAAAGAGAGGGAAAAATGGCAAGAGAGAGAGAGAGAGAGAAAAAAAAAGAGGATATAGGAAAACTGAAATGATAAAGAGACATGCAAATATTTTTGGACTCCAGAAAGCTATCATATTCCAAAGCAGACTCAACAGTTTTTAGATCTCTCCCTACCCTCGATTCTACAGTTGATCAGTCAACAAATATACCATAACTCTTTTTCACACAGTGTTCCTCAAAGTCTGGTTTGCAAAGAAGGTTAAATGAAGGTCTATTGGGAATCAGCCCAAATGACCAAGGTCACAGAAAGGTTAGCCCCAGGGGGAATGTTAATGTAGGATGTGGGAACTCCAGGCTGAGTAGGTAGAATAGTTTGCCTGGTGGGCTAGAAATATTTTAGAAGTATTTTTGGTTAGTTGAGTTTATGATATAGAAAATAAAACTGAATTCTTAGTTTGCCTTTTACCAACGGAAAGACTCAAATATTCGGATCTTAGTGAAGACCTTCTATACAATTTCCAAGTGACATCTAAAGAAGCTAAGTGTTAGAAATAATCAAATAAAAGATAATATTATAAACAAAGATAGTGCAAAAACTGATTTATTCTCCATTTCTTTTTTTGTTGTTTATTTTTAGAAAGGGAAGATTTAATTAGTGGTAGATATATCTTGCCCCTATATGATACTGATTTTAATTAACAGGGAATGAAGCTGCTAGTCTTGTTCCTAAACATTAAGATATTGGGAATTTTTGGTTGGTTTGTGACCTTGAATAAGTTCAAATTTTGAGTTGGTTCATTGCCTTGAATCAGTCCATATTTAAAAACCTAGTTTGCCAATAGGCAAGATATATGGATTGTAATTTCTTCTATTTCTTGTCCCCATGGTAATGAGCATAATACTTTTTCACACCTACACTGATGGCATTTTGATGAGCATAGCTCCTAGCACAATGTCTAGGTTTTTATCTAAAATGACTGTCCCTTCCGCTTTTCTTCTCTGACACTGTGAATTGTAGATGTATCCAACCATCTACAATCATCTATATACCCAGCATTCATAACTCTCTCTATACCAGCTACAGCTTTTGCCTGTAGCATTTGTTCTTGTGGTGGCTAAGCCAACACCAGGCACTTCCCACTTCCTGCCTAATTATATTCTAGTATGGTAGTTTTTGCCTTCACTTGAGAGAGAGGTGATATTTGATAAGAGGATAGGGAGAATGGGGTTCTCCAAAAGCAATGCTAATTTATATAAGAAAGGCTGCCCAGCTTTCTGATTGGTTTGTCGGTTTGATGCAGTGAGCAGTGTTTCTGTAGACAAAGAATTGGTGGATTCTAATTGCATTTTAAAATCCAGTTCTATTGGCTTTATCATTAGTAAAACATTTCCAGGTATTGCTATTGCGTTGGTTATAATGCCTTTAATTTTGGTTGTGGCGGTATTTTTTTTTTTTATCTAATCTATCTACTCTCTCATCTATGTCTGACTATTTGTCGGTCTGTCTATCTATCTTTCTAGTTACTTTATTAGTTGTGAGAAGTTTCATTAAGTCTGATGGCCAAACCCAGTATTAAACTGACAGTCCTTTCCCCTCACCACCTGTCTTAGGCTCCTGACTGCTAAAGCAGATGCCATGCATTGGGTTGACTTAAACCATGGGAGTCTATTGGCTCACAGTTTTGAGGCTAAGAGAAACCCAAATAAGGCATCATCATGGTAATGCTTTCTCCCCTAAGACTCTGGGTTCCGGGGCTGACTGCCAGAGATCCTTGGTCCTGGCTTTTCTGTCACATGGACTACGCATACTGATCTCTCATGGCTTCTCTCTTTACTTCCAGGTTCCATTGACTTTCAGTTTCTGACTGCTACCTGTGGCTGTCTCTCCATGTGTCTGCATTTTATTTGGTTTATAAAAGACTCCAGTACTAGGGTTAAGACCTATCCTGACTCAGTTGGGCCATACCTTAAGTGAAGTAACCTCATCAAAAGGTCCAATTTCCAGTGGGTTCACACCCATAGGAATGCACTAAGATTAAGAACGTGTTTCATTCATGGTGCATAGCTCCAAGTCACCACAGAATCTTTTTATCTCATCCTTTTAGTAGATATTTCTATTAGCCTTAGATGACCTGAATTTGGGGTAGACCATATTTGTTGGAAGAAGGTTTAGCAATTCTTATTGATTAAAGATTATCACAAATTTCAAAGTGATTAAAAGGCATATAAAAGAAAGATTAACACTGCATAGAGTCTTCCTTCTGAAATGTTGTGAAAGAAGACTGCTTAGGAGAGAACTCCGGAAGAAAGCATGGCCACTCACAGATGTTCTTTACAACACTCAAAAATTTTTTATACATGTATTTACTAATGCCAAAGCATAATATTCCCTTATTTATTTATTCATGTGTTATTTTTAAATGTATTTCCCATGCATGAAGGTGTTCTATAATTGATTCATTCTAAATATAGAAATGGAATTATACTTTTTGTATATGTTCTGTTGTTTATTTTACTATAAGCTGCATTATATAAACACAAGCTGTATTAAGCCAACATGTTATTTCAATTTAAGTATAGCACAGGATTGTCATCTGTGAAAAATTCAGGAGCTCCCTTCAGTACCTGTTTTTAAAGTATGGTGGGTTCTTGTCTTTTCATGAGTGAAATCAAAGAGAAGCTGTGAAATTTATCAAATTAAGTGGAATGTTTCCTTATGTTGTGTCACACACCACAGAGCAACGGCAGACGTGGAGAACATGGAGAACATGGAATTGGTAACTCTTTTAAATGGAATTTTTAAACAGTTATTCAACAGTGCATTTTCAAAATTTATGTTAGAATTTATTTATTGTAAATAGGCATAGCAGATACATTTTCTAATATACAAACAACTTAAAAAAATTACCCTCAGAGCATATGGTCAGTGTTTTATGTGGGTTTTCCCATGTTAAAGGATAAATACATTTTACAGTTTTAAGCACTTTATTTGGATTCTAACCTCAGCTCTATTTATTAGTTTGTCCAACGGTTTCCACAAAACTATTTTAAATTCAGTGTCTACTTCTATGTCAGTGACCACTGAGAAACTGTAACATGAAAGTAAACACAGACTGGACTCTTAGAAGAATAATGTTTCCATCTTTTTATACTGGAGAGTTTTTTAAATTAAGTTCCTTGCATGGATAATTTCCTATAACCACAGTGGGGGTGTGTGTGCAGAGCTGGCTGGTTGCTGGGAGAAAAGTAATGAGAAGCAGAGAGGCCTAAACAAAGAGGAAATGGATGAGGTATACTAGTGCCTAATGTAAAGGAAATAGACTAATGCCCAGATGAAGGCTGGTGATCAGAAGTTTACTCACTTAGGACTAAATAATTGATCTGAAGGAAATGCTTCAGCAGTCGCTGAGAAATGCAGACCTCACGCTGTATTGGGCATTGCGTTGGTGGCTGAAGAAGTGCTTATGGCTGCTCGGCTTGCATGCTCTCCCCTTTTCTGGGACTGGTAATGGTGTGTTCAATTTCAATTTAAAACATTTCTATCGAGCTTTTAACTATTGATCAGGGCATGGTGAGGGATGGGCCTACAATCAAGTGTGAAGTTACTGGTTAAGTTAGTGTTGGGTAAGGTCTTTTTTGTGGAAGAAACTCAGCTCACAGGATTTCACTGTGGTCAAGGGTTGTTATTGAAAAAGAAAACGCTGGGTGGGGAGACATAGCTGAAAATCCAAGAGGTTAGTGAAAGTCTCACTCAGGTATCTGTTAGAAAGTAGAGAAATGTTTTTCCTGTGTAATCAAGAGAAAATTTCTACTTCAGCATACTATTATGGGGTGTAAACTTCAGTACTTATGCGTTCTATGGGAAGAGATATGCAGATGTGCGACAGTGGTAGAAAAACCTGGAAGCAATACACTGATATTTGGCATATGTTTTTGTAAATTGGCAAGTTTTAGAACTTCATAAACAGACTCCTAGTGTTTCCTTCCTACCTAGGTGTGGCACTAGTCTCAAAGAAAGCAGGATATGGGATGGGTGCTGACTTGGGGGATGTGATGCAGGTGGGGTAATGGAATGTCTAAACGCAGTCTACCAATGCAGCACAACTGTTTTTGCAGTGTTGTACAAAGTGAAAAAATACTTACTCGCCTGAGCTATTTAACCAACCCATGTATTTCTAAATTGCAGAGTTGAATTCTTGCTTTCTTACATAATACATGATAAAAAAACAATAATGCATTTATTGCTAAAATGTTGTTAAGAAACCGCTAAAGATATAAATACAATTCATTTCTCCCGAACTTCTGCCCCTGCCTCTCCACAAAGCCCCTGCGTGGCTCTCAATTTTGCTCAGTTCAGAGTATCATAAACCTGAAACAATAAATGTCATTCCTCTCTTGATCACACATTAGCCCAATAGGCTTTTTATTGCAGCTAAATAGGCCACCATGAGGGCACTAGTCACTTTGCTGTCAGAGTTTCCCCCCAGTAGCCAGTTAGGGTAAAGAGTGCTTTGTTTTATTTGTGTCTGGGAGGAGGAGGGAAAGCTGAAGTGTAAAGACAAAGGTGAAGGAAGGCGTAATCCTACAACGGCTCAGTATGGGCACTTCCCTGCTGTAATAGATGACTATTTGTCAATGCACATTAATATTTGATGTGCATCATCGTATTATCCTTTATACGCACTTTCACAATACTGTGAAACAGCAAGGTTGCTCTAGACAAGGATTTATGTGACCAAATGCAGTGGCTTTTACTTGGTGAAATTAGCACACATCCTGTCCTTACAATGTCAAAAGGGATGCTTTTGTTTATATTGAATAAACAGGCAGAGGCTGGGCCCAGCCTTTTTTTTTTTTTTTGGAAAACCCTGTATTATCTTGAGTGCATAAACAAGACTGACAAAACAGGTTTTTCTTAAATGGCACAAGGGTGCACTCTGCATTCTGCTCCTTAGAAACAAAGACTTAGCTTCCATCATTATAAAAGACCCCTGAAACAGATCTGGAAGTGAAAGCTCATGCACTGTGGTACAGACCAAGGAAGAAAAGTGAAGAAAATGCTTAGATCTACAAAGGCTTGTGCTCATTTTTATTTTCTTTTTCTGAAACTGAATTCAAGCACCGAGAAGCATTATTTGCTCACACAATGCCTGACCACATGTGCAAACCATTAAAAAGGCATAGCTCCCTTTCCATTTTGATGTAGTCCAAAATAAAAACATAAATGCCAACAGAACAGTTTATTCAGATACACCCCAGCTGTCCCGTGTAGCATCAATTCTCTTCTCAAGTACAATAATTCACCCATGACAATAATCTAAACATGATATTTTAGTGGTCAGAAAGAACCTATACTTAGAGGGAGGACAGTTCTTCATGATGGGGACATGTGGCTTGTGATTACGTAAATATCCAAACGATAAAGGCAGTCAGTCTTAAGGTCTTGTAGTAACATTTGAGGAAATTATTAATGCCAATATCTTATTTTGATTGTCTGTCACAAGGACTGCTCACCAGAATTTAAATCAAACTTTCACTGTATCACTTGTCCATTCATTCATTCATTCACTCATTTCATAAGCATGCATTCAGTGACTGATATGTGTTGTGTTTTACATTGAACAAAGAAGTGCCTGAAGTCATCTTTTCCTTGAGGATGTTGCCATATAGTACATGTACAAGAGAATATGCACACGAGTAACTAAAGAACACAAAGGAGAAAGGAGCAAGTCAAAAGGGAAAAACGATTTTGGGTGTGGTAGGTAGCATCTAAAAGGGCCCTCAATGACCTCTGTCTCCTGGTATTCACCCTTGCACAATCCTTTCCCTTTGAGTGTAGCCTGGACCTAGTAACTCTCTTTTAATATAGTAGAAGTGGCAGGCAGGGCCGGCTGCGTTTAGAAGGGCCTTGAGCTTGGCTTAATGTTATGCTGAAATGGACTTGAAATTCTTGACAGTTTTATCTCTGAACTTGTGTTTCATAAGTGAAGTCTGCTGGGACAATGGAGCATGCACAGGAAAAAGAAGAGATAAGTTCAATAAACATGTCTGCTCCCTTTCCTTACCATGCCATCCAAGCAGAGTGCACTCATGTACAGAATTCCAGGGCTGTATTCGGGAGCTCAGTGGGACTGAAGAGAGTTTGAGTGGGTGCTGAGAGTCCTGGGAATATGCACGTTCCATTCAAACCAGAACTTGCTTACAAAGAAAGAAGGCCTTGACATTCGAAGAAACATAAACGACCACAGAACCTTATCACAAATTTTTTTTTTAATGGTACTTCCCTGTCTTAGGCGATCACTTAAATTATGACAAGGAAAGAAAAAGAAAGGAAAGGCCACATGTAGTTCCTTTTCCTTTCAGTCCTTTCTGTTCATGAAGCTGAAGATGGGGGCATTGGTAGAATGTGCGAGTATCAAGAATTAAAACAAAAACACTTCATACAATTTTGTGTGGAAGTATCCACTGTTCTGGTAAGAAAAAAAATGCACAGGTGTGTATGAGCTACAAAATAAGAAATTGTGTAAGTTTGGTGATTCTGTGTACAAATTAAATGCCTTATGTTTGCATTTAAGCTTGGCATTGTATAATATAAAGACAAAGGTAAAATTCAGGCTAATAATTTGAAATTTTAACTTTCTCTACTTGGAATGACATAGTAAATAAAAGCACCATGATGAGAAGGAGAGACGAAGAGAAGAAAATAGAAGTTTGTGTTAGCTTTTTTTTTTTTTGCATGGACAGGCACCGGGAATCGAACCCGGGTCTTCAGCATGGCAGGCAAGAACTCTGCTACTGAGCCACTGTCACACCACCCTGTTTTAGTTTTCAAAGGCACTTTTTTTCCCTGCCTTTTTAACTAAGGACTTCACATTTTCATTTTGTACTGGGCCCTACAAATTATGTAGCAAGGCATGATGATAGTATGTCAGTTTCAAAAATAAATTATAAAAATATTTGGCTCCTCTCTCTCTTCTTTCCTCCCTTCTTCCTTCTCTGACCTCTTTCTTTGTGGTGGGGAAGCAAGCTTCTATTTTGTGAAAAAATCTCTGGGGAGGCCATGTGGCAAGAAACTTTTCTCTAGCCAACAGCCAAGAAGGACCTGAGACCTACCAGCAACCAGTGGGTGATCTTGGAAGGAGCTCTTCCCCCCAGTTGAGATGGAGATTCCGGCAGCCCTGGCTGAGATCTTGATGAGACTTACCAGGGACCCTGAGTCCAAAGCATACAGCTAAGCCCACCCAGGTTCCTGACCCACAGAAGCTGTGAGAGAAGAAATATCGTTGTTTAAACTGCTGAGTTTTGGAGTAATGTTACGCACCTATAGAAAACTAATGCACTGGGGTTCAAGAGAATAAAAGCTTACTTCCAAGGACTTAAGTCTTTAGGACAAGCATTTAGTGATGGAGGAAATGGTATTGCAGGTAGGACAGACAGTGTGATCTAGGCTAGGGCAATAGTTCTCAAACCTTTTGATCTCAGGACACCTTTACAGTATTTAAAAATTATTGAGAACCCGAAAGGCTTTTATTTATGCACATTATATCTTCTGATATTTATTATAGTTGAAACTAAAATTGAGACATTCAAGAATTTGTATTTATTACATTTAAAAACAATGAATCTATTATATGTAAAAATAATTTTTATATAAGTAAATATATTTTACAAAAGTATATTTAGTGAAGAGAATGGCATTCCATATATTTTGAAGCTTTCTTTAATGTCTGGCTTAATAGAAGAGAGCTGGGTCTAATATCTGCTTCTGTACTGAACCTGTTGAATAACACATATCATGTAACCTTGGGAAAACTTCACTGCACATTTGTGAGAGAATAAGAATGAAGAAAGCAAATAATAGCTTGGTCCTTGGACCACACATTGAGAGCAACTAATCTAAATCATGAGGAAGGGAGAATGTAGATCTCAGGCTCACATATCATACCTAGTCTTTTTTTTGTTGTTTTGCTTGGGCAGGCATCGGGAATTGAACCCGAGTCTCTGGCACAGCAGGTGAGAACTCTGCCACTGTGCCACCATCACCTGCCCCATACCCAATCTTTTTCTGTGTGTGAAGGAGTTGCTGACATTATTAGCTGTCTACCCAAAAGTGATTCCTGCTTATCTTCTTCCTTGCTAAAGAATCCTTGGTTCTGTCTAGGTATCGGAAAGAAGCTTATGTGTTAAAGGGGGGTGAATTTGATTAGCCTAACCTTAAAAGATATTTGACACAACCATGGTGATGAAAAGAAGTCTAGTATTGCAGGTGGTGATGGTAGTGTGTGAAGCACTGAGACATAGGCTTGCTCCTTTCTGCCTTTGGATGTTGCTTTATCAACATGAAGCTTGAGCTTGCTGTCACTGTGCTGTTTCAATGATTAGAAGGTCAAGGGAATGTGAGTGAGCTGACCAAAAGCCTGGATATTGTTAAGCCATTAAATCAACAAACCTAGAACAAGCCTGACCTTTTTTAGTGTTTAAGTTATTTTGACTCAGAGAATCACTGAAGATTTTTGAACTGTGAACTGACAGGCCCATTAATATCTGTGAAGATTGAGCAGACTGCCTGGACTGGACATTCAGGCACCAGGAGGCTGTTATTAAACCAGGCCAGGTAAAGGTAATGTGGGCTTGAACTACATTGGCATCAGCAAAAAAAAAACAAAGCAAAATATTAGACTAGATGTGATAGAATTGTAGGGGTAAAATTTGTACAACTTAGCAGCTGAGTAAATGGACACTGGCATGTGTGGTCTGGGGAATGGAAAGGAAACATCAGCGATGACCCAGTTAATTGGCTGTCTAAGTGATTAGAAAGGGGTGCCAGAGATATGCGGGTATAAGAGGTTTGGAAAGGAAAATGATGGATTAATTTTGGACACATGGAGTGAAGAAGATATCACAAATACATGGCACTTTGTTGGTGCTCAATAAATGTTTGTTGGGTATAGAACAGAATTGAACTGGTATCTATAGAGTTTGCTTCCTCATCTCAGTTCAATTTTTTTTCTAAAATATTGCCTCCTTAGGAAAGCCTTCCCTGGTCACCCTATCTAAATTGCAATATTCACCCCCCTTTGACACTCTCTCAATACCCTTGTCCAATAATTTCTATTGGACTTCCTAGCCATGCCTAAGCTCTACTTTTCTCCCTAAAACTATCCCTTATCACTTACATTTACATTTACTTATTTCTTATGTTTTTTCGATAAGAAATAAGCTTAATAAGGGAATCTTTCATCTATTTTGTTCCCCTCTGCAACTAAGGTGCCCAGAACAATGCCTGGCACTTGGTAGATACTCAATAAATATGTGTTAAATTCGCATAAATGGGATGCTTAAAGCATAAGAATCAGTGTTGCAAAGTATTTGCTATTATATGCCTGAAAGTAAAAACCGAAGCCTCAGGTCTGGATTCAGGCTACATAATTGATGCTGGACTCACAAAAGTAGTGCCAGATACTTACTGAGTGCCGGGACCGACCTAAACATTTTATATACATTTTAGCATTTAACTCATAAAAAATCCCATGGATAGGTACTGCTTCTTTTATTTTACAGGGATATAAGGAGGCTCAGAGAGGTTATGTAACTTGACTAATATCACAAAGCTAGTGAATGAGAGAGCTGGGCTTTTACATTAAAGACTTTCTCTAATTAAAAAGTCATTAATAGGGTTACAGACAGTTCTTTATTCATATAGTTATTGTAAGGATTAACGAGAGAAATATCTATAAGGTAGTTAAAAGTGAAAAACAAACAAAAAAAGAAAATCATTAGACAAAGATTTTCCCTAATGGATGTGACTTTACATTGCATTCATGATATGTAGTTTTCAGGAAATAATGATTCAGAATTTTTCTTGATTTTAGGGTTTATAAGTGGTAAAAAGTGACCACCTAAAATTTTTTTCCCTAATCAGCCACACAAAATACATAAAGTATACTAATGCCCACCAACCTTAGGAGGTTGACTCTTAACTTAAAAAGAGAAAAACCACACTTTCTGACTTTGAAATCAGATCATTCAGCTAACTGTAGGCGCTTGTAAGCATCTCCTCTAAGGTCTGAACACAAGCAAGAGTAAAAAATAAAATCTTTAACATTTAAAAATAAAATTAATTGGTCTATTGAAAAGGTAAAGCACCTTTAGCCCCATTGATTTTCTACCTGGGACTATAGTAAAGTGACCTGGAGGAGCTTATAAAATATATAATGCTGGCAGAGAAGGAAAGATTCTATTTCACTTCCAGTAATACATTTGCTGTAAGTTAAACTTACAGGACCTAGAAGGTCAGTCATGACATCTTTTCTGTAACGCCTGAGATGCTCTTCACACACACAAAAAATCACCACACACTTATTTCATCTGAAATAGACTGAGCCTAAGGATGGTTTTCCTCTATGAAAAAAAGGCAATTAGTGAAGGTAAGGATTCTTTTTGGTTTTGCAACATGTTTTTACATTTCATTTATGGACATAAGATGGAAAAACAAGATGAACATGATTCTTTTATTGGGCATTCAATTAAAAATGTCATGACTTGTCCATTAATTTGCATAAATCCTAGACACAGTTTCAATGAGAGGGTTATTACGGTGAGGAAAAGACGGAAGTGTATAACCTTGGGCAGGTCGTTTAACATCTCTCTGTTTTACATTTACAAGCGGTAATACAAAGAGACAGGATTATATGATCTCCAAGGTCCCATCCAGCCAGATTTCACACACTATGATTATCTGAGAGGCAATTTAATGCAGTAGTAAGGAGCCTGGAATTAGCCTGGCTACCTTCAGATCCTGGCCCTCTCCATTTATTAGCTATATGATATGCAGTAAGGTACTTAACTCTTTCCTCATCTGCAGAGTGAGGGTAGTAAACCTTCATATTTTCTTTGAGGACTAAACACAATCATCTTTTGAAAATATATAGGATTGGCTTTAGCACATAGTAAGGGCTCATTTAGTGCTATCTGGAATTATATGGTAAATGTAAATATTTTTCTTTAACAAAAAATAACTTTAGTTCAAGAGTATACTTTTTATTACGTTCAATTCCAAGTTTTAACCTGTTTAGCAACTATACTATTATTCAGAGTGTAAAAAAGTGTCATAGCATTAATTTTATGTATACAATTCCAAACAATTGGTTTGATTGCTTTCACACACACTTTCCATCCCCAAGTAGAAGAAATTCTAATATTCAAAGGCTATTTAACTGCCTGCATTGGAGACTAATGAAGACTATCTATGATAAGCTAGGATACCATCATATAAGTCACCAACACTGAAAGAATGAATGACATCCCTCCAAATCACAACCTCAACAATAAATTATGATATAGACAAAGAAAAACACTTTTGAGACATAATTTTTAAAATAAATAAGACCTCAAATAAAACTGAGGTTAATGATAATAGCTTTTATCTAAACTTACAGTTTCATGCCGTAGGTGTTCATATTCTTTTAATATATATGTGAACAGTCAGACTCAGGAAGGTTAAGGGCATGCCTAACGCCACACAGCCGTAAGCGCAGCACAAAGACTTTGACTCAGAGAGCGTGATTTTTAGCATCTGAGTTCTTAATTAGAATGCTTCCTTTGTGCAGGTTTTTTTTGCACAACGTCTGTGCTCTTTCATGATACCACATTGCCTCATGATATAAATCCATCCATCCAACCATCCTTCCTTCCATCTATCTATCCATTCATCCGTCCATCCACCCATCCATTCATCCATCCAAATATTCTTTCTCTATTAGAATAGAACCAGAAGGACTCGAACTCTTGGTTCAAAGTCAAGTGAGGCAGATTTCTTAGACTTAGACTTTGGCATAATGTCAACACCACCCACCTGTGACGTTGGTACAACACAATCTTCAATTGAACATATAATGTTACCTTTAAATTTACAAGGCTTATTAAATCCCACAGTAAACTACCTACACTAACGATGACTGAGTGAGTATCTATGCTGGTGGGACCCTTTTATTAGTTAATGAGTATTCTTTTCCTGTGAGGGAAATTTCCTAACAGAATAAGTTTCATTAGTTTGTTCCACATTTTTTTTTAAAAGAAAAAAAAATTCTTTTATAAAAACTGGATTTTGTTTTACAAATAAATACATCGATATAAACTGAGGAATGTTTTCTACTTAAATTCACACAATCTTAGAATCCCATTTTTTAAAAATTAAATACTCTCTTTCAAATATAGTTTTAAGTCTTCAAATTTAAAATTAGGTTACCACATGTTGTCAAAAGATTGAGCTAAAGAAGAAAATCATTTGCTTTCTCTTTCACTCCCCTCATCACCCATTAATGGGAGAAAAAGTCACTAATATGTTGCATATTGTAGGAACAAAAATGAATTTACCTCTCTTTATGCTCTTTTTTCTTTTTTATTAATCTCTATGTTTGTAGCTCCCATACAAAAAATCAATTTCTGCTTTATTCTTATAAACTTTGTTTTATTTTCTTGTCAAAACCCAATCGAGCATTTTGCTAGTCCCTGTTTAATAACTGTTGTCCTACTTTATGCTTTTGATAACAATTATTCTCATTTTTTTGTGTTTTTGTTTTTGTTTTCTCCTCTGTCATAAGGTTGTTGCTCTGGAGATCTGAAAGCATAACTAACTGTACTTATTTCAACTTTCTGATCCTGAAACAAGTCAATCTAATTTATATTTGCAGTTGAAGAGGAGACAGGGATTATAGCCCAGTCAGACAATCTGAAGGGTTCACCAGTTTTCCTGAAGAAGGTAGACAGCCTACCCTAGATTTCACATGGCTGGATAGGTGACTACGAGTGCAGTTAAGTTTCCAGGTCACCCCACGCCAAGGCTTTTGGATACAAACATGCTAGATTCTTAGTTAGTATCATGATCGTATCGTGATACCGACTAAGCCTTAATGATTCTTAAATCTCCACTTACTTATCTCAGTAGTCAATTTCACTCCACATCTATCCTTTCTCCCTTGTTACTGATGTCACCATCACATTTGTCAGTCAGATTAAGATATGTTATGTTGCAGCAACAAATAGGTCTCAGTGGTTTAGAACAACAAAGATCTATTTCTTATTCATTCCACGTCATACAAGTTTCATACTATATGTCATGCAAGGCCCCAAGAATGATGAATCACCAATTGGAACACCGTTGTATATTATATCAGAGAGAGGTGAAGTATAATTTTGCAGAGTCCCTCATTGGAAATCTACTGCTCAACCACAGGTCGCTATCCTTAGCTAGACACACAACTTTCTGCAACCTCCAGGGAGTCAGGAAATACATTCCTGCAATGAAGTCCTTCTTCTATTCTGGAGGTGGGAGTAGAAACAACGAGCAACAAAGCTCACTTTCATTTTATCTTTCCTTTAAAAATCTTGGAAGAGAGGAGTTTCTTAGATTTTCTTTTTCCTTTTTTGGTCTACTTTTAATTTTTTGCTTCTTAATTGAAGTATCCTGATAATCTTTTTATTTCCTGTTAATTAATTTTTCCTTTCTTTCTTTACATTATTTTCAATAAATACTTTGTGTTGTTTTACACAACAGTCTAACTTTTTGCAACCCCAGTGTCTATTCTCATTCCTCAGCCTCAAATCCATTTTCTTTATTAGATTTCTTCGAACTCCTGCAGCTCCTCTTAGTGTCTGCACCATGCAACTTAACCTTTAATTATTTGCCTACTGGGCATTCCACTTGGTTCTGCCTTTTATCAGCTGAATCAGAGGAAAACTTTTCTTCACCACCTCTTTCCCTTACACAAAATTAACTCTACCTTCTCATCCTCTATTTCTAAGAGTTGTTCCACTATTCTCCCCAGCACTCAACCTCAAAATCTTCACTTGTGTTTGACTCTGTTTCTAATCTCTTGCTTCTCATATTTGTACAGTAAGCAAAACTGGACTCCCCATGAACCTATTGTGCTAGTGTGTGTCAAATGACACAATAAAAGTGAAAGCATGTTGCAAATGCTAAATATATTTGGGCATATTCTTCTCTATTCCTTCAACAATCTTTACTAATTCATTTATTTATACATCATTCATGTATTCATGGACTGACTCAAGACTGAAAGTGTTTTCTCAGAACTGTGCTTGTCACTGAAGGAGGTACAAATTAAATATAACCCTTTGCTCCCCAGAAGGTTATATTCCAATTGAGATCACATATCTAGACATCCAAATAACTAAGTGCTGATTGGACTGAAACAAGGGAAATGCTATGGGATATGAAGGAAATGATGATGTTCTAGACTGGTCTGGTAAGGCTTCAGGAGGAAGTGAGAGTGGAGATGATCAATCAGTTTACTTTCAGAATAAAACATCTGAAGGTTGTATAGCATACTTAGAATAAAACCAACACTGTTCACTGAGGCCTGCTAGGACTTTCATGATCATGTCCCAACCGCATCTGAGACACTCTCCCTTATTTTCTGGCCTCTAGTCCCACTGACCTTGGGTCAGTTACTTCAGCACACCAAGCCTGTCCCTACTCTTGTACCTTTGGACCAGAACACTGTTTCCACACGTCTTTGCACAACCAGCTGTTCCTTGCTATTTGGCTGGGAAATGGCACTGTACTAGCTTCCCTATCTCTGGTTCCTTTCCCTTTCAGAGACTATCACCAAACCTCATTAACTGGTTCTTTCTCCTCCATACAACTTCATTATGTACCAAAACGTAGGTGGAAACAAGGAATGCCACTTCCAGGACTGGCTCATAAAAATATTCCCTGAGAGTTCCTTTCTTCTCTTTTGCTTTCTATTACATGAATAAAGAAGACTTTAACGGTTTAGAGAAGAGCAGGCTCATGATACAGAAAGATTTGGGGCCCCTGAAAAACCATGTGCAAGTTTGCCTAATTAGGAACACTTGTCTTGAAATATCCTGGGAACAAGAGAAAAAACAAGCAAACAGACAACTGCGTGTGCCTGTAGGTTTGTGTCATAACACTGAGTTCTGGGGCTTATCTCTTATAGCATTTAGTGTTACTTAGCCTAACATATATTCTTGACAATCGAAGGTTTCCATCATTTGGATGCACCTATGTTTCCTACTCTGTAGGCAATACCCACATTCTCACATTCTCTTTCCTTGGAAAAGGGCATGGTCCTCAGGGTCCCTCCAGCATTATGCAGTGAAAAGGGCATGGTCCTTGGGGTTTGAATTAGAAATATGCCCTTACCTAGAAGTGTACATTTCGATGCTATTTATCTTCGGGAACCTTAGTTTCCCCCTTCGTACAATTGTAAGAAAATAATACTTAACTCACCACGTTGTTGTAAGGGATTAAATGAGATGGTACACATGAGTACATGTGTACTTATTAAGCATAATTTTCTCTCTTTGTCTCCCCATAGAAACTTCTTGCCTCCTGAAAATCCCCATTGAGTCTTGCAAGTTCTACCCTGTGCCACAGGTTTTCTGGAACATTATTGGAAAAGTGGTTTACAATATGATAAGAAAAGAACAAAACAAAACAATCAAAAAATAAAATAGGCAAGAGTGTAATCTCTGGCTTCAAGACTTGACTTTGGCTCGTAATCTCTAAGTAAAATTAGGTAAGTTACTTAACATCTTTTTGTCTCATTTTTTTTTCATTCTTAAAACTGGGTCGTAAAAATATCTAATTTGTAGGGTTTTTGTGTGGACTAAATGAGTTAATAAATGCAAAGTCTTTGGCGAAGTTCCTGGCACAAAGTAAGCACTCTATAATAACAGTAAATTGTTATTTTAAATTATACTTTAAAAATTTCTCTAACTAACCCAGTACATGCTGAAAATGCTTTTCTCTATACCTAAAGATATTTTTGGTGTTATAGTGTCTTTTTCTTGTTAAGAAGAAAGTCTTCCTGACTAGTAACTTTGCAGGTTATAGTTTTCCATATTCATAGGGCTCTGTACCAACCCTTCCCTCCAAAGCAAAACTAGAATGACACTAAATTATATTTTAAAATGCAGGCAAACTGCTTTCATGAATTCTACTTTATGTATGTGTTTGGTCTCTAATGCAAAGATTTTCCATCTATAGCTTAGCACTATAGTGGATTTTAATTTGACAATGTATCTTGGTTTGGGACAAACAAAAATTGGGGGATATAGACATAATAGGTGAATAACTGGGTTAAAGTTCTTAGCAGCTTGATTACATAAGTAAATCACTACAAATCAGATTCTGTGGATTTTTAGGAAAAGCGTAGTAAAAAATATTTAACAAACTACAAGTATATGAGTATGATAGAAAATCAAGTATATGAATATGAAAAGAATGTCAAATTATTAGCAGGAAGTTCTTATAAGTAAATATATCTCAAAGTCACTTTTTGTGTTCTAAATCCATAATCATCATTGTTAGGCCTGTATTAGGACATATTGCTATTGCTTGCATATTTTTATCTTTGCTTCTCATTTCTATTTCTTAATCAATTAACTAATTATAATTAAGGCCAGGATATTTGTCACAAAATCTAATCAATATTTTTTCCATTTCACAGAAACTTGTATAATATCCAGGTCTTTTATTCTTAATTAACGGTAAAACAAAATATTTGCAGAAAATTCTATATAGGATATTTGGTCACAAACAAATCATCTAATTTCTAAGTCATTCTTAATTGAAATACTGTCCTAGGCCCACCTCAGGACCCTTGCCACTATTCCTTACATGAGCAAATTATTTTTCCCTCACTAACTGCTCAGTCTTGAGATATGTACAATGGAAATTAAAAGAATTATAAGCCAAAAGACTAATATATATAGGGATTCTGTCTAATCTTTGGCTGAAATAACTGACAATTCAAAGAAGGATACTAAGGATTCCATTAGTCATTTATTCCTCTTGTTTTAACCCTGTTCCAAGCCAGTACTATAAAAGTGACATATCTTGACCTCATTTCTCAGGTCTTCCAGAAAATCACCTCTACAGAGTCAAGTCAATATTATAACTTTAGGACTTTATCATTAATACATTATATTGATATCCAATTTAATAACTGTATATGATTGATAAACTAATTATCAAAGACGATGTCCTTTATTTCATTCAAAATCTCTCATTAAAGGCACACAAGCAAAAATTGTTGTGGTGTTCAGAACTGGTAAAAGTATCCCTTGATTACATGCTAAGAGTTGTTCCTTTTCTTCATTACTTTGAATGCTAATACTCAGAGGTAAGGTTTTGATCCATTTTAGCAACTTCTCTTAGCCTTGCTTTTTCTTTAAAATTATTCTTTTCAGCCTACTGTTTGCATTCTTCTTTCTCCCAAATACTGTTTTATTATCCAACTTTCAATTTTTCCTCTTATTTAAATAGCTTCCTTGTATGCTTACCTTTACCATAATGCTTCAAATCCTTTGGAGAGTCTACAGTTTTCTGGACTTTCTAAAGAGATGACTAGCTAATATGAAAAACTTATTCCTTCTAATGTATAAGGGTTAAAATACACAGTGAAGGGGGGGGGGGTGCAAGAGTAGTTCAGTGGCAGAATTCTCGCCAGCTATGTGGGAGACTCAGATTTGAATCCAGGCCCGTGTACTTCCCAAAAACAAATAAGCAAGCAAAGAAATAAAAAAACAAATAAAAATTCAATGGTGCAGCAATAAAGGGTGGCTCACATGGAAAAAGAATGAAATGTGACCTCTGCCATACAGCATACCAATAAAAAAACAACAACAAAAAACACAGTGAAAAGTGCTACCTTCTTTTTAATTTATCAAGGACTTGCAAATTTTAGGCCAAAAGAAAATAGAAACAATACCACGAGAACCACTGGGAATGCTTGAGAGTATGTCTTTACAGTTCATAGTAGGTCTACTCCTATTTCAGATGGTGCTTGAGCTCAAAGGATCCGTGGAATCAGTTAAGTCAATGTTCTCATTTTACATATAAGAAAATGGAGGTCTGAATAGCCATAACAAGAGACACATGGACTAAGGAAATAGAAGGAGAGTCCAGAAAAAAATGCTCATATTTATATTCAACTGTTTTCAACAAGGGTGCCAAGACATTTGAGTGTGGGATAAGAAAAGGCTTTCCAATGAATGGTGCCAGAACAGCTGGATATCCACAGACAAAACAATTAAGTCAGACCCCTTCTTCATTCCGTTCACAAAAATTGCTATGAAATAGATCAGAGGCCTAAAAGCAATGAAATTCTTAGAAGAAAATTTAGGAATAAATCTGCAGTGGCTATGGCACCACAAGCCTCAAAAAAAAAAGATAATTTGGATATCATTAAAATGAACACTTTTATGTTTTGAAGGATACCACCAAGAGTGAAAAGATGATCCATAGATTGGAGAAAATATTTACAAATCATCTATCTGGTAAGGGATTTATATTTTGAATATATAAAAAGTTCTTATAACTCAAAATACAAAGATACAAATTTCCCTTTTAACCATAGTATATATGGCAATAGAATACCATTTTTAAAAATCTATGAAACTGCTTTACACAAACATCGAACCCTAAGTTAAACCATGGATTATGCTAAATAGTACAATTATAAAAATGTGCTTTCATCAATTGTGACAAATGTACCAAAACAATGCATGATGTTAATAAGAGGGTAGTATGTGAGTATCCTGTATTTTACACATGATTGTTCCATATGCCCATAATTCCTCTAATAAAAAAGGGTTAAGCAATAATAATAAAAATAATAAACAGACCAATAATCCAATTAAAAACGGCCAAAGAATCTGGCTAGACTACTTTGTAGAAGATACACACATGGCCAATAAGCATATGAAAAGAGGCTAAACATCATTGGCCATTATTTAGTTTGCTAATGCTGCCAGAATGCAACATGCTAGAAATGGAATGGCTTTTATAAAGGAGATTTATTAAGTTACAAGCTTGCAGTTCTAGGAATTAAAAATGTTCAAACTGAGGCATTTAGTAAAAGATACCTTGATGTCGAAGAAAGGCTGAATAGTGTCTGGGCTTTCTCTGTTGGCTGGGAAGGCACGTAGCTGACACCTGAGGTCCTTGCTAAGGTTTTGTTCCTTTGTGCTTCTGATTCCAGTGGCTTCCTCTCTGAGCATCTGTGGGCTCTCACATAGCTGCTCCTGAGTAAAAGTTTGGGTTCTGGCTTGCTCAGAAGGCACATGGCAATTCTCTCCCAGTTTCTGGCCTCAAACAGCTCTTGCAGGTCTTGTGGATTCTTCTGGCATTTTCACCTGCATCTCCAAATGTCTGTGTCTGTGTTGGTTGTCTGTATCTGCTCTCCGAGCATCTCTTTAAATGTCTGCTTCTGAGCTTTCTCTGAAATGTTTCCCCTTTTAAAGGACTCCAGTAAACTAATAAGATCCACTTTGAATGTGTGGGCCCGCATCCTTGCAGAACTTAATCTAATCAAAAGGGTCACACCCACAATTGGGTGTGTTGCATCTCCATGGGAACACCTATCCAAAGATCCCACCCCACAATATTGGATCAGGATTAAAAGAAAGCATTTCTGGGGTACACAACAGTTTCACAGCCATCAAGGAAAAGCAAATCAAAACCACAAGCAGATAGCCCTTCATACCCACTAGAACTATTTTAATCAAAAAGATATATAATAACAAGTATGGGTAAGGATGTGAAAAAACTGAAACTCTCTAAATTACTGGGGGGAATGTAAAATTGTATAGTCACTTTGCAAAGCAGTTTGGCCATTCTGGAGAAGCTATACATGGAGTACCATATGACCCAGCAGTTCTACTCCTAGGTATATACCCAAGAGAAATAAAAATGTAAGTCCACACAAAAACTTGTATATGTCAAAATTGGAAACAAATAAAATATTGTCCCTCAATTGATGGATAAGCAAAATGTCTTATATCTACACAATGGGGTATTATTCATCAATCAAAAGGAAGGAAGCACTGATACATTCTACCACATGAATGAACCTTGAAAAGTTAAGCTAAGTGAAAGGAGTCAGCCATCCAGGACCATATATTATGTGATTCCACTTACAGGAAAGTCCCAGGTCAGAAAAATCTACAGACACAGATTAGTAGTAGATTATTAACTGTTTAGGGATGAGATGAGGTGGGGCAGGGATTTCAGAGGAAACGGAAAAGGACTGCCTAATGGATATGAGATTTCATTTTACCCAAGGCAAGATTTGTTTCACTGCTCTTTCCACTGTATCACACCATCTCCTTTTAAACTCTTTTTGTAATCTCGCTTTGGTAATAACTTTGGTGAGGTAATGGCTCAGCAGAACTGTTTCGGATCCCTCCTCTTTACCACATTATTGGTGATCTTTAAACTTCTGGGGAGTTAATATGTTTAACTGTCAAATAAAGATAACATTACTTGCCCTATCTACTTCATATTGGTCAAAGAAACATGAGATTGGGGAAAATATTCTGAAAATGTTGTGTTTTAAGGTTTTGAAAATGTTAGAAGATTTTTCTCTTCCTCTGGCTGCCCCTTTATGCTATGCATACCTCAAAGGAAGACACTTTCTCCAACACAACTTCAAAAAGACAATTGCTACAAGACTCATGAATTCAGGTATAAAACATGCTGTAACATCTCCCCTAAGCATGTAGTAACTTTATACAACAATGGTAGATGCAGGTAGATTAATGCAGGGTTTCTTTCAAGTATGACTATCCAGCATTGCTATAATGTGAACAGATCTGCTGCATTTTCTTTTTCCCTGAAGAAACAAGTTTTATAGAGAAGAAAAAACATTGCCAATTAAAAATAAACTGCATACTACAATCAAAAATATAATTTTCATTTTTTGCTATAATTGACAATTTGATGTTATATTTGAATGACTTAAACTATCACATTTATACAGATATTGATGTTATAGAAATAATCGCTAGTTTCTGCTAATATGAAGCCCACATTTTATTCCAATTATTATTTTTTCCCAATTGTGCATTTCTTCCTGATATACATCTCTTAATAACTGCTGATAATAAGCATGCATGTCTAGTTGGCAACTAACATTTCTTTTATTTCCCTAGACAATGCAAATTTTGATTTAAGAAAGTTCATTTTAGGATGATCTCAGAAAATCATTCATCTCAGACTGAATTACCACGTCAGAGTCTGCAAGGTTTATAGGAATAAAAAAAGCTCTAGTAAACAATCTTTAGAAGATCATCTACCCCAAGGCCATCACCCTGATTTCTTTAGTTTCATTCATAGCTCAATGATGAAAGGATGAACGGACCTACTCCTGACTTATTTTACTTTGCATTGGAGGACTAGAAAAATCAGATATTCATTTCCATTACTTATTTTCTAGTTTTTACTATTATAAACACTGAGAGCTTCAGCAGTCTCCATCTTTTGATTGGGAATTGCATATAATTCTACAATTTGCTCAATCACTTACTAGGTATTGCACATCTTTGCAGGGAGATGTGTCTGGAGCAGACCGATGTGAACTTCTGAAGACAGCTTGCTGATTTGTTGCTTAAATGAACCAGCACATATAATATATTACTCTTTGGAAGTAAACCACTGAAGACCGGCAACAGTTTCTACCCAATTTAAAACACCTTTGGGAGGACAGTTTCTCAGTAAATAATGCCCATACCTCAGAAAGCTATTTATTATGAACACTCTGCTTACAGACAATGGAAACGTTTTCAGTATACTTTCTGTCTAGTGTATTGAAGCTAACCAAGAAAAATGTCCTACACAGATTTAGAGGGGCTTTAAGCTTTGGAAAATCTTCTTTTTAGATCAGAAATAATAGGAAGTGCTTCTTGAAAAATGCTGAAATTTTTGAAATAATAATTAGAACTTGGGCAATGGAAATTATGTTCAAATTTAAATACATTAGTCTTAAATTTGCCCATTATTCCTAACAATGCCCATACTCAGCCTCAAAGTCAAGCAAAAACTTTCAAGAGATGGTTTTGTTGATCCACAAAGTATGATTAGACTGTTATTAAAAATACACAATACACACACACACTTAGGAGGAAAATATATCTCCCCAAATTTATAGTGGTTATCTATATACAACCTCTATAAATAATAATAGTGGCATTATATTTTTCTATAGTTTTTTCTATGATAAACATATATTACTTTTACAGCTAGAAAAATGAAACCAGCAAATCCTGTTTTAATGAAACCATCCAAAAGATATGTTAGATTGGAAAATGAGGCTTGACATAATTTTAAGTGCCAAAAAAAGATGTGACATGGCACTGCCGCCAGGATAGGTATTAAACCCTCCTGGCATATTTATATTTACTTGCCATTTACTTTGATGATTCCTCTCTTTTCTCTATTTTTCATCTCCAACAATTTCTATTCATCCAAAGAGAATAGGCACTTTTAACAAACCTGCTTTTGCTACTTGGAAGGAGCCAAGTAGCCCATCAGCTATTCCCAAGGTTACTAGGGAATGAGACCAGGTTCCATTTTGCTCAGTAAATGGCTGACTGAGCAGTGCCTTTGCCACACTCTTACAGGAGATTCTCTGCTCTGCCTTTTGCATAGCCTTTAAAATACTGTTAATGAAGGCACTACAGCCTTAAAAGAAGGGGACAAATTATAATGGCCAGTCTCTATAGGCTGTGTTATAGTTCTCTTTACAAGCAAAATGATCTGAAAGCTATCACCAGCTATAACTCATCAATATATCTTCACCTCGATCCATACTTCATTGTGGCCATTGCCACTTCAAATTATTCAGATTTTGATGAAGATATGTCTCTTCTCTGCAATCTCAAGGCCAGTCACACATATAAGCATAATAAGAATATTTTTCATAATCCAGTACCATTATGAAGAATAAACAAATTAACACTTCACAAGCATGAGGGGAACTGCATAGAAAGAAAGCATATATGCCTACTGGGAAAGAAAATATTTCAAGGGCATCACAGACAATTCGGACCTAGCGGTGGTGAACTTCATCAGAAAACGCTACTTAGAGTCTTTGTTTTTACATTCTATGTTAAGAAAAAAATGAAATTCTATACTGAATATATGAAACACACACACACACACATATATATATATTCAGTGTATATGTGTGTGTATATGTGTGTGTGTGTGTGTGTGTATGGCATATATATACATGTCCCCCTCATACAAAATGTACTAGATACACCATCCCCACCGGCCTTCAGGCCCCAAACAATTCATGTCATTAAAACACATGAGACGACAATGAGCAGTGGTTAGGAGCATGGACTCTGGAGTCAGTCTGGTTGGGTCTGAATCCTGGTTCTACCACTTGCTGTTCGGCTTTGCACAATCTGCTTAACCCTTCTGTGCTTTGACTTTTTTTTTGTAAGGTGGGGATTATTAATATATCTAACTTTGTAAGACTGTGGTGGATGCTTAAACAGCCCTATAAATGTAAACATTTGTTTGGGATGATACCTGACACACAGAAAACATGTGCCTTTAAAAGTGCTATCCTATTTTGACAGCACAGTGGAATTCATATTTTCATCTCTGAGACCAGGATGTTACAGACTCTTGAACATGGATTAAGCATTCCCTGGTACTAAGGGACAGGAATCCCTTACTTAGAATATGCTAGAGACTGAAACCCAGAAAATTCAGGAGGAAGTTGAGACAAACTGTGCTAGCATCAAAAGGTGAGGCAATACCCCATTAGCAATGTATAGTCTACCATAAGATTTTAAAAAGGAAAGTAAAAAAGGAAATAAGTGATAAAAACAGTTTAAGTTTGTAGTAAAAACATAATCCTCACTTAGGAGTTTTTTCTCTTTTGTTCTGCCTTCATGTAGGGTTTCACTGTTTTTTTTTTTTTAATAAAAGAGATGTTAACATGATTTATACTGCATGATCTAAATAAAAAGTTTAAAAGCACATGAAACATATGTTAAATTTAGAATACTGGTACTCTATGCCAGATCTAGGTTTATATCTACTGTATTCTCATTAAATTTCATTAATTATTATATGATAGCTAGTAGAATTGAGGCATAGTCCCTGAGAAAAATTCAAAAGGCTCTGAAGAACTTAGCTGAAAATCCAATTCCTTTTGAAGTAGAAGAAGTATCACAGAAGATCTGAGACAACCCTCTCTTATCAAGAGCATGGTTTATTTCCATATTTCAATTTTATTTTATTTTTTATTTTTCATAAAGTGTAAGTCTTCTATTTTGGAAAGTGTGTTAGATTTTCTTTTGGAACTGCCTGCTGCTTTCTTGGACTATCAACATTTTAACTTATCTTTCTAAGTAACACTCAAAGCTTTGCACTTCAATTTTCAGATTTGTCTATTGACAGACAGCTACTGCAGAGGGAATTTTAGGTCAGAGATCAGGCATCTGTTAGCACACAGCCTTGTTCAATACCCTGCACACACCATTGCACAGACATATTACAAGCACTAGTTCTATCTAACTATAATTGCACTTCTAAATTTTAATGGGTAAAATTTTTAAAAATATAAATTTTTTTTTCCTTAGGACAGATAGGGAAATACCCAAAAGGAGGAAATAAAATCAAACTCAAAATTTATGCTTGGCATACATTTGCTAAAAAGTGTCAGCGTTTCCCTCTGAAAATATGGGAATGGAGAAGTGTAACTTTCCCCAAATCAGAAGCAGACTACCTCACTCTCCTCTTAGAAGAATTTTCTGGGTAAATGGAAGCATTGAAGAAAACAAAGTGGTGTCTTCACTCTTCAGTCCCACCCATCTGCATGACAGAAAACAATGCTATGGTAATTTTCAGAGGTGACAGCCATTGTCCTCATGGTGTTGGGTAAAAGGCAATTGGAGGACATCAGTATGCTAAGAATAGGAATCTTGGAACTGACAAGGACTCCTCATAAATCCATCTAATAAAAATCTTACATCCCTAGACCAGACCTGATTTCTGTTATTGCCTTTTCCCCCTCATTGTTTTAATGAATAAATTCATGTTAGAAGCCAGTTTTCATTTTGGTTATCATATTTACCATTCTGAGGCCAGAGAGCAAAGGAAATCAATAAAAGAGAAGGGGGAAGGCTGTATGAACTCCTAAAATTTTGTGACTAATCAATATCCTCTTCCTTGCATATACTGGACACAACCCTAACCAATCATCTTTTGCCTTCGTAGAAAACAGTTGGAAACTTTCCACTTGCAGCACAATCTTTTGTTCAACTGTTGACCAGTAATAGTTTTAAAAGAAATTTTGTGTCTTCCTCAGAGGAGTCTGAAATTTCCTTATCAAACTCAGAACCCAAATGTACTAAAATCAGCAGGAACTAATGTCTAATTTACTTATATGTGTGGTGTAATCCAATGCCAAGGAGCATCCACGGCTATTGCCCTGCTTCAAATATTCATGAGTCTCTGCAGTCCAAAATGCATTAAAGGTGGAAATGATGCCAACAACACACAGTGTTCCTGGTGACAAGGAGCCTTCTCAGATCAAAGGAGTAAGATGTTAAAGACTTCAAACTAAACCATCTTTGTAAGAGATGCTCACAAAAGGAGTTTCAAATCCCACACCTTGTTTCTGTTATGGAACATCAATGAAAGACAGACAAAATAAATCCTCATCCACTCTTTCTTTGGAACTCATTTCACTGCAACTACTTTGCTTTATATCCTTTCTTACTATTGCAGTCAAACACAAGGATGTTATATACTAAAACTGGAAAACATTATTAATGCTTTCAGAAACAAAACAAATCAAGAAATTAATAGCATTGAAGCCAGTATGATTTTGCTTATGGATTCTGAGTGGCATGTAGAGAATAATGCAAAAGCAAAGTTAAAATGGAAATAAGGAGTTATAAAGCATATATATGAAGCAAACAAGTTGTACCTTTTAATCATTTGTCACCCGGCTGCATCTGCTCTTACACCTGTGCTCCCTTCCTTGATCTATTCTGACACCCTGGGAATGTTAGGCATATAGCCAATTCCATACACAGCCCTTCCAACTTACTTTTTCTTATACTAAATCAAGTATCAACCTCAGGGCTCTGAAATTCTGATTGACAGGACCAACAGAAAGTGCTAGGCTGAAGACTTCATAGGAATAGCTCCCAGAGCAGTTACTACTGACCTACTTTGGACTCAGTGAGATAATTTATCAAGCAAGATAATTAAAGGAATATAAAACTGTTTTAGAACCAACCAAGTATCAGAAATATTTGTTCAAATCATAAGTCATATTCCCAGTGCTATCAGATGAGGCTTTACTCCTTTGCGATGAGTCAATTTCATTATGTTTGACTTACTTATAAGCCATTCTCTTTCTTTATAAAATATATTTAGAAAGATGTATCTGTTGAGTCTCTTCGATGTATAAATGCATTAGTTTTGACTTTCTTTCAGTCTAGACATAAAGAGAAACAATCTTTTAAACCCTTCTTTTCTCTCTCTCTTAACCTCTTCCGCATAAACAGACATGCAAATCCCTTTGCAAAGGTGTTGGAACTATCACTGAGGGCCAATCTAGATAAAACCTGCTTCCAAGATGAGAGTGGCCGTAATTGTTGTGGACCGCCTATCATGTTGATTTTTCTCTCCTTAGAAAGTGTAATCCTTTCCAACTTTTAGGTAAATAATTGAAGAGTCTTTCGTAGTAATGGTCTTTCTTTCCTATTGAGAAAGCCTGACCATATTCTGATCTCTGCAATCTTGGTGTTCTCTATAGCAAGAAAAAAATGCAAGATAGAAACCTCTAAATGAAATCAAAGAAAATAAACATGGGTCTTATATTAGCTTATAAGCCATTGGTGTTAACACAATAAAAGCATTCGAATGCTGTGTGATGAGTATCAAGATTTATCAATGCCATAATTTATCTTTTTCTCATCTTATTTTACGTTCTTCCTTCCTTTCCATTTTACATATCTCTTTGTCCTCATTTACACAGTGACTGACTTACTTCAAAACTCATCTAATTAAGTAAACAGGATCAATTGTCTGTTACTGGCTTCTTAAATCTAAGAAAGATGTATCTTCATCTTAGAAGTACCTAAGCATTTATGAATAACTAGACTTTGCCCTCACGACAAAATGTAAAATATTCATTTCTTAGACCAGGATTAAAGAAAGTTGAGGAATTAATTTTTCATCTTTGTTTCAATGTTGCAGATACAATAATATTTTTTTTTGGTAGTATTTAGTCACATCTTGTTGTTACTTCATAGTGCAAGTTTGAGGAAGTAGTTATGAATAAACTTGTAGCTTAATTAGAGTCAAAGAACAAAACAAAACATCCAGTTACCCTTTTTTGTAGTCACATAGCATATGCGGTGTTCTACGTTTGCAAGAGGACCTGGCCATGGTCTCATCCAAAATCAGTAGTGCATCAAAACTCCTCTGGATCAGTCCAAGTTCTGTTGACAAGTACTGGAGGCCGATCACTCCCTTATCGCTTTCTGTCTCACTTTATGGCCTCTTTGATTCCATGTCTATTTAATTTATTTATTACTTTATTCTTGTATCCTTTGACAGTTTCTAATCTGTCCTTCATGGCCATAACTAAATATATTATGTTAACATACAAAGGTATTTATGTAAATAAAAATCAATTTGTTCATCATTTCAGTACCAGTCCTTATTGCTTCCATTGGACATTTTAAGTGCATTTTTTAAATGCTAACAACTTTTCATTCTTGCCTGGGAAGTATAATGATCTTCTTGGCTTCCTGCCCTGCATCCCTCTAATCTTCACAGCTATGGCCACTTAGCCCCCATCTGGAGATTCAGCTTTATTCCGCCTTTTGGAACTAATCTTGTCTTTAGGCTGGGGGTGTACAAGAAGTCTTGGCCAAAAGTTAACTGATTCAACATCGGTCAATCTTGCTGCTGATTTCATTTTGGCTTTGCAATTTATTTTCAAGACCTAGGGGCTTGGCCAGTCCATTGTAACCAAGACTTGACTTTGTACACTAGTTCCATTAAGTGGATATCTATTCCCATGTCAGTTTCTGTTTCTTTTCTCCAGATTGACACCCAATTCCTCCATGAATGAGGTCTTTCCTTGTTCTTCTCCTTATGTGTCCTTGTACATAAACTGTTTCTTCTGAATACCAGTTGTCCTGGCTGGACCCTACGGCCTACTGATGAATCTGATGCCATCAGCCTTGCCCATATTTCCTTGTACTGTCTGCCTTTGCATATTGGACCTTACCTTTTGCTTAACTGCCAGGACGGACACTCTGCTTGCCTGACTGTTTTCCCATTGCCAGCTGCAGGCAGCTCCCTAGTCACCAGGTCTAGCCCTGCAGGTCTTGAGAGTCACTGGACTTAAGCTGCCTGCAATCTGGTCCAGCTCATTATTCCAGATATGACAGAAAAATATTGTTCACTTTCACCTTTAGTTAAATTGTTATGCTGACACCCTTGAAATTCTGATTCAGTGATTTGGGCATGGAACTATAGAACCGGTATATGTGAAAAACTCCCAAAGTAAATCTGACAATCAGCCAGGTTTAGGAATCATACATTTGACAGTCATTAAGATGCTGTCCAGGATGTTCTTAAGAAAACACATTTGTTTATCTCAAAATGACTCCCTGACTTGGTTCTCAGTTTTTCAAGGTCTAGAAGTGTTCGATAAAAATGGGAAGTCTACTGATATATGCTTTTACTAATAGGCAGTTATTTCTTCTAACTACCCAATGGCAGCATTAACCTGTAAGTATCTATTTAATGGCCCTAATAAACACTGTTTGCTCCATTGGAATCCTCAACTTAATCTGTATCCAAAACTATTTTAAATGCAGATTGTTTCACTTTGCTCCAAATTATCTTGTCTTCTTTTTGTTTCTTGTCCCTTCAATGAATACCCCTTTCTGCCCACAAAAGTTTGATTAAACTGATTGCTATCTGCACAAAGCAAACAGTTCGCAAATTGAAGAAAAAGGGTACTAGGTTCCTTTTCTGAAAGAAATACGTGTGTGTGTGAGTGTGTGTGTGTGTGTATGAGTCTGTATGTGTGTGAGAGATAGAGAGATAGAGGAGAGAGAAACAGAGGGAGAGATACAGAGAGACAGAAAAAGACCAAGAGACTATCTCTTTGTATTACCGTATCACAAATACCTTGCTCCAGACATTGGGTTGCTCATTTTGGGATATGATCAGGGCTGGGCCAATATGCGTGGATACCCCTAGTTTACTAAGATCTCTACACTCATTCAAAATAATGAATATCACTCATAATTTGTTCAACATAGCTTTAGAGGAGAAGCTGAGAAATGCTTAGAAGTGGACATCAGATTGACCCAGAAATCATTCTTTGGTTTACTCTCTTCCCCAAGTCACTCATGGTACTACACATGCATATCCCTAAATAAAATCTCAGCAGCTACTCAGAGCCACCATTTTAGCAAACAGATTAGCAACCATTTCTTGTTTCTCCACTATACTTTTTGAGAGACGTTCTGGTTAAAATGATTTTTTCTCTCTATCTCTTAACACTGACATGATTTGGGGGTCTCAGTGATATCTTAGTGTATCTTATCAAGTGCTGCCCTGGGCAACTGCCTGGCTGACTCACCCCTTAAGCCAAGTCCAGAAATTCTTCACTGTTACTATAGCCGTTCTCCCCCCGCCCCCCGCCCCCCACCCCTCCGAGAACTGGATAAGAAAAAAAAAATGCTGACAATGCCTTATTTTGCAGAATGGTTGATGAAATAAACAGAAATTATCACTACTATTATTTTGTTTAAAATAATAAAAATAGAATGTTACCAGACATCCTCGGCATCTTCGTCACATTCTGCGCCGAACTGGCAAATGTCGCAAGTGGATGTCTCCTTTTGACTGGTTTCTCCTGAGCCCTCATGGACTGTAGTGCAGAAGAAAAGTAAATATGAGGAACTCAGCGCGCATAACACCGGCAACGCGAAGGCTATTCAGTACGGAAGTGCTACGTCCCAATGGACTTGTTTGCTATCAGGTCTTCATAAGGAAGTCACGTTTAACTCTCCCCTAAATTTAAGCACAGCTCTAACAATAATACGTCATCCACTGGTATGCAGTGAACAATTCTGCACTTTACAAAATAATACAATAAAATTTTTACAGGATTTATTAAAATTGCTTTGCTAATAAGTGAACCATATGAAAGTGTTATGTAATTAAAAGGGGTTTAGATTGTTAACTGCCTAGAGGAAAAATCTAACCTTTACTTTGTAAAAACATACTTGGCATTTTCTCATTCCTAAATTATAGACTCTTTCTATAGTAAAAAAGGGTTTTCAGATATAATTTAAAAAATTTACATGGGCAGCCCTGAATTATTAGATACAATTTATCTCTTCTCTTTCAAGATGTTAAATAGCTATGAAGAAAAATATGCTGATTATATGTTGTTAGAGGACAGCTTTTACTTGGTTGGTATTGCAATTTCTTGTATTTCATTGTCATATAAATAGGATGCATGTGAATATTGCACAAAACCAATCCTGGTGATTTCCTGTGAGGGAAACATATTATGAATATAATATGTTAAATCACTGGTGGCGATTATTAAAAACATATTGGTACTTCTTTGTTCCTAAATTACAGGCACAAAAAAGTGGCAATACAAATAACCTAATTACAACATAGCCTTTCAAAATCAAGGTGTAATAGTGTAAATCCAATAAAAATTTGTACTATTTTGAATGCAAGGAATGAAAATCTGAGCCATACTTTGCAGTGATGGATTACTATTTGCTTAATTAAAAAATAGATAGCTGAAAGCAAAAATAGTACTGTTTAGGAATGAAAAATTGCAACAACCTAACTACTGCACAGATAATTGTATTCCATGGACGGACCATATACTTAACAACAGATGTTTAAAAATTTAAAGATTCTTTAAAAAGTTAAGTGTCTTTGGTAGAAAAAGAACGTAAGTGTAGTACTGGCTCCAGTTTTTATGAACCCTAAGGCCACAATTTTAACAAGGCACAGCTTATTAACATTTCATCCTGAACCATCAAATCCAACCTTACTTATTTTGTTTTTATATGGCATTTTCTCCTCATCTCATCTTTGTTTGCTAATAGTTTTTAAGATTTATAAAAACAAAGGTCTTTGTACCTTGACTTTCTTTTATTTATATTGCTGGGAGTGATTTGACTGAAAAAAAAAAGACAAAAAAATCATCCCTATAAGAGTTCTCTGTTTCATCGTTCTTTCAGGAAAGACAGATTTATTTTTTCTAAAGCAAGTTTTTTTTCCTCTGGCCTTGATGATTTGTACATACATAAAGAAAAAAATACAGATTAAACAGATCCACTTCAATTGCAAAATTTTGATAGTATACTTCTAAATTTGGAAGTCTAAAAAATAGTTGTTTTTCCTGAAAAGAAGGAATGTCAGATTCTGATAAAAGAGGCAGCACTTATCTTATTATCCACTCTATTAGTAGAATATAGGCAAGACCATTAGAGTGGACCAGAGAGGATAAGAGGGAAACTGGGGCTTCACCTCTGGGGAGACTGAACATCTGAGGTCAGTCTCTTTATTACTTTCTTATTATTAATGCAACACAGAAGCTGCTAATGGGAGGGAACCTTTTAGTGTTAGCAAGATTAGCAACTGCCAGACTAAAACTTCCCATCACTCAGGAAACATACTAACGCATTGGAAGGTCCTTAATGAACAGCGAGAGCCACTTAGGGGCAGCCCCATTTTCTTCAGCAGTAGAGATCCTTGGTTAGGGATCTGCTGGAAGTAATCCAGAGGATGAACTTGCTAACTCAGCAGAACTAATAATAATATTTCTACTATAAGTTGCATTACATTTTAATAAAAAGATGGTTGTTGGTAGAATCTGGATGTTTGGAAATTCTTCCCCAAGGAGAAGCAAATTGAATAGTAGCAATAGCAATCATCTGTAAATTCTTTGAGAATAGATGACTTTATATGAAGTCATCCACCATGAAAAATAAAATAGAATCTTTCTACTTCACCTGAAGCACAGGTTTGGCCCACTGTGAATGGACATATACATACAGATGTATACACGTATGTCTATATGTATATACACACATACACAGGCACATATGTGTAATCAGTGTACAGCTTTATTTAACTTTGAAGACCAGTGGTTCTTAGGTAGGATTGGGCTCTGGAAGATTTTGTTTGTTTCTTTGTTTTTTAACATAAATGCCCTGGGATATCCTTGGAGTCACTGAATTAGTAATCTGCTTGGGGCATGGATATGAATTTTCTGTACACAGACATAAACATTTTAAAAAGAACATAGTTGCCTAGGAATCTCTGCCCTAAACAGCACTAAGACTACTTCTCTATTGTGAGCTTCCCATCATGCATTCTTTAGCACAGGCCTTCTCACAGGCCCTATGGGGAACGTCAGAATGCAAAAAAGCCACGGAGGGAGGAACTGGGGGCTGAAAGTCAACAGAAGCCAGAAGAGCAGGGAGAAGCCAGGAGAGGCTGCCTGTGTGCTGCTGTGTGACAGAGGAGCCCAGGACCAAGAATGACTGGCAGCCAGCCTCAGACCGCGGGTCTTTGGGAAGAAAGCATTGCCTTGATGATACCTTGATTTGAACTTCTAGATTCAAAATTGGGAGCCAACAAACTTCCATTGTTTAAGCCAACTGTTGCAGTATTTTTGTAAACACACAGCAGAAAATATTAGAATAGAAAACATTAGAGCATTAGAGTGCCTCATAGTTAGCATATAAGTATATAAATGTCATAAAATATACATGGAAATGATATATGATATGTAAAAAAATACAAACACACATTGTACACTGGGTTGCAATATAAATCGTAGCTTTTACTAAAAGTCACAGTCACAAAATCTTGAAAGGCACTGGATTAGCACATCATAGGTGCTCAGTAAATGTGTGTTTCATTGGACTATTCCTTTCTTCTTCTCTTTCTACCTTATTAGAAAAAGGAAGGGTCAGCACTTACTTGCCTTCATATAATGATTAGATAAAAATAAAATTCATTTGTCCTAAAGTATTATTGTAAATAAATAAATAAATAAATATATATATATATATATATATATATTTTTTTTTTTTGCATGAGCAGGCACCAGGAATTGAACCCAAGTCTGTGGCATGGCAGGCAAGAATTCTGCCACTGAGCCACCATTGCACCACTCTATTGTAAGTAGTTACTTATATTTTAAGGCTTTTATTTTTAGTTGTGAGGTAAAATAATTATTTTCCTTTAGTCCAAAGAAACTTAGCTTTTAGCAAGTGATTGAGGAAATGTGAGCGAAGAGGGAAATCATGCTACTGAAGCACATCATACCTAACATGCTGCTAATCAGTTAAAACTGATTTAACCTTTTTAAGGAGAATAGGGACTAAGGGATTGTGAAAAATGACCCAATAACCTCTCTCTCAAATCTCGCTGCCCTGGTGGTTTCATCGGGAGATTAGCGAAGCTCCTTCCTCACCACCCTGTTGTCACTCAGTTCAGGTCGCCTCACTGGCTTTCCTGTACAGTGATGCACTGATCAAATTTGTCCTCTCCCTAATTCACTGCACTATATTCCTGTGCCTTTTATAATATTCCTAATCTGTTTCATACTATTTTTGAAAATTTGGTACAATATAACAGTCAAAGATAGCTTTCCAAAGTCATTCATTAAAAAAAATTGAGTTAGAATTCACATTCAAAGAAAAACTCACATTTTAATTGTACTTTTCAATAAGTTAGAGGTATGCACATCAAGATGCAGAGCATTTCCAACATTCCAGAAAGTTTCCTTGTGTCCCTTCCCATTATTTTCCCACCACACTGTCTACAGTAGCAACTGCTGATCTGAACCCTATTGCCTCAGGTTGGTTTCACCTCTTGTAGTATACCATATAAATGATATCATAAATACGTAATTTTTGTATGCAGGTTTCTTTCACTCAGCGCAATAGCTTCTGAGAATACTCCAAGTTGTTGTGTGTATCAGTATTTTATTCTTTGTGTTGCTAAGTAGTATTCCACAAGATGAATAGATCGTTTGTTCACCACTCCTCTAGTTTAAGGACATCTGGGTTGTTACCTATTATCAATTAAAATAATAACTAGATATTTATTAATAAAACTGCTATTAATAGATATATATTAATAAAACTGCTATAAATATTCTATGAAAAACTTTTTCTGGACATATGTTTTTATTTCTCTGGGACAAGTATCTGAAAGTGTGATTATTGGGTTTTAGGGTAAAAATTTTTGTTACTGTTGTTTAATTGCTTATTCTTGAGTGGCAGTCATTTTACTTTTTTTTTTAATTAAAAAAATTTTTTTGGCATGGGTAGGCTCCCGGAATCAAAGCAGATTTCCAGCATAGCAGGTGAGAATTCTGTCACTGAGCCACTGGCGCACCGCCCTGCAGCTACTTTTAATATATTTTGAATACAAGGTCTTTTGTTAAGCATATGTGTTACAAATATTTTCTCTCTGTTTATTGCTTTGATGGTGTTTTTATTGGTGAAAAGTTTTTATTTTGATGAATCTTTAGTTTATCCACTTTATTATTTTATGATTTATGCTTTCTGAGTCATTTCTAAGAAATCTCCTGCTCCAAGGCCAGTGAAAATATTCTCATATGCTTTCTTCAAGTCTCTATTTTATTTTAATTTTTAAAATTTTAAGTTTGGGTTTAAGAGACATTTCAAATTGGGTTTTGCTGTGAAGTATATGGTGTGAAATGTATTGTGTGAAGTACGGTGAAGTAGCAATGGAGGTTCTTCTATTTGTTTTCTACCATATGGATATGATTTTTCTACATTAATCTGTAAATGTGATAAATTATATTGATTGATTTTCATATGTTAAGCTAACCTTGCATTCCTGGGATAAACTAAACTTGATCATGGCATATAACTCGCTTGACATATTACTGGATTTAATTTGCTAAAATTTTATTCAGAAATTTTGTATCTAGCTCATGAGAGATATTGTCTGTAATTTTCTCACATTATCATGGTCTGTTTTTTGGTATAAGGGTAAAATGGACTTACAAAATGAGTTGAGAAGTAGTCCAGCTGCCTCTATTTTATGAAATGGTTTGTATAGGATTAAAATTATTTTTTTCTCATATGTTTGTTAAAATTCACCAGGAAAACTATCTGGTTCTTGAGTCTTATTTTTTTGGAAATTGTTTAATTACAAATTCAATTTTCTCATCATATACAAGGCTATTTAGATTTTGTCTTTTACTGATTTCTGCTCTTATTTATATTATTTCCCCTTTATGCTAAATTTTTTTTATATTTATTGATCTTTAATTTATACTCCATAGTTTCAGAGCAAATTGCTTATTTAAATCCTTTCGAATTTATCGAGACATGTTTTATGACCAGAAATTGTGTTCAGCTTGTTGAATATTCCATGTGCACTTCAGAAGATGCAACCTGTTCTTGTTGGGCATGATTTTTTCTATAAATCTTGATTTATAGAATTGATTGTTAAGGTCGTTAGAATCATCCACATCTGTACTGATTTTTTGCTTACTTCTTTCTGTTACTGAGAAAGAAGTGTTAAAGTCTCTGCCTGTGGTAGTTGGTTGTTTCTAGTTCTGTTCTGTCAAGTTTTGCTTCAGGTATTTGGGGCCTTGCTATCAGATGTATAGCTGGTGAGTAGACTTATGCCTTCCTACCATTGTAAAATGACCTGCTTGAATCTCTGGTGAGAATACTCATCCTGAACTCCATCGTGTTCAGATATTCATATAGCCACACCAGTTTTCTTTTGTTCTTTGGTTCCATTATTTTACTTTCAAACTCCTCGTTTCTTTATGTTTGTTGTAAACAACACATTAGTTGGATCATGCTTTCTTATTTAGTAGGAATACACAGTCCATTATTTCTTTTTTTAAACTTTTTTTTTTACTGGTAAATATAGCATATATACAAAGAAAAGAAAAAAAGCAATGATTTTCAAAGTATACTTCAACAGATACAGAACAGTCTGTTACTTTTTTTTTTTTTTTGTATGCCTTATGGTGGGGTCACATTTCATTATTTTTCCATGTGAGTATCCTGTTATTGCAGCACCCTTTGTTGATTTTTTTTTTGGTTTTGGTTTTCGTTTGTTTTGCTTGTTTGTTTTTCAGGAAGTGCATGGACCAGGAATCAAACTCAGGTCTCCGGCATGGCAGGTGAGAATTCTACCACTGAACAACCCTTGCACTGCCCCCTCCCCCCATTTCTTTTAGAGGAAATTGATATGGTTGTAAGTCTACTAACTTGGTGTTGATTTCTATGTGTTCAATCTGTGTTCTTGTGTTTTCCTTTTCTGTATTTGAAAGATAAATGTAAAATTCTATGACATTCATATTATCTTATCTCTTCTAATGACTTTTTGGTTGTGCCTCTTTGTGTTTCTATTTTGGTGGTTGCTTTAAAGATTATAATATACATCTTTAGATTATCCTAATTTATGTTGAAAATATAATCTATTACTTCAGAAATGATTTAAGAACTTTATGCTTATAATACATTTCTAATTTCTAAAGTCCAAACTCTATATTCTTATTGTCAGAAATTTTAATTCTACCTGTGTTATAAAATTCATGTTCTTTTTAAAAATTATTTTTACCTTAAACAGTCATCCTATTCTTTAACTTCAAAAAGGTAAAAAGCCAGAGGTTCAGTACTAATGGGACACCCCTCTCTGTCAATGTCAAATGAATATATGTCCTCTGACCCATATTAGCTTTAACTTTTCAATACCTACCCATAATCCCACACTCCCCAAGAGAAGACACTCTATTGTATAATGGATTATACATATATGATGGATTGCATTATTTTCCTTAATTATTTCATCCTTTCTTTCCCATAAGAGAACTACATGTTCCTCTCAATAGCCTTTTGACTTGCAGCTCCATTGATATCAGGGTTGGGCCTTGTGACTTGCTTTTGCCATTGAAATGTCAGTGGAATTGAGAGCTCTGAATAAAAGGTTTATTAAAGTGACCATGTGGATTTGTGCTTTTTTGCTCATTCCCTCTGCATCAAAAAAAAAAAAAAGGCATATTCTAGAATAGGGGATGTTCTTTCAACCAGTCCCCAAAGAAGACATACAGAGTAGAGCCAGAGCTGACTGCAGTCATCAGAGCAAAAAATACACCATTGATGCTTCAGGCCTCTGAGATTTTAAGGTCATTTTTAACTGTAACGTAGCTTGTGAAAGCTGACTAACTCAAAATTTATTAATGTTATTAATAAATTCTGAGGGAACAAATATTTTTTCATTGTTTTTCACACCTTGGATTTTGGTGGCATTACTTACATGCCCAACCCTGGATATGCTTTTAATTCTCTCCAATTTTGTCTCCAAACTGTATTATTTCCTTTGTAATCTAGCATATATTCTATAATAGTTAAGGCATGTTTCTTTCCTTATATTTTTTCTTTTCTCCCAGTATAGCACCCCTTTTCCAATTCTACTCATGGCTACATTTTCCTCTCCACGTAGTTCTAGAATACCTCTCTCTCTTAGACATACAAGAAATCCCATTTGTAAAAACATACTATAAATATGTAAAAATAGAAAACTACATGTGTATCAAGTCTGAAATAAAATAAGTGGTCCCTGAAGCAATCAGATTGTATCAACCAAAAGAAAGAGATTTCCAATTTTAAAATATGACCGATACTTACTATTTCTACATTCAGTTAAACTACTGACACCATTACCAAATGTATTAGTCAATACATTCAATGATTGCATTCAGTTATTATGAAGCTGAGAAGATAGACTTATAAAACATTTTGCCCAAACGATGCAGATCTTAATCTGACTCTTTTTTCAAAGTTTAGAATGCATTTTTTTTCTTCTCTTTTAGGGTCAATACCAATTTACTGGTCACTTTTTTTTTTCCTTAAATAGGGAGGAGGAGAAAGTAATTATTGGTAGAGTTTTAATTTTATTCCCTTTAGTTACTTTAGTTACTTAGAAAAAAGACTGGTCAATGACAACATTTAGTGTATCTGTTGTAATAAACATCACTTTGTTTATCCAATTACAAAAAAAAATGATTATCATGCATAACTTACTATCTTATTATCACCAGAAGCTGAACTATGAGATTAACTTTCAATGAAGGGCGAAGTCCACTTAAAAAATACAATTTTTAAAATCAGAACTATTTACTCCACTCTTTAATTTGTACATATCTATTTCCCCACTTTGTGCCATTTTACCCCTTGTACTTCACTCTCTCAAGCAAATAAGTTTAATTTAAATGATGAAAGCTGTTGAAAGTCCTTAGAAGCCCAGATAGTTCTAAGCTATTGTTTATGAGTCATATTCATGTTCTCTTTAGCTTTTCCCAACTTTTCTTAAGAAACTCTAATATGACTTTTAAGAGAAATATGAGCAAGACGATACTTTCCTTTTTTTCATATTGTAATGTGAGGATATTTGGCATTTGAATTATAATTATATGGTTACATCAAATTATTGAAATGTTTAAAACAGAAGAAGTGACATTTTGGTCTGTAATTTACAAAACTAATACAGATTAATGCTGTACATGTGTCAATGTCATGATGTAGTAAGATGTGTCCAGATTTTAGAAAGGAAATTCATTATCTTTACTTTCTCTTAACTTAAAGAAGTACAACTCCACTGATAATTTAAAAATTTTCATTGATTTTATAAAAAACTAAAGGAACTAAAATTATATTTATACGCAATGGTTTAAAATTATAAAAAACACTTGAAAACCTAACGACCAAATTTATAACTGAGCAATATCATTTCATTTAAACACTTCAAAAGAAGAGATCATTACCGAAATTTAATTCTTCTAATGAAGATACTTTGATAGAGTTTGACAATGCTTCTCTAGAAATCACATATAATTTATCTCTCGAACAACTAAGAATAACTTAAATGATAAATACAAAGGCAATATGTTGAGACACAATTCTATTGTGAAAATTTCAGCCTGACTGTTTTCACTCAGTTCTGTTTGATTAAAACTAAAGATACTCAGTTGAGTAAAAATAATAAGAAGAAGAGAGAAAGGAAGGAAAGAAGAAATAAAGAAAGCAAGGCAGGGAGAGAGCAAGGGAAATGGAAAGAAAGAAGGAAGAAGAGAGAAAAGAAGGAGGAAGATAAGAAAAAAAGTGAAAGAAGGAAAGGGAAAAAAAACCTCATTCATTTAATATAATGCCTGGTAAAATTCACTTTGAACATGTCACTATACAGGACTTTTTGAAACTTTGTCATATCAGTTATAATCATAAGCAAAAATAGCTCTATTACCCCCAGGATAATCAATTTAAATAATGTTATTTATGTATATTCCTATTTGAAAATATTTTTCCATATTGAATGCCTGAAAGATGGGAAATTTATTTTTTATTGGTTAAGTTCTGAATATTGGCCTGAGCTAAACATGTTACTGTAGGGTACAGTGGGTACCAAAGCCCAATTGGAACAGAATAAGGAGATTGAAAGATTAGTAAATTTTGAAACAGTGACTGTAGAAAACACTTCTGCACAATTTGCTAGTGAAGGTAAAGAGAATGAGGCATTAGTTTAAGAAGAATGTAGGGTTAGGAGACGAATTTTTATGCATAGGTAGTGTTGAGGTATCATGTCCACTGAAGGGAATGATCAAGCAAAAGGAACAAACAATGACGTAGGAGAGAAAGTGGATAATTATAGAATCAAAGTCCTTGAGAAAGGTTGGGGTTTAGACATGGGCATAGTGGTTGGTCGTAGAAGTGGGAACAGGCTTTCTGGTCTACCAGGAGAGATGGCAGTGTGCGTGGGTACAGATGTAGTGAGGTGGTGATACTGGGGGGTAAAGATGGAGATCTTCTCTGATTGTATTTGCTGTATCTATTGGATTTATACGTGAGAAAGAATGTGAGAAAGGGAGAAGAGAAAATAGTGTAGCGAAGTATTTCAAGGTCTTTCTTATACTATTTGCTGCTTGCCACCTTTGTACTTAGTTTTTCTAACTCATTGATGTAATAAGGATATATCTTTATTAACATGCCCTTTTGTATGTCTTTAATACAATGACATTTGGTGTTGATGACTGTTCTGGTTTGCTAGCTGCTGGAATGCAATATACCAAAACGGAATGGCTTTTAAAAGGGGTATTTTAATGAGTTGCAAGTTTACAGTTCTAAGGTCGATAAAATGTCCCAATCAAAACAAGTCTATAGAAATGTCATCCAGGGAAAGATACCTTGGTTCAAGAAGGCTGATGAAGTTCAGGGTCTCTCTCTCAAGTGAGATGGCACATGACGAACACAGTCAGGGCTTCTCTCTTGGCTGGAGGGGCACATGGCGAATACGGTGTCATCTGCTAGCTTTGTCTCCTGGCTTCCTGTTTCGTGAAGCTCCCCGGGAGGTGTTTTCCTTCTTCACCTCCAAAGGTCACTGACTGGTGGACTCTCTGCTTTGTAGTGTTGCTCTCTCTGAATCTCTCATTCTCCAAAATGTTTCCTCTTTTATAGGACTTCAGAAACTAATCAAGACCCACTCAAATGGGTGGAGACATGTCATCCCCTAATCCAGTTTAACAATCATTCTTAACTAAATCTCATCAATCAGGGAGATAATCTCATTACAGTTTCAAACATACAGTATTGAATAGAGATTATTTTACCTTTATGAAATGGGATTTATATCAAAACATGGCTTTTCTTAGGGGGCATATATCCTTTCAAACCAGCACAATGACATAAAGGCATTTTGTGATGTAGAAAGTTTCCTTTGAATCACTGAATAAAGACTAATTTCCAGCAAAGTTAACTTTAACTTCCTCAGTGTTTGTTTTGATGGAGGAGGTTCACAATCTGGAAAGAATTTACCTGTCGTTTGTTTCTTAAACATTCTTCCATTCCATTGTTATCACCACTGCGTTGTTCAGATCTTCATCATACCTTATCTAAACTTTATAGTTACCTTCTAACTAGCACATCTCCATACTTGCAAACATGGCTCTTAAGTACACCTCCCATATATTTTACCGAAATGCATATCTCTTGGTTGGAAATGACAGGCAGAGCTGGATTCAGGTTGTCCGGATTCTTTCTTAATCCCTGAATTTCTTATTTGTAAAACAACATGCCTGCCCTGCTTGACTCACAGGCAGTGGTGAAGATTCAACAGGATGATATGTGAAAGCTCTTTGCGTACTCTAATTTGTTATGCCAACCAAAGGTGCAATAATTAAGAAAGTGTTGAAGGTGAAGTAAAGTCATTCTCTCATTTGAAGTAAGAAGTTTCTTAGGGGGAGCCAAGGCTGAACATCACAAACATGAATTTTTGGTCCTTACAAGTGGCCTAATGATACTGAAGTAGAAGTTTTTGTGGGAGCAGGGAAATAAAAAATCACAATTTTTTTCTATTTAATTTTTTTTTACTTTTTTAAAATTAAAATTTGAAATAGAGAACTAAGAATATTGAGGAGCTTATAGAGGAAACATTTCCCTCAAAATATCCTAATTGGTTTCTTATATTAAGGAATGGAAGGATTGAGGAAACGAATAGGTAAGAAGTCTCAGATATCCTCAGAAATTGTTCATACCTTTATACTTTGTTGTAGTACACCGGACCTTGGAACAGAGAACAACACTAAGGAGATATTTTTCTCTTCTCTTCTTGATAAGGATGAGAATAAAATAAAGGTTTATTTATTTATTTATTTATTTAACTTCCTGCTACGGACAAGGTAGAGTGTTGGTTTTTCAATACAAGCTTGAAAAACATACTTCATTTAAGTCTGTCTTCCAGTCCAAGTTAGATTAAAAAAAATGAAATTTATAAACAGCAAGTCCTGTTTAAATACATAACTTATTGATATAATGGACTAATGAAATAAGAGAACAGCAATAACAATCTTGCTATGAATTTTAAGAGGTCACAGCTTTTCATAAAATTTCATAAAATTGGTGGATTACAGCAATAATTTTCCTGAATTGCCTGAAATATGTTCCAGTCTTATTTTGCCCCTGGTTTTTTTGTAATCACAATAGCCAAAACAATAGGAAGCATGTCAGGTTAGAATTAAGTGACATTAGTTTGTCTTGTGCTAAAACTAACTATAACCTTTCTCCAAACCTGCTTGGTCCATTTTGAAAGGCCTTGTTTCATCTCAACAACTTTTGTCATTTGGCTCTACTTGGCGGAATGTGGTTGTGATTTTATTCTCTTCCCCAATTTACAACTGTCCCTCAAACTCTGTGTCAAATCTTTCATTTATTGTCTAAGCCTTAGGATGCCTGAAGTTCCCTTTTTTGATACCTCATCTTGGAATCTGCCCCCACTAGCAGTCAAGAAAGGCAGACCCCACTATCCTAAGTTTCACTTCCTCTCAGACTAAGTGCTTTCACATAAATGATCACAAATCAACACACAAACAAAAAAAAAACAAGAAGAAAAACTGTCTTCTTAAAAGTTTTTGGATAGAAAGGTCAGAGTTATTTGATGCAAGGTGTGAAAGAAGACATTATGAACATCTTCCACAAAATGGAAAAAAGAAAACAGCATAAAACCATCTAAGAAAGTTGAGATGCTAGGATAGGTTAGAAATTGACTTTACACTAATCAATATGTCTACTTACAGAACCATTAGTTCAGCTGACAACTGTAAAATGGAAAGAATGAATAATTGTGGAAGAAGACATTTAGATCTCAAGCAAAAATGAATGGGTTTTAGAGAAAAGTTTTATGTCTATTAGAATGCCAAGGCTATCCAGAGATAAAGGAAAGGGATAACATTTGTTAAAAGTTAACCATTTCTACTTGGAGTTTCATAATGAGATCAATTTTCAAAACTTTAGGTTTTTAAACAAACTCTAACAACTCTCATTCATAGCTTCATGAAGATTCATGAACCTTTTATTATTAAACCTCTTACACCTCACATGCAAGTTAATTGGTACTGAACCAATTTCCTTTTTTTTTTTTATTTTCTGGATTTGGAAAAAAGTATTTATCTTCAAGTTTTTGTGAAAACTTCTGTTGGCCTAAACCATGAGGACTAAAGTTTAGCAAGGACTGTAGCTTATTACTTCTGTTCAGTGGTTGTTTGACAAATGATAATATTGCTGTACATATGTGATGAAATTTTCAGCTATAAAATATCATTTAGCTTTGTGAACAAATAAAAACAGATTAGTAAATATAATAAACCCAAGAAGGAAACATTTTAAGACTTCAAAGCATTTATTTATTATAAAATCGTGGGTTACATCGATGTAATTAGTAACACAAATTTTTAAAATCTTGTATTTTTGTAGAGCCTTACTGGTGCTCCGTTAATTTAAGATTGGGGACTCGGTTTAACAGTCAATGAGGTATTTCTAATGACTGTGAAATATTGGGCAATAAACAAATTTAAATCTGATTATGATAAACCCTCTTTAGTTCAGAGGCCTCCTATTGCCTTCAGGATTAAAATACACAGTCCTTATCATTGTATTCAAAGTCTTTCATGATTTATCCTTGACCTACTACTCAACCTTCATCGCTGGACCCACTGACATGTTCCATATGCCAAAGCTGTACTTGTAGTTTTACGCATGCCATTTTCACAGTATATAACAGTGTGTCGCCTCTCCAGCTCCATGGCTAATTCTAACTTGAGCATTTAAGAAAGACCCCCTTGGGCGGGCCATGGTGGCTCAGCAGGCAAGAACACTTGCCTGCCATGCCAGAGGACCTGGGTTCGATTCCTGGTGCCTGCCCATGTTAAAAAAGAAAGACACCCTCACCTTCTTCTCTTCTCCTTCATTCCAGGGCTTTGTAGAGCCTCTACCCTGTGCCCGACACTTCATTGGTTCTTATCACACTGTGGAGGTTGGATTACTAGTCTGATTCTCCCAATACCCTGGGAATTATTCTGGGCCAAGCAGTATATCACATTCGTAATTGTATACAGTTTAAGCATAGGGCTTGGGAAATGATAGGAAAGAGTGATCAGAGAGAGGGATTTAAGAGTTTGAGATCTTTGGATTATAACAGTCTATGTACAAAACACACGGAAAAAGATGTGATCACAGTGCCAGGTGACTAACAAAAGTTAAGGTGTCTGAGAAATTACCTGGCCAGAAGAAAGGTCAGATAGACCCTCCAGTAGTTATCGATATCACATATTAAAAATGTGCAGGCATGGAGTAGGATTGCATCTCCTGGTCCCGTGCGGCTGGATGGGCCATGCAGCTGGTTCTGACTAATGAATTGTTGAGTGGAAATGGCACAGGTCACTTCAGGCTAGAACATCCAATTGTTAGCTAGAAACCCTCCAGAGCACTCTTTGTTTATTATGTGTAGGGTACATGAGAAGGGCAAGAGAGGAAGCCAAGTTAAGAGGCTGTGGCAAAGAGATTGTAAAAATAGTCAGGTCTGGCGTATCAGCTGGAGCAAGAACAGAGAGGATTTACTGATGGATTGGACCAAGTATGAAGCCAATGTTCAAGATGTTATTCTGTCTGTCTGAATCCCTGACTGACTGGCATGGGCAGACCCAGCCTCCATTACCTAACACCTTGCTAGCTAACCTGCAGTCAACATGTAGTGAGATTTAGAAATGAACCTTTGTCCTTTTAAGCTACTAACTCTGGGTGGTGGGGTGGGGTGGGGGATATTTGTTACCACTGTATATGCTGGCATAACCTGAAAATGTCAGGGGACAAGCCTGAGAGTTGTGGATGGAATGTCTTTGGTCTCATCATTTTCACCAGCAACTCTCCATAACCTAGTTCCTAGTGGTTAACCTGGAATAGATTATATGAAAGTGAGTCAAGTACTGATTGATGGAGAAAAACGACAGTAATGTGGAATTCAGCAGCTTATAACAAAGTAAGGGAAAAGAATGAATGATATAAGCAAATAACGTGAACTTTAAATTAGTAGCATTTTATTGAGTGATGGTGCCAGATTGCATTGATAGCAGTCTGGAAATGGCAGTAAGAAGCAAGAAATACATGACTTTCTCCTTGTGAAAAAGGGGAATAGAAGTAGATAACGTTTGTAAGGATGTTGTACTTTCATCAGGAAGAAGATTTGGGTAACTGTTGGAACATTTGTGACAGTTTAACCTTATTCCATAATAGAGATAAAATAGATAATTACTACCAAAAAGGTGTAAGAATATACTGTTTTTGTATCCTTAACAAGACCTAATTTTCCTTTCCCTGAGCATACAGGAAATATTTCCTAACGATTATAAGTATTTTAAGAACTATGCTCACTTCCATGCTTCTAACCTCTTAAAGCCTTTGACATAAAGGTCAGCTTGTGGCTGATTAGGGGTATCCTCAAATGAAAAGACATTTTTTTCCTATCTCAAACCACCTTCTGTTTCCTCTCCAAATTCAAACCTACACATTATGTACTGTGGTTTTCATTTTTTTCCCAATGCTGTTTAGACTTCATGCATAATTGTATTTTTATATCAGATAAAATGAGTAGAAGATGCTTTTCATGATAAAATATATAGTGTGGTTCAAAGAAAATGTTAATGAAATGAGATGCTTAAAGCCTTGTGGGATCTAGATATGCAGCGACTAATTTGGTTTCTATACTCAATTGCTTTTCTTTGTATATCTGAAGTACCATCCTTATGAAGTTATGTAGATGTACAAGCATTGGGATCGACAGCATTTACAAATGGAGAAGAAGGGAGAGAAGTATCAATTTAATGTACTAAGCACTATCTCTTTCAAAAATATGCCAAATTATGAGCTAGTACATAAGGAATAACATATCTTTACAGCATTATAACCATTTTTCAGGAAAATCACTTCCATATAGAAACACTTTTCACCAACTCAATACAGGTATTAAAAATGAAGAGGCTCCTGCATGGATTGTTAAATTCTGCAGCAGAAATATGGGCTGTCTTTCATTTACAATACTTTTAATAACTCTCAGTTTCTGTGCTAGTTTGAAAAGATGTGTGTCCCCTAGAAAAGCCATGTTTTAATCAAAATCCCATTTGTAAAGGCAGAATAATCCCTATTCAACACTGTATGCTTGAAACTGTAATCAGAGCATTTCCCTGAAGATTTGATTTAATCAAGAGTGGTTGTTAAGTTGAATTAAGTGACAACATGTCTCCACCCATTTGGGTGGGTCTTGATAAGTTCCTGGAGTCCTATAAAAGAGGAAACATTTTGGAGAATGAAGAGGAGATTCAGAGAGAGCAGAACAGAATGACATGGCCACGAGAAGCAGAGTTCACCAGACAGTGACTATTGGAGATGAAGAGAAAAAATGCCTCCCGAGGAGCTTCATGAAACAGGAAACAAGGAGAAGAAGCTAGCAGATGACGCTGTGTTCACCATGTGCCCTTCCAGATGAGAGAGAACTGGAACCATCTAACCTTCTAAATGTAAAACTAATCATGTTCACCATATGCCTTTCCAGATGAGAGGTAAATTCTGACTGTGTTCACCATGTGCCCTTCCAGATGAAAGAGGAACCATGAACTTCATTGGCCTTCTTGAACCAAGGTGTCTTTCCTTGGATGCCTTTGATTAGACATTTCTATAGACTTGTTTTAATTGGGACATTTTCTCGGCCTTAGAACTGTAAAATAGCAACTCATTAAATTACCCCTTTTAAAAGCCATTCCGTTTCTGGTATATTGCATCTGGTAGCTAGCAAACTAGAACAACTTCCATACTTCCTGACAAGGAGGTCACAATGAAAGGCTGTTAACTGTATTCCTAATGCTTAAAAAGGGATACCCAAACAGTAAGTACCTTAGTTTTACATTTAGAGGGTCAGATGTTGAGTTAGTGATTTGTTTGTGTACAGCTGTTTTAATTCAAAGGAATGGAAAAATATTCAGGTGAAGAATTTCTGAATGTGGAAGATGTGTTTTAAAGACAGTTTCTATTTTATATCAGCTACATCTGGCAGACAAATTACTTGGATGAACTCTTATTAAAAAAACCAAGACTATATATGATCTACAGACTGATCTACTAGGAATAAAATTTGATCCAAGAAGTTCAGTGAAATTAAGAAGCCAGATGCTTTTTTGGTGGGTAGAAATGTACATTTTAAAAATCTAGTAGTCTGTTTAGCATATCTGTTGAATGATATGGTATTCATTTCAATGATTAGTCCAGAGTTGAAATTAAGAACATTTCTCATGTGTTGGTTTGTCTCTAGGGAAAATACAGGAAATCAAATGCTAATCAAAAGAATAATCGACTTCTTAATGTATAATACATTAACCATCTCATCAACCTTTGGGAAACCATAAAAAATAAAAATTAAATAAAAACATAATGTGTTTTCTAACATATTCTTGCAAAATAATGTAAGGTTTTAAGGTTCTTGCCAATATAGATTTGATTTAGGGTCTGAATTTTTTGTGAACATTCTTATAGCTATCTACATCATACATAAAAATGTTGTTTATTCCAGAACAGATGAAACTTCCAATGGTAAAAGAAGATTTAGGTATCTCTGATGGTTTCTTATCACTCAGCAACATAACTCTCTGATGGTTCAGTGCCTGAGAGGGTCATCTGAAATCACTCATCAAATAAATCAAACGGTTGGCTGGCTAAAAGAGGGGGAGCCTATTGTAATCTCAAGTCTTTGCTTTCAGAAATCAAATCTTCCTTCTAAGTCAGTAGAGAAGTTAATACATCATTTGAAATGTTGTGTACCAAATATTGTGTATCAACCTACCATATGATGTTACCGTTAGTTCTGAGAACTTTTAATTTACCTTAATGACTATATTTTGTTTTAACCTTTGAAACCATATATCCCCAAAGCTTGATATGTTAAACAGAAAGGTGGGTATTGGCATAGCTGGAAATATACAGAGTTTTGTCTCTAAATTTCTCGGAGGAATTTTACTGCAATGTAGAAAATTCACTTTGGTGCTGTGATCTTAAAACATTCTATAAATATTTACTTAATGTTGATTAAACTATATGTATTTCAGGCATCTTTTTGGTTATTTTTTTTCTTGAAATTAAAAATTTTAATTTTCTTAAAAATTACTACCATATTTCTATGGACTAGAAATGGAATGATTGGATGTGCTGTCAGTGTGGTAGCCAGTGCCCACCAGTAGCTGTTTCAATTTCCATTAATTAAAATCAAATACATTTAGAAATACAGTTTCTCAATTGCCCTAGTTACATTTCAAGTGCTTGATAGTCATATGTTGCTAGTGGCTGCATAGTATTAAATAGGGCAGATATAAAGTTCTGTTAGACAACACAGCTCTAGAAAGTGTTTATTTGAAATACAACAAATAACAGCATTCATGAATCTAATCCTTCCAATTCCATATTTTTATTTTCGGGTTTTTTGATCTGTATAAAATAAGGGATGGCATAATTGCCATAACTTACTATGATACATATGTGTGTGGGTATGATTATATGTATTACATTTATGTATATTGTTGCTTGACTAATGAAGAAACAAAGTGGATATTTTGTTAACATCTCATTAATAAAATTTATATTCTGGTTTTATCTCAGATGCTCAAAACATAGCTATCTTCCAAACACCTTGATAAGGAGCACCAGTGTCATTGTGGCTTGACAGATTAGATGAAAAGAACTTGGCACAGACGAATGGCTGTGCTATAATAAATATATTGTTCCAAAGTTCTGGACACTAACACTTGTAATTATACTTCTAGTTTGGCTTAATATGCTTATCTCATACATTGAGATTAATTATCGCGCCTAGAATACAGCACCATTATGTATACACTGTGTACATTGTTGCAAAAGTATTTCCTTTTCATGGGGTCCTAATTCTTCCATGCATAAACCTAGTCATGTGAGTTTAAACTAAGATCATATGGGAGCCTTGAGTGATACATTACTCGTAACAAGCACAATTTCATTTTTGGTGGGTGAACTTTCCTACAGACATCAGCAGATCTCTCATTATTAGCAGTTCCAGGAGGGAGATTAAAGGCATATAAAGGTATATAAAGATTTAATTTTGTATCCACATCTAGAAGCAGAGGTATGCTGGGGATCTGCATTTACCTTGATATTTTGGAGATAAAGGGGTGCCTGAATAAATAGATGCCTTCAGCTTCTGCAGCTGCCACTAATATATTTCACCTTAATTGGAAAATATTTAGTTTGAATACTAGAACATACACTGAGAAAACTAACCTCAGGTGATGAAAGGATATTTTCAATTGCTCACTTTTCCAGATTACTTCAAGTAGCGTGGAGACACCAAAGTTGTCAATTATTCTGTATATTTTTGACTTTGTGTTCTGTATATGGGGACAGAAGGAGAGAGAGAGAGAAGGAACATAGGAAGGAAGTACCTCTATGATATCTCTGTGGGGAAGAATTATCTTACTTTGCTCTGTGCTGAAGTGTCCACATAGAACTTGGCACACCGTGAGCATTTAGGAGATATTTATTGAATAAAAGAAAGAATCAGATGACTAAATTTTGGCAGAGTTAAAAAAAGAGTCAATTTTTAGATTTTTGAACCTACATTTTGAGATGTATATTTATAGTTATGGACATTCTTTACTCAAATATTGCATTATGATTTTTGAAAAGCCAGTATGCTTCACTGTGCCTCTGTCCCTCCTTTCCTTCCATCTCTCCTTCAATTCTATGCTTTTTTTTAAATATCAGCAAAGGTTTTAGAATCATCAATCACATTTCTAATATATGGGAGTTTGTGGTTCAAAAATATTTTTTCTAAATGTTTCTTTACTTAAAAATATAATGCAATTAAGGCATCAAGATAAAACTAGATTTTGAATTTTTAATTCAATGATATGGATTAATGCTTTGGTTTGACCCTTTCTCCAATCTATGCATTTCATTTCTTTTTTTCACAAAAATCAGGCTTCAAAAAATGATATCAAAATGACAGCATGTCATTGCGCTGATGGGTATGGTTACAATGCTTAAGATGGACAGATATATTTGAGCAAGGCAGCTGGATAGCAGATCTCTCTAGAATATTCATTCATTTTACCAACATTCTTTCTGCTAGCAAGGGGGATATAGCTGTGCACTAAATATAGGTCTTATCCTTATGGAGATTATATTATTGTGAGGAAGTATTTTTAATCTGTCTTAATACTTTGTGTTTTAATAATCTGCACACTTTCTTTTTTAAAAATCAACAAGTTCATTTATTCATTTAGTCCAATTCACTCCCTCCCTCCACTACCACCATAGTATGAAGTGAGGGGAAAGTGAAATTGAGGAAAGAAATGTGACTTAACTGGATGTTGATATTGTGGAGACTGGGTTTTAGAAGTCCCCCCACAGATGGTGAAGTGGCATGAGGACAAGTAGGGAATAGACAGTCAGCCAAAAGTCCACTAGGAAGTACGTGGTGTGTAATTAAGATGAGAGTGAGAATCAAGTCCGAGATTCCGGCTTGGGACCACATGCCATCTCCTTAAATTCTCCAAATAATGCAATGAGAGCTTTGGTTTGACCCTTTCTCCAATCTATGCATTTCATTTCTTTTTTTCACAAAAACCAGGCTTCAAAAAATGATATCAAAATGACAACGTGTCATTGCGCTGATGGGTATGGTTACAATGCTTAAGATGGATAGATATATTTGAGCAAGGCAGCTGGATAGCAGATCAAAGGCATTTCCTGACCAAAAGGTGGAAAATAGCAGTTGGGAGTTTTAGCAAATGCACTTAAGAACCTGGAGTAGCTGCTCAGGCATTTATTACAAGTTAATTCAAATCCTTAGGGTTATGTAAGATTTTGTGAAAAGCACCTCTTAACTGACCAACTGTCAATTAGTAATGGACAGAATGCCTCAAGTACTCCATTATGGTGATGATCAAATAAACGGGCTTTGATTACTATAATAATGGTAGAATAATTTATTTTTTAAAATCCCTGGTTTTAGTTCATAACTGGTGATCATTTTTAAATCTACTGTGGAAAACTACAAGGATAATTGCTCTATGATGCCAATTTGTTTTTTCTTATTCAAACTTTTCAGGTGATCTACTATAATAAGAAACAATAATCATTAATGTTTGATCATGCTAATCTAATTTTCTGGATGGCTTATTACTCTTCCAAAAATGTCTTTCTTCAACTTTCTGATCATTAGATCAGGTACAAATTAGGTCAGGATTGAGGAACATTAATTTTATGATGACGTCTGAGAGGATTCATAGGTATCATGGATGCTTAGCCTTATGTTTTCAAGTTTGACTACAACCATGTATACATTTTAAATACAGCTTTCTGATTTCTTATCAGAAGAAGACACAGCAAAACTTGTTTCTTTTATAATGTGATTTAAGGATTTTTCTTTTTAATTCTTAAACTGAATTCTGGTCCCCTGCGTGCAAGATCCAGAAAACTAACAGTGGCAAGAAGGAAAAATCTCAAGTTAAGTTGCCCCACTTTAGCTTGCCCTGGATTAAAGGCCTTTAGGAAAAGCAATAATTCCCCCAAAAATGACTAAATGAAAATAGTCTTAAGAAGTAGAAAGAATTATACCAAAAGATCATTCACTTTTAGAAGAATAATGACATTATGGAAAATGAATGAGTGCTGGAATCACAGGGATCTGAGTTTAATACCAGATTAAATCATTGCTAGTGATATGCCTCTGCAATCACTTAAACTGTCTCAGCCTTAGCTTTGTCATCTGCAAAAGGGGATAATAGTATCTATATCTGGGTTGTCCCAAGAGTAGACACAAAACAGGCAGAGATCTTGGCATTCAGGACATTCAATAAATACATTATTATTCCCTGACCAATTCTTTCTTCTCTCCATTTTATCTTTTACTTCTGCATTACACTTTTGGCATTTCTAAATTTATCTCAGTGTCTACTTCCCAGACAATTCAGCTGACAAATATAGTAATAGAGTTTTAGCTGGATATGGGACAAGCCAGTTAGAAGCTATGTTTATCAGCTGATCTTGCAACTAGATACACCATATTACCAAATTCTTAGCAATGAAATGTGACTGGAGGTAATATATGTATGACTTCTGCATCGTTTTTAGAGGGAAATTGCTGCCTTGCACTTCCTATGTGTTCTCCTTCCTAAAAGTTGGCACACTGATGTAAGTTTGATCCAGCTTCTAACATGCAGATGAAGGTATTGCAAGGATCTGCAGACTGTGGTGCACAGGCCAAATCAGGCCTGTGGCGTATTTTCATATGATTGAAAACTAAGGCTGTTTTTTACATTTTTAACAGGTTGATAAAAAAATAAAAGAAAAATATAATGGCCCACTGAGTCTAAAATATTTATTATCTGGTCCTTCACTGAAAATGTTATCTGACCCCTCCTTAGAGAATCACAGACCAACAAGTTGGAAAAAACCCTGGATCTCTGAAGGACCATGTGGGACAAAATAGCTTATTCTTCCTGTGCTCTGAACTGTCATGTGAAAGAGAAATTTCTTTATCTTTTGAGTCCTTATATTATTGTGCCGTGTTATTACAGTGATGGATCCTAACTAATATAGGCATGAATAAATAAGATTAAAGATTAGAATGGTTTTCCCTTACAGTCATTTTTTCATATGAGCTTTGGGCAGCTTTCTAAAAATGATCTTCATTTGATTATTAGCTTTTTAAAGGTATAGGTTATTCCTCACTTCTTTATTAGCTTTTTAAAGATCTGAAGTATTTGTACTGCAAGTTTGTACTTGTACTTGTATATCATGTTGCACAAAGACTGCCTAGGAAGATAAAAAAGTATAAAAACCTGAGATACCATGATAAGTATAAAGACTATTTTCTTAATCCAAAACAACTTAGTATTTTTAAAAATTAGCCCTTACTTTAAATAAAGTTGTAGTGATGGTGATGGTGGTGACAGTGTGTGTGGGATGGATTTGAGGGTGGGGAAACCAAGAACATTTTACAAATGGTTAAAACACTGATTGTATTCTAGAGCGTAACTCGCTTCAATTATGACAAAATCCTTCAGTATCACATAGCCTGACTACAGTCCACCATTTGGACACTGACGCAGCATATGTTCTTGGACATCTTTTTGAACCTTGTATTGAGATGCAAAACGTAGTCAGTTTGTTATATTCAGATACACTGGAATGACACTGAATTTGTACATATCAATTTAAATGTCCAACTCTGATGTACTATGAATTTCTTGTTTGGCTACCATAGGCTTGAATGATATAATCTCTGCGAAACTCAGAAAATGAGCTCATTTAGGCTACTGATTTTTTATACCCCAAACCTTACTTGTTTGACAAAATCTCATCCTGCGTCCAGCTAAACACATTTTTTTGTGAAATACTTAATCAATTAGGGTTGAAATTTAAATGCTAATTTTAGAAAGAAAACTACCTTTGCAATTTTATTTTTTGATAGATGAATAAAACATTTTTTTAAATTGGTATTTATTGCAATGGTATTTGGGAAGATGGTATGTAATGTTATAAGAACAGAATTGATTTTGCTATGGGAGATTGAAGAATGAAAGAAAGAATATTTTCTGATAGGAATTTTCAGGTGCAGTACCAGGGCTTATCCAAAGCATAAATGAATAGCTATAAGAGTAAAGTGATACTTTGTGTTTTTCTAGCAGCATCTTGGTGCATGGCTTATTGTGTTACCACAAAATCTTCAGAAAACACAGTGTGCTTTCTAATTTAGTCTAAAAGCTATCTCTGAAAAATTTCTTTGCAAAGATTTAAAATTAAGCATGGAAATTCAGGGCATGAAAATATGTTTCACTTTTAGGTAGTCTGAGTTTTTTTTAAATTAGCAAACTTCATTTTAAAAAGAAGCAAGGTGGAAGAGTAAGTCATTTTTTTCTAGGCATATTAATTCTAATTCAAGAAAGATAAAACAATCTGCCTGATTACAGGCCAATTTACTCAAATCATATACCTGCAATTTTATTTATTCTGAATTAACTATGCTAAAATATCAGGCTTTTCTTTCCAAAAAATCAGGGAACCATGATTATTACCACAAAAGACAGAAGGAACAGGGAATGATGCAAACATGATCTCAGTGACAGAAAACTTCCAGTTCTTTTTAATCAATTCAGCTATTTTTTGGGGTCACATTTCATTATCCCATTATTGCAGCACAATTTGTTGAATTTTGTTTGTTTGTTTATTTTGCTTGTTTGCTTTTTGGGGAAGTGCATGGACCAGGAATCAAGCCTGGGTCTCCTGTATGGCAGGCAAGAATTCTACCACTGAACTACCCTTTCACCTACCATAAAAGTATAATTTTAATGGTTAAAATTCTATGGTGCTGAAGGCCCACAATTTATTACCCTATTTCACTCGTTTTTGACATTGCCGAGTTTTTTGCCAACATGGTTAATCCCATAACAGATAGCTTCATAAATACATATATTTTTTCTTTTATTTGAACTTTGTCCATGCGAGTTAAGCTACGTGGTCAAATAATTAGAGAATTTCTTTTCCCTTACTGCTGTTCCCTTACCTGGCAGAATTATTCATGTCTAGTGTGCTTCTTTATTGAGACCACATGTGGCCTTGGAATTCTTAGGAGCATAATGTTACAAACAGCACTACTAATCAAAAAATCAGAGTTAGGAGAAGGATGATTTTCTAAAACAAAATCACCCAATTTTCAATAGTACCAAAACCATGAATACAGTAACCTCATCACAATGTTGTCAACGTTTTCCAGATTTTCATCTTTTTTTTTTTTCCACTTCTTAACACTTTTATCGTAAGTTTAGCATTCTTGTCTTCCGTGGACTACATGTGAGGATAAACATTCTCCTATATGTATGTCTACTAATGACATTTATTCTGGAATGAATTCTTATTAAAACTGCTTTATCAATCTATTTACTAGGTTATCAGTAGAGGAATGACCTTCCTCTACTTATTTGATCAGTTATGTTTTTGCATTTTGGAAGGTGTCTATACTAGCAAGATTCTTAGAAAATTGATTTTTTTTTTTAATACAGTCCATTAACCACTTTCTTTTCATGCTTCTACAATATTGTTGAAGCTCTTTCCACCTTGGGCATTTTCTTCAGCGACATACAATGCTCTAGTAAATATATTACATGCTGAATCCCCATATTTATACATACAAGTAATTAAAATGATGATGTACAGCCCCTCATAAGGGGAAACAAAAAAGGTTGTAAAAGTCCAGCTGAGAGGTATGAGTGAAGGAGGATAAATTTGGTGGTAACGTTGAGAAAGGCATAAAAGGATTACTGACCAATGTGACATTTTCAGTTTTTTTTTTTTTATATCTTGTTGTTAAAATCACTTTCCCAGTCCTGGTCTGTCTTCAGTCTGCCTACTCCCTAATTTGAAGGTTGGGACAATCATCTAAATTCAGCACCCTATAGGGACAAATCTTCTTGTCACATATGGTTTCATTCCTTATTTCACAGCTGAAGTATCTGTCTCCTTTACTAAACTACTAACATATATTTTGACCTAAGGTTTAACTCAAGCAATTAAAGAGTTAGATGTTGTGAAGGTAAAGGGAGGGTTTAGGAAAGGGAATTGCAATTCATGAAGTGCTTTTTCTGTGCCATATTTTGGCACTAGGAGTTTCAAAACTTTTTATTACTGCCACCACTAGAACCATTCGTACCACTGAACTGTGCCTCCTATGAGCCAAACCCTGGAGAAGGTAGTTATGGACTTTTACTAATTTAATACTCAAAATAGCCATATGGAGGAGTTATTATAGTTCCCCTTTATGCATGCAGAATCAGACAAGTTAAAATTCTCATTTAACATCATGCAGCTAATAGTGGTAGAGATGAGGTTTGGACACAGGTGATTTGATTCTTAAAGTCAAGCTCTTTCCAGGATCTCTCACTCTCTGTTGTGACTCTGCTCTGATTAGGCAGGTTCTCTGTGGCTCTACCTTGTGGATTTCTCACCTAAACACTTGTATTATGTACCTTCTGTGTAACTTACTTGGCATTTCTTTTATGCTATTTTGCATTATATTATATTTCTTATGATGCTAATAGTGCCAGTTCTGGTGCTTTGTACATAGTGGGTGTTAATTAAATGATTTCTGCTGAGGAAGATTAGCTTTCATGTGAAACATAATTTAATGTTCTTCATATTGTAAAGAAAATGAATGGATTCAAAGCAAGACCTTCATTGAAAGAGAAGAAAAAAGAAAAATGCATTTTATAATTTCTCTATCTTTATATTCAACTTTCTTCCTCTTGACCACAATTTTAGAAACACTTATATATTAAGATTGCATTTCCTGTTAAATTATTTTGTACTGGGGGTATATATAAATTGTCACCCTATTATTTTGATTTTCTATTTAAACAGAGAATGAAATGCAACCAAAAAGGGAATTGATGCTTATGTATTTTATGATAACAGAAAGGATTTAAAAATGTGTGAGTGGGTGGTGACCACAGGTTAAGCGTTTTCTTTTTTATCAGTTTTAAATTAACTTTTTATCTGGAGGGTATTCATAAGGTTTCTGTCACGGAATTGCAGGTACTTTTAGGTTTCCTTGCTTTAACTTCTGTTAAAAAAATGCAGTTGCAGCTCTTTCTAACTTTAATACTCCTTGGTTTCCTTTTAAATATTTTAAACCAAAAAACCAAAAACTAGAATAAAAGTCCTTTTAAGTTGAACCAGCTTCCAATATGAGTAAAGGTTTAACTTCTTTTCTTGTCTCCCTCTCAGAAATAAATCTGTATTCAGGATGTAACGCTTCTTCTGAAGTGCTTGGAGAATCAGAGAAAATGGCCCATTTTTATTTTAATGAATCATGCTGGAGAATAAATTTACATGATGTTAATACTGAGACCTGGAAGATAGTATGGTATAATGCTCATAATAAAGGATTTAGGAACCATGACAGTTCTGGGCTATGAATTCTGGTAAGCCAGTCATGTGTGACTTTGGATAGTTACTTGAGCCCACAGTTGCTCAGTAAATTGAGATGGAATACTAGGGAAAGGCAGTGCTTCACTGAAAACCAACTCAATGAGGCCAAAATGAGATAAACAAGGCAGCAGGGCTTTACTTTCTTTACACACCCCAGGATTTTCCACGCATAAACATCACCTCATAGTCAGGCATCACTCATTGCAGATTCTTTAAACGAAACTGACAGCAGTTAAAAAGCTTTGCTCCTAAAGATGATGAGGTGTAATCCCATCTCAGCCAGTCATATGCGGAGGTAAAGTAGAAGAGGCCACCCCAGAGACTGTGTTCTTAGTTCCATCTCTCTGAACGGCAGAATCTGGAACAATTTATATGTAATACCCATATCAAGAGTAATATGAAGGGAAATCCATATCTATGGAGATAGAGAGAAGGTAAATTCATAGCAGCAGGGAGGAAAGCAGTAAAGGTAGCTTCAGAAATCAGTAAAAAATTTGGATCAGAGCAGTCTAATGTACAAATCTGATCAGAAAGCTCTTAAGAGATGACTTTTATCATCATCCCACAGCATTCACTTATCATGCAACGAGTCCTCCAGGGAGCTCCGCATTTCATAGATTCATTCATTTGGACAGCATCCATTTCCCAAATGCAATGCAGAGCTACTTAAAAATGGCTGCTGTGATCTTTGGTTAGGTTGTTCCATCTTGCTGTGTGTCAGTTCTCTCGTTAGGAAAACAGACCCTATTGAATTCCATGAACCATTGTAAAGATCAAAGGAATTAACCGAGGACAAATGAAATTTCTTATTTTGATTAAATCCATGCAGTGGGCCAATTTAAATCATCAATGATATCAGGAACAAATGGGACTACTTAATGAACAGTTGGCTATAGAATTCATTGACATCTATCCACGAGTAAGTGCACTCAAGCTTTTGGTACACTCAGTCATTTGTTTTTGTTTCCATAATTAATATGTAATATCAGTGACCCACCATGAAAGCTATATGAAAAGTACATTATTTTTTTTTTCCCTTCAAAAATCACATAAGGAAAAAAAACCACTCCATTTACCCTATAATTTATTCTGGTTTCTTTTGGAAAAAGTTTTCTGATAAGGTTTCACATTAAGTCAAGGTTTATATAGACTTATTTCAAATAATAAATTATGGAAATTGTTTATAATCTGAATGTCCATGAAAAATTCTTACTGCAATTCTCATCTCTTCAATTGTACCTGCTCTGCTGTATGCATCACCCTGATAACACTCCAGAAAGGGAAAATGACTGTTAGCTGAAAGATGAGGTGGTGTTCATGGGTTATATATTTGAGTTATAAAAACGTGTTCATAGTAATGATCAAATTTAACATGTGATTGTATTGTGGTAGGTGCCAAACTAGTAGAGGATGAGACAAATCTCTTACCCAAGGGACAATCCTAAACTCACATGCCTTTTATTCCTTTTAGATTATGCTTTCCATTGCTTTTAGCCTAAATGCAACCTCTGAAGACACTGCCTTGAAATATATTTGACAGGATATAGAAATGCAATTTGTTGTCTACCTGTCATACATGGCATAAAATACATATTAAAAACCCATTTCTCTTTTAAGATGATGCAGGTATGACAAAAATTAGGTATAATTTGATAGATTGGACTTTTTAATATTGAAGAAAAATTCATGTTAGACATAAACTAACTTCTCAATCTGGAAGCTGAAAGATGGATACTTATAGTCTACTTTGGGCAGCAACTCCAGGGAGAAAATATTAGCTGATTGATAATCACTAAGAAGGATTTTGCCCGTTCACTGGAAAAAGACTATATAGTAATTCATTCATTTCCTAACTGTATTAAATAATTAATCACCAGCTCTGATGGCTCAAAGGAAATGTATGTGATACCTAGAAAGAAAATATCCCATCATTTGGTTTAATAAAGTGTGAGGGTTTGGGAAATTGTAAGGTGGGGAGAAAATAATATCCAAGTTAAAAAGAAAAGAGAAATAGGAATAAACATGGGTCCTAATGGGTCTGTATTCCATTTTTATACAGTGTCCTGAATTCCAGAGGCAGTAGTCAAATTCCAAAAGTCACCTTTGGGGCAGGAATTACCTGTGGGGCTAGAGTTTAGAGATAGCCCGTCAAACCTTTGTTTGTTTAATATACCTGAGGCATAGTGCCAAATTGGTTAAAAGTGCCATGTCTGTGTTCATTCAAGCATGCTACCACAATGAAATTAAAGAAGAAACAAAAAAGGGAGTGGATCCATTATAACTAGATGCAATGAAGGCGACTAAAGATTATATTAGAAGCTTTTCTATGTTAATGTAGTTTGTCTGATATTGGCAAATAACACTTTTGAGTAAACCTTATACCATATCTGACTGATTCAGATCTCTTGTGTTATGTCTGTTGACCTTCTCAGTTAATATCCTTATTAATACTACTGTATTTTAAAATATTCATCATTTGTCTAGACCTTGCATTTGAGCTGTAAATTTAAATACAAAAGAGGAGAAAGCATACTTATCAAAACAAAACAGAACTTATATACAATGAAGCAAATGCTGGGGAGGCAATGTTCACTACAATTAACCCTTTTTCCTTACCTTGAGCGAAACACTCATTTAGGAAAATAAAACTACTTCCAGTGAGGTTCATTTCTGGTTACTTGATTTGCTAAGGAACTGCAGTGTTTCCATGTTGGTTTTTATTTGTCTGTGGCTCAACGATGAGAAAACATCTGGCTTCTCTTGTGGGAGTTCTGGGAGGTGATATGGGTGTTGGAACTTCAATTTCATCAAGTCCAGAATCTTTTCCTCAGCATAAAGCATGTAAGATTTTGTTTCCAATGAATCTGAAGAGGCCAAATTGTGCCCATAGATAAGAAGGGACTGAGTCCGTGAAGGGACCTGGAAGTCTAAGGGGAAGTGGGAAGGGAGGCTCATACCACGGCTAACACTGACAGTTTACAGAGCCTCTTGGTCCGATAGCCTTTCATATGTGGTAAACGTATTTTTAACTGATAAAGCCCCTGCATTTCTCCAAACCATCACTGGCTGCAAAATCTATATTGAGAGAGGGGTCTCACCCCACCAATTGGCAGACCAGTGAGTGACAACTGGGTCAGGGTAAATTGAACCTGATAATATTACTGATGCCACTACAATTTGTGGAGTCAGCATAGAATGCTTCAAATGGAATGACAGACGTGCAGAATAATGTACAGACTTGAATGAATTATCCTGATATTTTTTTGAAATATTCATTTACTCTCTAGGCAAACCCAAGTACTTCGTTCCTTCACCATCCTTCATACTTTCCCACTTTTTGGTCTTTTAACTCATGCTATTTCTTTTGCTAAAATTGGTTGCCTCTCTTCTGCCATCTATGGATGCCCAAGCCAAAACTGTAATACACATTTAAAATATCTTTATTTCTTAATCTTCCATTACCTTTACCCTTACTTCCTGGAGTAAAACTTTCTTCCCTAAACTTGTGAGCACACTATCTGTCCTTCACTTGGATTGTGAATCACAACTGCCTTTGTTTAGGGTATGTAGGTTCATAATTCTCAATGAACTTTTTAAGGATAAGATCTGTGTCTAAGGTATAGTTCTATCCATAGCAAGCAGTTAGTAGATTTGTGTTAAGGAACAAGCTTATTAAAAATTAAAGCAAAAGTGACATTTGGGAATTGAATCAGCTAACTGTTCTAATTTGTCACTGAATTTGGGGTATCTAGACAAAGTCCCTACAACTTGAATCTCAGCACAGTCTTTCCTAACCTCCTTTCCTTTTCTTTTTAAATACCTCTAGGCTCAGGTCAGGCCCTCTCTCCACCCCCACCCATCATTTCTTCCTTCTGCTTGAGCTAGTTACTTTGATAGAAGAATTTGTAAACAGTCTAGGGACCAACAGTCTGAATATTTAGTCCTCCCATCAGGAGGATGGCTGAATATTGTTCTCTGGGTAGAAAAGAATCCTGCTCTTTAAATTCCTTGGTAACTCTACAGACTGGGGGATCTAAGAGAACAGACTATCCTCTCAGTTTCTGCTTAAGTCATGCAGTTAGCATCCATCTTCCAAGTGGTATGAATTATGCAACCTCTTTCTGTCCTTGCTTCATCATCTGTAAAATGGGGATGATGATGTCTATTTTATAGAATTGCTAAGAGGACTAGATAAGAAAAGGCATGTAAATCTGTTGACACAATGCCATGTACATGGCCTCTGCTAGGCTTAAGAAATGGTCTCAATAATTCCTGCATGATCATATTCATACCTTCTTCCATGCATTAGATCTCCTTATCAAAGATGCCTTTCTTTCCCTTTTTTCTTAACAAAATTCTGGTCATCCACCAGTTTTCTGTGAAATTATTCTAGATAATCCTATCCCTAATGAATATGTCTCTCCTTTCTTTAAATATCACTTATTTTTATTTTTGTAGCATTTAAATTAATACCTACATGTATTAGCTCGTATTCTTTCAAGTTGTCTTATGTGTGATAAACTTAACTGTCATATCTTTGAGGACAGGCCAAAGAAAATGGTCAAGTGCTCTACATGGTGCCAAGCTTAATGTATCACATAAAAAGTAAACAATAAACATTTATTGACACAAAAATGATAGGAAATGCTAAAAAAGACAAAAACCGCACATTCTTTAATGAAGTAACTCTGTTTTCCCAGAATTGCATGTTACTGTTCTGCTTGTTAGTTTTTAGTATGGCAAAAACACACTAGCCCATTCATAAAGTTCCTCAGCATCATGACATGTCTTTAATCTTCTGTAGTTAAATATCATCACAGTCAAATGCAGTGATGAAATAAAAAGCAATTTATTATCATAATAAGTTGCCAGGAATACCATCATTCAAAATGGCAGTTCTCTGATGCCTTGCCATCCCTAGGCTCTCCTTCCACAATGACTGACATAAGCTAATTTACATGTTTTCTATATAAAGAAGAATCAAGAAAGGCTGATAATTGATGTAGGAACACTAGAACTAGTTTAAACATGGCAACATATCAAATTTGCCCATTATTCAGGATGTATTTAGGTGTGGGAATTTGTATATTCATCTATTACAGTGTTACTCAATTCTGAAAATACCTAGCTCTAAGTGCCATAGTAGTTGAACAGACAAACTAGTGTAAGGAATTGAGTAGAGCAGATATGATGGCCCAAGTGTCTCATTAGTTATACATTAATTTTTTTATAAGCTAAGAAAGACTTCATTGCTCTGACAAGAAGTTATTCATCTACATTTTTAAAATGGCAAGACATTACCAATTTCATGATTCTATTCCTGTCACTAAGCATGCCATGGACTCTAAGGCTCCATTAATGTGTTGGAAATATTGCACCTGGGAGATGTTGAAGGCAGTAGGGAAACAGCATCTGTCTCACATACTCCAAGATGTGTGCACTTTTGCCTTAAGTTCTTTGGACACTATTGTCAAGTCTCTGCTCCCAAGACTCTTACTCTAAGTAGTATTACACCTGCTGCAAGGTTTAGAGATTCTCTGCAGCCAACTGATGGAGGTACTTGTGGTAAATTCCCGTGTGTGCAGCTGTTTATTGCTTTGATGGCTGTTTAATGGTTCCTCGCAAACACCTATGCCTGAATGACGGTTATAAATCCCAACCTAAGCAAGAGTCACACAGCAGAAGAAACATCAGGGAAACATCAGGGAGCATGAAGACAGTGGAACAGTTATGCCCAATACCCTCTTTCTCGACCCCAGTCCTTCATCTCCCCAGTTCACTTACTTCATTTTAATTACATGAAAAAAAATAATAATAATAACACACTAGCTCTCCAAAAGAGAAAAAAAAATCACTCTTTTCTTGGTGGCAATCAAGTAAGAAGCTTATTCATGCATTTTAAATCAAACCCTTAGTTTAGTAACAATACACAAAAGAGCAAACAATTGGAAAGTGGACTGTCTGTAACATTTGCTTGGTGAGTTTTAAATGTTAGATTTGGCATTCTGTTTTTATTATGCCACTTTATGGGAAATAAGATTAGATTTTTCATCAAATGCAATTTATCTAATGCAAAATTAATTTGGAGAATATTATCACAGTACTGAATTTCAATGTAATTCTCCAAGCCATTAAAAACCATAACTGACTGTGTGCACGTCATGCCAAGGCATCCAAAAATAAGATGGGAATAAAATTCCTAAAGTCAAATCAGTCACCTCCTGATCCTGAAACCCTGTCTTCTTCTAGCAGACGTGTATTTCTATCTCTTCAAGATGATTTATTTTTAATGAGATAATGCTACTGCTCTGTCTTACAAAGTTTGAAAATACATGGCTTACTTTCTTCATCAGAAACATAGATCTGCAGTTCAGGTACCTGTCTAGAGTTTGAAATTTCAACTCTCAAGTTATTATTTCTTATTAAAGCTCAACTACAAGAAATAATATTCATGGAAGACTGGCTGACTGCAAATGATAATTCCTGTTGTATTCTAAGTGATGCTTTCTCCTTTTTCTGATTGAGTTAGTATAAACAAAATGGAATAACAAGCATCATGTTTTACTTTGTTATTCAGTAACTTTTTCACTACTTTCTTCCATTCATGTTCAAATATGCAGGGCCCTGTATATTTATTTTCAAATATGTAGGATTCTTTTCTATTACCATGTAGTAATTTACATTTACCAAATTTGTGATATTTGAAGATACTTGATGAGTTACTGAAAGTTTTAAAACTAAATTTTTAGATTATGTAAATTGGCATGGACAGAATGCTCCATCTTCAAGAAAAGTCTTCAGAATTTCCTAAGGCCACCATTTTTGTCATTAATTGGGGATTGGCTGGAAAGCAGGTTAAAGAATTTGAAATGGGAAGGTTATCCTGTATTATTCAAATAGATCCAATGTAATCACAAGAGTCATTATAAGAGGGAGGCAGGAGGTCAACTGAGTAGAATGTGATGTGACAAAAACAGAAACAGAGAAAGAAATGGCAAAGGCAATGAAATGCAAGACCATAAGCCAAGGTATAAGGTGGCCTCCAGAACCTGGAAAAACACAAGGAAATGGTTTGTCCACTAGAATCTCCATAAATAAATCTTTCTGACACCTTAATATCAGTCCCCCAAGATTCATTTTGGATTTCCAACCTGCAGAACTACAAGACAATAAATTTGCGAGGCTTTCAAACCAGTAAACTTGTGGAAATTGGTTACAGTGACAATATGAAATGATCACGAACCCAAATATGAAGGGATTACTTGGGAAAGCATCTCTTGAAATTTTCTCCAGCTACCTATTGTTGGACAGATGCACATCACTGGTGTTTGGTTAGCTGTTCTTCTGCAGCTATGCTCATAGATGAGAGATCATGTTTAAGCCAGTGCTCTTCCTGCACTGTTTAACCCTGCTCTCATGGAGCTCACATTTTACTGGAAAAAGATAGACGCTATATAAATGGACTAACAAGTATACCATACAGTATATGGTTAGAAAAATAAATCAGGACAAGGAGATGAGGAGTGATGATTTGGTACTATTTATTAATTTTGGAGGGAGTACTTAAACTGGTTTATTACTCATTTTTTGGAATACATCTCAAATTCTGTGCCTATGGTATTATCAATTCTCTGTCCATAAAGAGGGGTTCATTTGGTACCCCCCAAATTATCTTTCTTGTTCCTAAATAACATCTTACTGCTCCTCAAATACTAGAAGGTTAGGTGTTCACCTCTAAGGACTAGCCATATTTGGATATAGGCAAGAATACATTTGGAGGCATGTGCCAAATATGAATTCAATATCTCAATCCCTACAGCACAAAATAGTTCTATAAAGTAATTATAACCTCTTCCTCAACATTGGCTGTCTGGGAACCAGACAAGAGAACCTGATCCAGACGCCCCCCACCCCACCCACCCCCGAATTGTACCAGGCCCAGTTAGATCTTCCTACCACTTCTAGATCAACTACAGTGATTCTAGAAATGAAATCAAGGTGCAAACCTTTGAGAATACATTTGAACCTAGAGAACTCTAAATTAGAGGGGATAATCAGGTAAAAATGAAAGAAAATTGCTGAGTTTTTGTATATGTTGTGGCTGGTTTCACAGACAAAAAGATACATCCTGCTATGTCCAGGGCTAGTTTTTTACTTGTTCATTTGTTTCCCAAGCCTTTGAATTTTCTTTGGATTCATGATATGAGCAGTAGGTCAAGTTAATTCTCTATATGGCCACATTTAAAAGTCTTGATGTTTAATATTCTAAGCAGTTACTTTTGAAGGTACATATTAATTTTCCTTGAATGTGGCTTACTCATTTTATATAAATAAACGTTTGAAGGTAAGGGAAGCTGACAGATTTTATACTGGTTGAGGTTCATGAGGCTGTCTGCAAAGAGTGAGAGGATCAGGGTAGAAGGGGAACTCAGGATACAGATAAAAGTGTATAATAAGGAACTTTCATTATATTACTTTTTGTATTTATTTTTGGGTCTTATTTTGATGTGTAATGCATTCTCTCAATCTATCAGTGTTTCACTTAAGGTAACCTAGGGTTAAATTTCAAAGACATTGACCCAAATGTATTCCAGGTGTTATATGAACATATATTTGAAATAAAATCCAACTACATTGCCAAGGGGCAAAATGTTCTTAGTAATCTTTTAGTGTGTGGTCAATACAACCATCTCAGTTTTCACTTGGCCTTTGAGTTATTTGTGGCTAACGAGGATGCTGCTCTGATAGAAAGAAGAAACAATTTCCATACTTAGAAAGAGAAATCTTTTCTTAAATCAGAGTGTATATTAGAATAGAGATAATGTAGAAAATGAAGCCCTTTGAAGATACCCTGTGATTTTAATATTTGATAAAGGAAGTATTTGGAAACTTCCTTCCTCCCACTAGAAACTGTTAAATTCACCCTTAAGAATTACTACACTTTCTATTTCTAAACTGGTTTTCAAAAGACATGATTTTTCTATAATAACTGTAAAATGCGGAAAAATTAGTTTTTTCTTGCCTGTTCATAATTTGTTGACATCAGGTTGGCATTAGTTAACACGTATATCGGACAGGGGGAAATTGAGCTGCTATCAACTAAGTTTCATACTGCCACTAGTAGTATCTTTTTACCTTGAATAAAGATTTTTTGAAAATGTATATTTTAATATCCTACCAGCAGCAGGCATAGATGAATTTCGTCTAGAACTCAATAACTGTCCAAACATAATGACCCTCTTAAAAAAATGTGTCAGCATATTTGAGTTTTACCAGATTAACTGCTTATGTCTATTTCAAAATTGCTTCTACACTGCTCTTCAAATCCTAAGAGCTCAACTGGTAAATTCATTTAAGTAAGGTAGAGTTTTCACATTTATGCAAGCACAACATATGATCACAAGGAGCTAATGTCAGACATCAGTGTTGAACTTTCCTCAAATACGCATAGTTCTCTACAACCACCGATAATCTTCCACATTCAGTTATCTTCCTCAATTATTCCTTTCCTCCCTCTATTATGTCCTGAGTAGTTTGTAATTTTTTTTAACTCTCCCTCCATCTAACATTCTTTGCCAGAAAGTTCTGAGTTGTTCACTGCTAGTTTTTTTACCCCATGTTGACAGAGAATTCTTTTAGGCTTGTACCTTCAGACTTTCCAAAGGCAGGAACTTGGAAGGCAACTTGAAGGAAGGGACTCTGTCAATGCCATAAATGAGGTCCATCCTTTGAGGCTTGATTTCTGACCTGAAAATACGTTGGCAACTAAAATTCTAGAGGACACTAGAATAGTTTACTATTAATTAATAGTGTATAGTTTACTATTTAGGTCCAGAAAATATGTTTTGCTAGTGAATCGAAATTCTCAATGATCTGCTAAAACTGTTAAATAATAATTTGAGGGAGAATCAAATTAAATTTATTTTAGTATCATATTTATTGGTTAAGGAAAGATATTATTTATTTTAATTCATTACCATATTTAATGGAGAACAGCAAAGATTATTGCACATAAAATAGAAGTAAAAATTGATCTTGATGAAGGAGAGATATGAATGCAAATCTATCCTATAGTCAGATGCTTTACTCTGCATACTTATTGGTGTATTATCTTATGTATGATATGGCACTGAGTCCTGAAGGAAGTTTTGAAATAGCAGCATCAGAGAATTCAATAGGGGAAATCTATGGTTGTCGTCTCACACTGAAAATGAATTCTAAATGTGAGCTTTTTAATGATAAATAAAATAACATTCTAATTTTAATTTCAAGAGTATTACTCACAATATTAAAGTTATAAAATTACGGTGAGACACAATAAGCTCCACATTTTTCTTGCAGCAAAAGAAATAAAGCAAACAATTCTTTAAAACAAAAACAAAGACAAGGAACCACAACACAAATTCTTGTGATATGGAAAATCTTGTGCCTAATTTATTTTACAGGCAAATGAATCTCAAGGACCAAAGGACCTTCCAAAAATGATACTGAGTAAACTATGGCAAAGCTAGAGATTATTAGAGATATTCAATTTAGGACCTCTAATTCAAGTCTAGTGGTTTTTGTACTCTTTTGTAATTTTCTTTAAACATAAAATACATACAGAATAATCAACTATCAAAATATTTAGAAACTTCAAATAGCAAATAAAATGCATATAAGACAAATACGCTGCATAGCTTTTGATATAATCTGTAATTTGAAGTCAAGTTCTGTTCAGTGATCATATGAGTAATTAAAGGGCTGCTTTGGACATTTGTGTGGCTTAGTCTTCTGTTATCATCCTGTAGAATGAGAAGAGGTTTTCACAATGAGAAGTGGTGCTGTGGGATTTGGTGATATCACTCCACAGAACATTTACTAGTAGGAATATAGAATGTGGAAGGGGGTTTTATTCCTTTGAAAAAGATGAAGCAGTTGATATTAACCTTTTTCTTCTGCTTAAGATGTGACTTGGTCATCCATTAACAACAGAATGAAATCAATGGGCTATTCATTAGGGCTTATTTATTCCATAGGACAGCTGGGACTTTTTACATGAAGAAATTTTCAATCAAAGTTAAGAAGTTTATACACACAAATGTGGACAAGGAATCAATATAGAATAACAGATGTGACTACTTATAAGATAAATTAATTGTTAATAGTATTAGGAATATTGTCATAAAAGTTTTTCTTAAAGTTATTTAGAAATTAAATACTAATTCTACATATAAGAGGGTGCATGGGAGGTTCAGTGTAGAATGCTTGCCTTCCATGTGGGAAACCTGGGTTCGATTCCCAGACCATACATCCCCCCAAATAAATAAATAAACAAACAAACAAATATATAAATAATTCTGCATATAAGAGAATATTTCTTGCATGACTGGTTTCTTACAAATTAACCTTCCACGCCTCAAAAGTTATTTTATAAATGAAATTATCTTTAAATTTGAATGTATAATTAAATTTGAGTTTTTAAATGTGATCTAAACTGCAAATACATTTGTAAGTATTTTAGCACTATTTTCTAATAATCACATATATATACATATATACGTATATAAAATGTTTGATAAACAGTGGAATTATTGCATTTCTGTTTATACTGCAAATTTTGCAGATGTAATAGTATATACATGCATATTTTAAGGAAATCATTTTAAGTACACACAGTTTAGGGAAATCATGCTAGATTACCTATAGGTATTAATCGAGATGATTTAAAAAAATTGTCTGTGATTTCTTCATGTCAGAGCTGCCTTAATAGTTTATTGCAGGTACCCTTAACACACTGTGCACATCATGCTTGTCAAAGCATTGCAAGTAAGGAGATTTCACAATAGAATTATATGAATTTAGTTGTAATTCCAGTTTATCTGTTTCCTAATTCAAGTTTCATATCATCTTATTTACTCAGCCAAAGCTTACAAAGAGCATAGATTCTTTAACATAGTCCCTTCTGAGCTAGGCTAACAGAATTATATTGTTAGTTTGGAAAGCAATCACCTGTCATTGTAGACAGTAATTCATTCAAACGTTTGAAATAGATTTTAAGATACAATAGATACATTCAATTTACCTACATAGATTCGTTTTCTCAGAGAAATAAGCATTGGTCTGCTCATTTTTAATCTGTCCAAAATGGAATACATCCTCATTATAATTTTAAGTACTATCTCTTGTCCTTGTTGTACAGCAGAAAGAATAAGGCAATTACAGGTTACCATGTCTCAATTGTACTTCACTATGGGCTCTTTAACCTTTATTATTAGTATCTCTTAAGATCCTTGATGGATTATGCAAATCCATCACTGAAGAAATATGTTCATATTCAAAGATCACGTTGGCTTAAAAATCTTCTAAATGAAGTGAAGAAGGTGCAGGGTTAGGATTCTAAGTACATTGTATATTCTTTGTCATTTACATTACACCACAACATCGTTCAGTAGAAATGATCATCTCTCTGATTGAACAGCAAATTAGAGAAAAGGAAAGATGAAGAGAAGAAAGTTCATAAGCATTTGTCTAATGACAATTAAATTTACCACAATTAACCAAATACTGGGATGAAATGTATAAATTTTGTGTTTGCCAGTTACAAGTATGTATATGTATATTATCAGTGGATAATGCTTGAGCCTAGGAAGCAATCTAAAAATTCATAATCTCAAATTTGTATTTTATTACAATATCAGGGAGAAATAAAACACAATTTATTTATCTGTTAGAAGAGACTTTCCACCAACTGAGTAGTATCTAACACAAGGTCACATTCTACCAAGCAAAACATTCTCAGTTCAAATCTTATTTGAATGGAACTTTGGCCTCCCTTTACAAAAAATTGACTTTTTAAATTTATTGATGTGTAATATTTTAACTTACTGTTCAATATAAAATCAGCGTTTTCAAAGTAATTGATTTGTCTGTCATTCAGAATTACGATAATTTGAATCAAAAAGTTCTTCCAGTTATCTGACAAGGCAAGCTGCTAAAGTTAGACTAGGCAAAGTGTTAAGCAATCAAATCTTTGAAGGAAACACTTTGGGTTTCCCTGTAGATTTCTCTGTAGAACAGGAGAGTTTTATGAACAAGTGAAAACCAAGGCACAGCCACATTTTCCAATTTAGTTTTTAACAGGCAGGGCAGCTGAGCTAAAAGCAGAAACAATCTGCTGCTCTTCTCTCAATTAGATGATAAAAGTCAAGTTTGAAAAATAAATACAAATTAGCTAAATTGGTAGTTCAATTAAGCTTCAAGTCTTGAAGATTTTTTCTTCAGGGTAAATGGCAATTCTATGAAGGGGCAGCAGAATCTCTAAAAGCATGTCTTCCACCAGCTGATCATCATAATTAATTATTGTATCTGAATGAACATTACAAATGTGTTCAGGATAAGTATTGAGAAAGACTGTAGTAAATATTCTTCAGTTATTACAAAAGGAATTTATTGTTTCAAAATATTTCATTCATGAAAAGCAAGCATAAAGTTATGTTTCGTTTTTACTTTTTTTAGCCAGAGGTATTATAGTTTTGCAATTCCCAACAAGATGCATTTCCCAAAACTATGGTAGCACTTGGCTAATACTCTCCAAAGACAGATAGGTACCAGCCACAGAGTATGGGGAAGAGAAGTTGGGGAGAATTGATATGGATATTTTCTATTTCTCCTCACCTTCTTCCATTTTTCCAGTTATCATTATTAATAAAAACCAAAGGCTATTTTTTTTCTTTTTTTTTCACATGGGCAGGCACCGGGAATTGAACCCAGGTCCTCGGGCATGGCAGGCAAGCATTCTTACCTGCTGAGCCATTGTGGCCCGCCCTGTTTTTTTTCTTCTCACTAGAAACAGGAACTATCAGCCTTTATATCTAAATTTCATTCTTTAGTAGTCAACAAGCCTGTTGTTATTTAATTTGTAAAATTAACTTATGTTGAGCACCTGAGTAATAACCGGTTAGGTTTCGCTCCCTCCTGGTAAGTCCATGATCTGATTCTTAATTCTTTGAGAGGTTTTGGGATGTTAAGAAATCTTGGATGCTTTCAGATCTATGTTTTTTATTCAAACTGCAAAGTTTTGCATGTAGATTTCTTACTATTGCATTTCAAACATGCAAATTAGGCTAGCAAAGCTTAATTGCTCTAAGCCCTTGAACTTAGACCAAAAATGAGTTTCCTTATTCACAATTATATACATATTTGAATTGCTCAGTATTCTCAGATGGTCTATGTACAGAGCTCCATAACTCAGAGATGTTGGCTACAATCATTTAACAACTATATCAAATTAATTATTGACAGCATCAAAGGCTGTTTGAGAGGGCTTTTTATCCAATTTTTGTTCGGCATGTAGAATTGCATCATATTCCTCATACAATGCAGATTTGTATGCTAAAGCACACAGACATGAAATTTTTTTTGAGATTTATTTTTCTCAAGTTCTTTAGGAAAACTTAATCCCATTGGGATTCCTTATCAAGGAATATGAGTCACACAATTTTTTAATGAATTGCTCACAATCACATTGCCAAATATAAATCAAGCTTGGATAAGAAGCAAGGATCTTGCTTCCAGGGTTTTACATTTCCACACTGCTGGATAACAATTAGATTACTTTATTCTACCTTAAGAGTGATACTATATTTTGGTTCAATTATGGTTCCGAATGAACATATGTTCTGACAAATTGATCAATGGTAAAAAAAGGAGACAGTCTTCAGTTTTTTTGACTACTTATAAATGTATTACTCAAGTGTATTACAAATACATTCACAACTCTATGTCATAGCTTGAAAAGTTATTGACAAATGCCCACAGTAAGTAAGACATGTTATCTTAATCATGAATTATTGTGCTGTTCAAACTTTTATTGTCAAAGTTAGTAATTGCCTTAAAATAGCCATAAGAATATTTTTGAAATTCAGTAAGCCTTTCCATATTTTATACCAAGGAATGAGCCTTACCCAGTTTAATTTAAATTTAATTCAATTAAACAAACAACGAGTGTCTACAGATGATAGATTTTACATTTCAAGGTAATTCTTTGTCTGGATTGGATGATTAAAAACTGATTTTGTGCATGTTGTTTTGTCAGAATGGTGGCCTGCTGGAAACTTTTGGCCAGAAAAAACTGCCTAACCCCTGATAGAGGGCTGCCAAGAAAGTGTGACTCCAGATATTATTTTCCAACAATCTGCAACCATGTCATTTTGACAGATGCTGCTCTAACATGAATTCTCAAAGCATTTCTTCTATACCTTATTCTGGCAGCTGCACTTAACCTTACTAGACAAAAGCTATTTGGGTAGGATGACTTTCACTGCTGACTATTATTGTGATGCTTTGTAAAGGATGACCTCTTGCGATACGTAAGGTAAAAATAGCTAGTTTTAGCTAAGCGCAATAATATCCTAAAGGGTAAAAAAAGAAACCAGTCACTTACAGAGATAGCCAGGAAAACAAAGCTGTGTAAAACTTTTTGGATTTCCTCCAAATCAAGATGGTAACATTTATAAATGTAAAATAATCTGACATTCTATACCATGTTGATAATCTTTTCTAAATGGAATTCTTTTGAAATGTCCAGAGAAACGTAGAATGCAGGTGACAATTTAGAGTTCAAAGTGATTAAAATATTAAATATTCAGGAACCGATACCATCACTAATAAGTTTCTTTATATGGGTTCCTTTTGAATTTGAAACTTACTTCTACAAACTTCTACCACTTCTTTATGAAAACTTATGAAACCTCTTAGCTTTCTGTGGATAGAAAAAAATTGCACCAACTCTATAAACAACCCACCTTACTCACTGTAGACCATAGTTCAGAGCAAGACCACTCTGTATTACATGAAGGTTAGGGCTATATAAATGGGATTTCCATGGCAGTCCCTCCTTTCCTCCCTTGCTTCCTTTTGAAAATGTCACAAGATAGAATTTGTCAGAATGCTTATGATTACAAGGCATTGACCTGTAGCTACTATAAAATCAGTGCATCTTTCTTAGAGTTGCATGTTTATACATCTTTACTTTCAATAATTAAACACCAATTTTGATTCACTCTGCTGGAGATAACTTCCCACGATCTCTTTAGAATATGAAAATTACGAAATTGAAGTCATGTCAAGAGGAGATTAAAGCATATATACCTAAAAATGAGTGGAAAAATATCATGGAATTATTTTAGGAATGAAACAAGAGCTTTTAATTTTAATTTTATTTATTTATTTTTAAACATGCATCCCTCCCATTATTTATTTATCTATTTATTTTTTACATGGGCAGGCACAGGGAAATGAGCCCAGGTCTCTGGCATGGCAGGTGAGAACTCTGCCTGCTGAGCCACCATGGCCCTGAAAGAATAATATTTTTATTGTTTCTGAAGTTTGCATGTTTGTGGTACTCATACGCTGCTTTAATTTATATTTTCTAAGTTTTCGATTCTCCATCTAAGTAGATATCCACTTTTGTGCCTAATTTTATATGCTTTCTTTTAAAACAAGACTTCAAAGTTTTATAGCCCTGGATCTGACCCTGGGCACCATTACCTTACAGAAAAACAAAAATGAGACACTGGGAATTGTTGCCTCAAGCTGCACAGCCGGTAAACGGATGAGCTGGGAGAAGAACCCCTGTGCTCTGATGTACGCTCACACATGCTGAATCACTCAACTATACCATCTCCCACGCAGTACTCAAGACCGTAAGGAAGGTCGATGATGTGGACTGTATCTTCTTACTTAGAAGTCTAGTCCAAACCATAGAATGTACTGTCTCCTAACTAAATATTAGCCAGCCTAAAAAGAGTTTCTAAAGAGGGAACTCAGGCCTACAAAAACAAGTATGATGTTGACCCACACCAAGTCACAAATTCTAGAATCCCCAAGTTCTGTGTTCAGGTTCCTCAGCTGCAAAATGGAGACGATGCTATGATTTGCTGAGGAAAAAAATGAGATTCTGCATATAATTCAGATTGCATAATAGTGCTTGGTTCATAGGCTCAATAAATGTCATTTAATTTAATTACAGGGCAACTAGGCTAAAAATGTGGAAGGGATTGGAATATTAAATAGCAGTATATCTGGGAAAGGTATATAAAACACAGCATGCACAAATTATTAAAGCACATATAGCAAGAGACTATTATCACATATAAAGCCTGAAACAAGCAAACACAATCAGAATCTCCATTCACTTCTCTTTCAAGTTCTTAATTGGATAATTACATGCAATAGTCCAGGAATGAAGGTCATGCTTACAAGCTTATCAGCAGTATATAGATAATGCAATATTCTGTTAAAAACATCCACTTTTCCCCATCTCAGAGTAAAAGGAAAATTCCTCACCGTGATGACATATAAGGTCCCATACAATGTGACCCCACTGCAAATTTGTTTCCTATGTTTCTTTCTCTCCTCACTCTGTTCCAGCTACACCATTCCTTCTTGTGATTCTTCAATCAGGGCCTTTTGTTTGTTCTGTACACCTGCGTCTCTTCCCCTAGATTCCTTCGTGACTTTCTCTCCCTCACTTCCTTTGTCTTTATTTTAATGCATCCTTCCAATAAGGCCTTTCTTGACCACTCTGGAAAATTCTCCCTCTGATTATTCCTAAACTGAAGCTGGTTTGTTTCTCTAGGACCAGTCTGTGGAATCTTACAGATAGATCTACATGATTTTTTCTCAAATCTCAGGATGACTTTTGGACTTCAGCAGTGAGAATACAGTGACTTCTCAATGACTCAAAATTGGGTGGCTCTGGTTGCCCAGACTCAGTATTTAAATTTTTCCTCTCCTTGTAACCATGTCCATGCCCTATAATTCAATTTCTAAGGGTATATATTTTTCCTTTATCTCCTGTTTCTTCCCCGAACCATGTTTCCTCATGGATACTCTTGATTCCAAGTGTTGTCTTTTGTCTGAATATTAATAATCTAAAACCAGTACAATTGCTATGGTGTATTTCCTTTCCCTATGCACCTCTCCCAGCACTAACTGATTACTGATAAGTATCTTCATCAGTTATATGATTATTAGATTTCCTCCCATAGCCTTACCGACCCTGCTTGGTTCGGCTTTGATATAGCCCTTCCAATTTTGAATTTATCTTCATACACGTCTCCTCATATATTTGTTAGAATACTTGGTTTTTGCTTTGTATTTCAGAACTGCAGCAACCATCTACCTTGTAGTTTCAGGAGGACTTGGAGCTAACCTTCCTGGTTGTCTGCTTCTTCTGCCAATCATGTATTAACTAAACCCTAGTTATGATTCAGTACTGAATTCTCAATGGTATCAAAGTTTTTAAGGAGCTAGTTTTATTTTCATCTCTGCAGGTAAAACACATAGCAGACTAGATTTATAACTAGATTTATAGATCACAAATCAATTAGTAAATTATTGTATGTTTTGAGTCAGTCAGCCCATCTTAGCAATTAGAGTAAGGTTCCAGGGTTCTCTTAGCAAGAATCAAAAATAATAGTGGTGCTAATAGTAGAAGGAATAGGAAAAGGATAAACTGTATGCTTTTATTATACGCAGAGCTGCTGTAGTCATGAGGTGTTGCTTTGGTTTGTTAAATGCTGCTGGAATGCAACATACCACAAATGGAACGGCTTTTAAAAAGGGAATTTATTAAGCTTCAAGTTTCCAGTTGCAAGGCTAGTAAAAATGTCCAAACTAAGGCATCCAGAGAAAGACGCCTTGACTTAAGAAAGGCCAGTGTCTATCACAGGGGAAGGCACATGGCTGGCATCTGTTGGCCTTTGTTTACGATTCCTTTGCTTCCAGCTTCTAATGCCAGTGGTTTGCTTTCCAAGCATCTGTGGGCCTTCACTTAGCTCCTCTGGAATACAGATCTGGGTTCCGGCTTGCTTAGCATCTCATGGGAAACCACATGGCAATGTGTGCTAGGCTCTGCATCTCCAAACATCTGTGTCTAGGCCTCTGGTCTCTGTTGGCACTCCAAGTCTCCAAATGTCTATGTCTCTGTGGGCTCTGAAGCAACTGTTCTTCAAGTGTCTGGGCTTCCTCCATAATGTTTCCTCTTTTAAAGGACTCAGTAAACTAATTAAGACCCACCTCAAATGGGTGGAGTCACATCTCCATGTAATCAAAAGGTCTCACCTGTAATTGGGTACATCACATCTTAATGGAGGTAATCTAATTAAAAGGTTACATCCACAGTTGAGCATGTCAGTCTCCATGGAAACAATCCAATCAAAGATTCAACCCTACAATATTGAATCAAGATTAAAATACATAGCTTTTCTGGGGCACACAACACTTTTAAACGAGCACAGTTGTGTTTCAGAAAGGAACAAAGGGGAAAAGAGAGTGGCAAGAGATGAAATCAGAGAAGTAGCAGGGGTCTTGATCACTGTATTCCTGTGTAGTTTGTCATAGAACTTTTGTCTTCTACTTTGAGTGAAATGGAAAGTCATTGGCAGTTTTGAGTAGAGGGGAGACACATTCTGACTCTCATTTATAAAGAAACAAACTGGTGGCTGTATTGGAAAGAGACTTTAAGAGAACAACCATCAAAACAGGGCAAATTGCTAAGAAATTATTTCAGTAATCCAAATGGAGAGAGAGATTGTGACGTGGGTAAGGGTGTTGGCAGTGGACGTTTGTGAGAAGTATCAGACACTGGACATAAATAAGCAGCTTCTGACAAAAAAAGCTACAAGTAAAGTAGCTTCTGATAGGTCAGATGGGGAGTTTGACATAAAAGAAGTTGAGGGTGACTCCAGAGTTTTTGGCATGAACAACTGTATGATGGTTTTAGATACTCACGAAAATGGGAGAAATGAAGTGGATCAAAGTTTAGGGGGAGAATTCAGGATAATTTTCACTTAGATTAGTTTTCTTTGAGTGAGCATATTACCTACATATATGAGATTTTTCTTTTAATGTCTGAAGATGAAGCTCAAATATTAATAACCCTGCAAACTCATTAAATTGTGTACTTTAGATTAGTCTTCTAACTTGTATGGCAATATATGGAACTGTTAATATAGGAATAAAAACGGAAACTTGTTATTGGCAAACATTTTAATGCAAAAATCTGACAATTTTAAACCTTGTCTATTAATATTGTATTCACCTTAGATAATTTAACTGGATGAAGGAAAGATAACATAAATTATTCAATAGTAAATGATTTAAAAGCAAATAGCACATTCATTTAATCATTTTTTTCTTAAAGCCTTTCATTAAAACTCAGCCATTCTGCAATTAATTGTCACTATTTTCTGGCTAATACATTCATGTCCTACCATATTCAAAGACAATTATTTGAATTTTAAAAATCTTACTGTATGTATAGTTTACTGAACATTTCAACTCTTGACAATTTAATTCTGTATTTGTGTTATGAAAGGCAGTTCTTTCTTTCTACCTGTCTTATTTGCAACCCTGACTGTTATCTCATTTTAATTCAGGACAAGGAAATATGTATGAATATTGTGAAGAGATTTGACCTGGAAACTTTTCATTTGTTGAAAGGCTGCTTTTGGATTTTACCACATGAATTATTACCAGAATCCTTTAAATATTCATATAAAGTCTAATTGATGTAGTAATGTGGAGCAACAGTCTTTTCATTTGACCTACTCAAAATGACACAATTTATTTCTAAATTATTCCAAAGTTCTTGAGATACAGAGGTTGGCTGTAGATATGTGTTTCATAGAGTATTACTAAAGTTAGCATAAAGCTTATTGCTTTGCCTGTTTTCTTCCTTAACTAGTATACTAATTCTGCAATAAATAAAACTTCGATCATTTCTATCAAGTAAGAACCTGAATTTTAGGCAGCTATTTTCCAAATCTTGTAGGTAGAAAGAGTAACAGCTACTATTTTGCAGACACTGGACAGCACGTGGTATATGTACTATCATATCTAGCATAGTATCATATCTATGCAAACTCTTAAAAGAAGTTACAGCTATTATTTCAACTTTGTGTATAAAGAAACAGTAGCTAAGAGCTGTTAGGTGATGGATATGAGGTCATGCAAAGGCATCTGGCAGGGAACAGTTTGAGCCTAGACAGTATAACTCCAGAATTGGAATGCAAAAAGATAATGGCATGCTTCTTTAATTCCGTTGGCATTTCTGAATTTGCAACATTGAGTCATCATATACAATATGACACTAATGTGTCACAATATAACTAAGTTCAAAATATGTATTTTCAGATATTCACAAAGTATATAAAAAAGAACCTTTTACTACATCTTTAATCTGATTATTTTTTCTTTAGCAAAAACTTTACCTAATGTATTTCAAGCAGATAAAATTGTGACATATCCGAATTTTGAGGAAAACTTTATAGATTACAGTTTGAGTCAAAAATTGGATAGTTAAGAAAGTCAAAATTAGGGACTCTAAAACAATGCTGCCACCAATAGAAACAGGCAAAAAAGAAATTGAAAAGCAAGTCATTAATGTACAGCAACAGATTTAACAATGTACATGTGTCTGGAACAGAACAATTCTACTTCTAGGAATTTACCCCAACGATGAGTACGAAGATTTAAGCACATGTATAAAAGTCAGATACTTTACATATAATGAAAAATTAGGATATTCTAAATGACCAAGAATCAAAGTCATACAGAAAAGAAAGGAATACTAGGTATCCATAAACAATAATGTTCAAAGACTATACTTATTGACATAGAAATAAGGTCGTGACATATTTGTTATTAGGAAAAGACAAATTGCAGAAAAATATATAAACCCTTTGGAGGGCTAAAAATATATCTTGGCATACATGGATATTATCTTTAGGTAGTGGAAATAGAAGTATTTTTTATTTTTGTGGATACTTATATTTCTCATTGCTTTCTATAATAAACATACCTTGATAATAAAACCAAAAACTATTTTAAGAAAGTCACCGTCCCATGTTCTACCTACCCTGAAACTCTGACCCAACTTAGTTTACATCATTTCCATGAGGTCCATGACTTAACTCATTTCCTTGTAAATTGTTTTTCCTAGTGGAGAATGAATATTATGCTTCCTAAAAGAAGCCCTTGTAATCTACACTTGAGAATGTGAATTCTATTCAATTCAAAATAAAGCTTTTTTTTCCCCAGAGTATTCCCTTCCTGCATGGCACTTTTCTTGATGCTTTGAGAAACTCCAAGATGAAGAATATTGGACCCCAAAGGCGCTCACAGACATAAGAAGAAATAAGGCATGTAAAATTTAACTACAATTCCAGACAAAATGTAAGAAGTATGCCAATAGTGGTAAAAGTCTTATGGTAGGTAGGAAATGGATACTATTTTCCATTCAGGAGACCAGTAAAAGCTTAAAGGAAATGACAATATTTGACCTTGAAACTGGACTTAAAGAATGAGTAAGATTTAATAGGTATACCAAGGAGCTAAGCCTTTCTGATGGATGGGAATTACATGCGGAACACTGGCAGGCAGTAAAGTAGAGTGAATTGATTCATACTTTGAGTATGTGATAAGTAAATAATGAAAAATAAGACTGGAAAGGGAGTTGAAACAAGTTCCAAATGTTTTGAATAAAAGGCTGAGGTGTTTGGACTTTAATCTCTATTTAGTAGGAAGCCATTCAAAGCTTTTAAGTATGGGGATGCCATCATCTAAGTTAAAGAATGAAAAATATAAAAGGTAAACGAATTAGGATTAAGGTACTGTTAATTCATATACAGATCAACAAAACTGTGTATTGAAGGCTTTAGTACACATGAGAATAATCTTTCCTCCATATATAATATCTAGGACATTTTCTGTTCTCTTTTACTTGAGATTTTTTTTCCTAAACATTTTTAAACCTACTTAATAGGATGTTTTATACTTATTTAAATCTTACCATGAATATCAGTGCACATATTTATTCTAGATAAAATCATCTGTGGGAAGTTAAAAAGCTATAATTCAGAAAACATAGCTTTTCTAATACAAACTGCTGAATGTACACACATCTTATGCTCAGAAATGTCTATCAAATTAAGGAGAAAGGATTTTTGTGGACTTGAAAAATGAGCATATATTCAAAAGATATTCATACAGTGTTTATAAAACGGTGAGGTCTCTTCTAATTTCCCCAATATAATAATTCAAGTGAGTGACTTCTTTACATATGTCAGTGTGAGTAAATAAGCCACAGTAAAATTTAACATTTCTATATCCCAATAAAATTACCTCAATATATTAGTAGTGTTGGGTTGTCAATGAATCACAAGGCAAAAAGGGAAATTAAGAGGTCATCTTGTTCATCCTCTTTCTGACTTTAAATCTCTTTCTAATTGCCCGCAAAAGATAGAAACATATGGAAATAATTAAAATAGATGATTTCTGTTTAATAATGGCACAGTGACTATCTGTTATATTGTTCTGGCATTGAATGAAGAAAGGAAGAAGCTTGTTATCCAGCCATCCATTACATGTGATCAATTACCTTAGCTAAGTTCAAATAAGCCAACCCCATAAACTGCCTTCTCTAGCAGGCAATTATGTCTGCTCAATTTCACAGACACATTACTAATCTAAACAGCAAGTTCAAAATTAGTACTTTTGGTTACACCGAGACTTGGACAACAACAACAAATAAGTGACTAAATTAGTGCAGTTTTTGTTATCATAACAACAATTTGAATTGCATGCCATACTAATATAGATTGTTAGTATAATCTTATATGAAAGGCAGAATTTCATTTATACATACATCCTTTTATAATAAAAATGAGTGGTGTCATTTCACATCCTTCTATAGACAAAAACATTTTCTGTTTCATTGTACTATGTTTTATAAACTCTTTTTTAAAATTATTTTTTAGTGTGAATACATTGCAACAATTTCCTTATGGCAATCCTAAATTGTGGAACATCTAAGTTCATACCATTCTTTATAGGGTACCAATGATAGCTATTAAATATTAAAGATATTTATTGCTTTAAAAATGTTTAGTCTTGTGCACTATTGAAAACTATTGGCACTATAACAAATATTAGAAAATATATTTTTTCAGGTCTCTTATCTTTTATTTCTATCAGTAACCGCTAATAATTAAAAGGTGAGTAATTGGGGGTGGTTGATCAGACAAAGCAGTATGCATCTTGTAATTTTTTCCATGTAAAATACAATGATTTATAGAAAAGATGAATCTTTTTCATATATTTTTGAGTCAGTTGTCACATGTCACACTAACACAAAACAAGAAAACTAATTTACATGAATTAATACTATCATATGATTATGAAAAGTAAATGATTGCATAGATTATAGAAGAGACTTTTGTTTTGGATATTTCTTCACTAAGAAATATTATTTCTATTAATAGATATAATATATGAAATAAATATGGCATTAATCATAATAAATCAATTTTAATAAGCTTTCTATATTGTTTTGCTTATATATTCTGGTAAATATAATTATCACTCCTAAAAACAGTAGGAAAAATTGAAGAAATTTTTCAATAAATACCAAATCTTATAAAAAGAACATAAAACCAAATTCTCAATTAGTGATTTTAACATGGGCAGTTCTCAAAAGCTGGTGACGTTAATAGAGGTTAACAGTTGCTGATTATTTAGTATTTACTGGGCACTTCATTTTGTGCCTATTTACAACCTCCTTATGCAGTCAGTGCTACTATTATCCTCATTGTACTGATGGCAACTGAAACTCAGAAGATGCAAAACTTTTAGGCGGTAAAGCAGATATTCAAACCTAGATCTGCCTTAATTTAAAGGGTGACTTTTAACTCTTATACATTGACATTCACAACCAAAACTGAGATGGGACTTCCATTTAGATTTACTCCTTTCCCTGAGAACAATATTGCAACAAACATGGAAATTGTTGTGTGTATGTGTTTGTGTCTATGTGTTATAGTCCTTAACTAATATTGTTTGGAGTATATTTTGCTAAAAAACAAAAAAACCCAAATCAAATATCAAATAAAAGCTCAGAATGTGGAGGACAGGCCTTGACCCAAAGGAATTATAATAAATTATATAATGGTACAATTCAGATATTACCTGTTCTTGTAGAAGATCATGTCATTTTTGTTCTTTATTAGTATAATATTTAATCTTGAATTCTGAAAATGTATTTGGAGTATATAGAATGAAAATGCAATGGTATGTATTATCTTAAATTAATATGCTCAGTAAGATAAAAAATCATAAGGCTTGCCTGATAGATTTCTGAATGATATTCAATAAGCACAGAAAGATACATGAACAAACCAATTCAATAACTATACAATTAAGCTATTACATTTTATTAAAAGAATATTGTTTCAGTTTGCTCAAGCTGTTGGTATACAATATACCAGAAATAGGTTGGCTTTTTCAAAGGAGATTTATCAGGTTACAAATTTATAGTTCTAAGGTCATGAACATGTCTGAATTAAGGCATCAAGAGGGAGATACCTTCCTTGAGGAAAGGCTGCTGGCATCCAGGCTTCCTCTGTCACAAGGGAAGGCATACGGCAATGTCTGCGGGTCCTTCTCTCCTGGGCTCTGGTTTCAAAATGGCTCTTTCAGTTTTTGTGGGTCCTTCTTGCTTTTCCTGGGGTGTTTCATTTCTCTCTTAGCTTCTACTGGGACATTTTCTTCATCTAAACTCTATCTCCCGGTGTTATTTTATCCTCTCATAGAGGACCCAGCAAGCAATTGTGACCCACCTTGAATAAACTGAGTCACATCTCCATGGAAATAACCTAATCAAAAGGTCCCACCCAACAATAAGTCTGCCCCCACAAGACTGGATTAAAGAAGATAGTCTTTTCTGGGACACATAACAGATTCAAACCAGCACAAATATTATATGTTGATATTAGTTATTGGGTATAATTATAAAGGAAATAGTTTTGTGGTTTTTGTTCTTGATGTTCACAAATCTGAACAGATTGACAAAGCAGTTAAAGGTGATTTTATTCAAAATAGAACTATTCATATTTATGAAAATATTTTCTGAGTTGGTCTGAATTTGTAAGATTTTAGGAATCAGCTGATATTAATTCAGGCTACCACCAGCACCATGTTGTACAAAATGAAGGAGTCAGTTTTCACTTGGAGAGGAGGATTCTTAAAAATGTTAAATCTCAGTGTAGTAAATTATGACTGCTAAAAAGGTTTACATGTAAACCATTTTTTTACATGTAAAAAGGTGTGCAAACCTTTAAGAATTAGTAATTCCAAGCAATAGTATTGTATTTCTATCATTATCTTCATTGAAAGACAAGCAATTTTTTCTAACTTTCATTATCATCTAGCAGCATCATTTCAATAAGTGCCATATATTTTCCCAATAGACATTTTGTCAAAAAAAAGTCATTCTTTTTCTTAACCTGATATTTGTAAAGATATTAACAAACTACTTTTTGGTAAATGAGAATTTGTGTGTTAACAATAGGGGGAGTATATCAGCAAATAACTGTAATCAGAGGTGGTAAAAAGATTATTTGCTTTTGGAAATCTTAAAAAAGTCCAGTGCTCTCTCAAAGCCATGAATAGTTAAGTTACATTTAGAGAATTTCCAAAAACTATATATGATAATACAATTTATTTCAGAGATCTATAATCATCTCAAGAACAAGTACACCTAAAAATTATTTGACATCAACTGATGTATACTATATATGTATTCATGTAAACTTGTTATCAGAAAATAAAAAATGCTGATAATGGTACTTAGTAGAAGTGAATGTTTTTTGAAGTAGGGGAAAATGGCAATTTATTTAAAGAAAGCCAGGTATCCAAATAGAATATTAGGAGAAAGAACAAAAAGTATAGTCAAGAGTGAAATGTAGGTAAGTTATTGGTTTCTATGATAAAGCATAGAATTGGAATAAATCCACTAGAGAATAAGTTTGTATTATTCCTTAATGATTTATTCTTTAGAGCTTATAAACATTGTTTCAACCATGTAAGCTTCCCAATGACGTTCTAAATAAAAAAGGGTTCTGTACCAAGAATTTTAGACTAGAGACCATTTCATACAAGATGTATGTGACAACAGATGCATTTGATCTTCATTTGGCTACCTAGGGCTACTGCCAGTTTTTGAACAAACTCTTTTGTTTTAACAGGAAACCACTCTGCAGTGAACATTTCAGGAATGATATAACTACTCCACCATAATAGCTCTAAGAGAATCAAAATTTCAACACAGAAAATTGGTTTGTCTTTAAAGGATCTGTACAAGGCACAGAGAAACAAAACACCTTTCCTCTTTCTCTAACTTTGAAGAGTCTTTGGTGTGTGTTCAGAAATGACTCTGTATGACAAGGCACATGGTAAACAGTGAAGAGATACTTGCTGAGTTTAATTATATAAGATGTTTCAGGGACTGAGAGCTTATTCAGCACACCTAAACAAGAAGGCTGTTTACAGCTTTTAAAAAATTATAGCAATTTACCGCCTGAAAAAGATAAATTTCCCTGGAGACAAGATTTCTTTATCTAGTAGGTTAAAAATGTTTATGAAGTAAATCTGATCTAGACCTGAGCTGTTCAAATATGAAAATTCTTTACATAGATTTTCATTTTGGGTTCCTATACATCTTTCATGACCAGTTATCCAAAATTAATTCAAACATATCTTTTAAAATATATCAATTTTTATAGTTACATATTTTATCAAGATTACTTAAGAAGTATGTAAGCATATTCAGTGATAACTCCTAAATTGGTGAAAATTAGCTCTCACGCTGAACTGACACGTTACCCCTTTGGAATGTTTCTCTCTCTGCCTTTGGTTCTAGAGAAGGGTTTAGCAAATGCTTTCTGCAAGGAGGCCAATAGCAAATATTTTAGACTTTGTGGGCCCAGAGGCAAAATTGAAGACTTTATGTAGGTACTTATATGACAAAGAGAAAACAAATATCCACAAAGTTTTTATTGTAAAATTCATAATGTAACAGCAAAAATTGAGTATAGTTTTATGCAATACAGGTCTGCTAGTGAGAACAATGGAATTCTTTGGGGGAATAACACTTTGCTTATTTGAAGGTCAAAGTTAGTATTTCCTGTCATCAATGTCAATTACAAACATTCTTCTGTTGATGCCGATCTGGAATGACGGCTTTGAAAATGTCCCTGCACTCAGAAAGGTAGTGTCAAATACCGATATAATTTTTAATTGAGCATATACACTGCTTGGAAGGTGTATTAATTAGGGTCCTCAAGAAAAAGAGAACCAAAAGGAATATCTGCAAATATGAGATTTATAAAGGGGTCTCACACAACCGTGGGGATGAAGAGTTGAAATCTGTAGGGCTGGCAGCTTCTATAAAAGCCCTCAAGGAATGGCCCAGGAGACACTGTATGGTTGAAGTAGAGAGAGAAAGAGAGAGATTCTCTCTTCTGAATCCTCCTTAAAAAAGCCTTCATGTGATTAGATTAAGCATTACTCATCGCAGAAGATGCTTTCCTTAGCCTACTGCCAATGTAATCAGCCATGGATATAACTAAAGTGTTCACGCTTTAAGTACACAAAATGTCCTCAGAGCAACAGATAGCCTAGTGTTGTGTCAAGTTAACACATGAATCTAACTATGACAGAAGTAATTTATAGAACTCTATTAGATTCATCTCTTGATATCTGCCTTTTAGCATGTCATTACGTTGTAGATTAATGACTTCCAATTGAAAGTTAGGTGGAAGCTCCTCAATTGCACACTTAAATGCATTTTGAAATATGGAGATTTCCTTCATACTTGCACTGGGGCCTGAAAAATGCTGCCCGAATTGTAGTTTCAGTTCAGATAATATATCAGTTGCACACTGGCGGAGAACAACATTTACTTGTTTTAAATGTTGACAGCACCAGGAGTGCATAAAATAACTTGACATTACTTGTGATTCAACCAACATTAGTTGTCCTCAATTATTTTATAGCAATGTAAGTTTTGCATATAAGTGATGTTTGCTCTGTTATTTTAGGTTGAATTCATTTCTTAAGAAACATTGTCAAGTCCATAACCAAAGCTAATTTCTAAACCCATTCCATGTTAGATCATAATGGTTAAGGGCTGGGTTTGGCTTTGGGGCTGTAGTTTGTGGACTCCTATTCTAGAGGATGCCAAAGGCAATCATTTAAATTGTCTTGTAGTAAATATCTCTTGTTTAATTTGTTGTGAGAAATATGTCGTAAACCATTATAGTATCCATTATTTTTATTGAAGAAACATTAGTCAAGGGATGTTATCTGAACTCTACTAGGAATCAGGGAAGAAGAAAACACAGTCTAGTGGGGAAAGTGACATGTCAAATATCTAATTCTTTTATATTATAGTAAGTTGCTAAAGAGAAATATGTAGAACATACTATGGAAACAAAGAGAAGAAACCAAGTAATTTTAATTTGTTAGATGCTGTCATTTGAGTAGATATTTGGTCTGGTTCATTAGTGTACGTAGGAATTCCTTAGGTGGAGACGTCAGGAAAGGCAATTCCAAAGAGACTACTCTGCATATAGAGATATGGAGGCAAGAGAAGATCATCCCATGTGTGCAGAAATGAGAGCCTGGAGAAAGGAGAGCCATTGGGAAGCAAAGTGGAAGGTGGGATAAGAAATGATGGAAGCATGTAGCTGTAGAGGAAGATAGAAATAAACTGACTGCTTGACCTTCTGAACAAGGACTACTCAAACTTAACGGATAAACTAAATCTAATCATCTGGAGTATCTTATTAAAAATGCAGATTCTGATTCTGTTGGCCTGGGGTGGGGTCTACCATTATGCATTTCTAAGAAGGTCTCACACGATGCTGATGCTGCTGAGCAGAGGAACACGCCGGAGCAGCAAAAGTTTACTCTTACTCTAAGGATTTTAGTCTTGTCTGGTAGGGAATTAGATGCTGTTGGCATTTTTAAGCAAAGACGTACCAAAAAATTTTGGAATTACAGTGATAAAGCATGTAGCAAAATAGGAGGCTAGAGGAGAGTTGTTGAGAGAAATTTGTTCAGGAGGGACTAAAGTAAGCAGTGATAGTGATGACAAGATTTTTTTAAAAAAGACATTCAACATGTGAATATGAAATAATGCCAATTCACTGGATAGAGAGAGCGAATACCTATGTTCTCTGAAAAACAGTCACCAAACAGCCATGCACCAGCCACCACAACCCCTCTACTTTCCAGTGAAAAAAAGCAAAATCAGAATTCGATTTCCTTAGCACAAGAGAAGTACTTACTAATAAGACTTATTCCAACAGGAAATTGACAAGAGAAATATTTTGTTGCATAATAGCTAACCTCCACTCTGCTAAAACTGATGTCAGAGGAATTTAGATTCTGCCAACACTGAAGCTTTATTTTAAGGTTCCAGAAAATATTCAGATGATAAGTTATGCAGAATTTCATTCCTTAAGAAGGGTGTAGGCATTTCTCCTTTTAGATAGGCTTAGTTTTGACAAAGAATTGCATGAATTTTAAGGGCCTTTTAAATTCTAGTGCATGGTCCTGCATTATATGACTTCAATGGTCATCAACAAGCAGTGAAATAGACCATGTTATATTAAGTTTGTTTATGAAATTAACTGTTTACATCAACTTGATCTAGAGATTAATTTAGCATAGAATAGTAAGATCAGATAATTACTTTTACAGTGTGAATATGCATATAAACACTTCATAGAATTAAGAATACACTTAATTTTATATTTTTATATATTTTATAAGTATATAAATATATTTTAAGTGCTATCAGCTGGGAAGGCACGTGGCTGGTATCTGCTGGGGTCTTTCATTTCTCGTTTCAAACAGCTTCCCTGGGGGCCTTTTCTTCCTTCATCTTCAAAAGTCTGGGTCTCATGTAGGCTATTTTCAAAATGGTTCCCTTTTCAAGAACTCCGCTAAGCAACCTACTCATCTCCATGGAAACCACCTAATCAAGAAGTCCCACCCACAACTGGGTGGGTCACATCTCCATGGAAACAACTTAATTAAAAATATCTCACCCAACAATTCTGAATGAGGATGAAAGAACAAGGCTTTTCTGGGGTCCACACAGTTTCCTACAGGGCCATGGGGGTATAAGAATCAGAGTGGAGCCAGAAATGAAATCAAGGAATATATACTATTTTAAGAAGTATGTATAGAAACAGGGAACACTACTCGGGCTCTGAGCTTTAGGGCAGCCATGCAATAATAGTGATTTATCAGTTTTCTGTGTGAATATTAAAATTAATCCTCCAATATATCCAATGGTAGAAAAATTAATAAACCACTGCATCTCTACACTCTAAAGTCATATGTAGGAGAATTACCTTTCAACTTTGGGAAAATAACTTGTAGCTCATTCTTTTTCTTTTTAAAAGGAGTCTTATTGAGATTTATTCAATACAATACTGTCCATCCAAAGTATACAATCAGTGGCTTTTAGTATAATCACAGAGATGTGCATTCATCACCACAATCAATTCCAGAACATTATCATTACTCCAAAAAGAAAAATCCCTTCAACAGTCACCTCTCAATCACTCTATCTTTCCCCAGCCCTACATAACCACTTATCAAATTCTGTCTTTATGGATTCATTTATATTCACATTTTGAACAAATAGAATCATACAATACGCTGATTTTGTGTCTGGTTTCTTTCACTTAATTTTTAAAATTATATTTTTTTTAATTAAAAAAGTTGTAAATTTATAGAAAAGTCATAAAAATAGAACATTTCTATATCCTCATCTATTGTTAACACTACATTGGTGTCACACCTTTGTTTTAATTGAGGACAAATATTAAAATATTGCTATTAACTGTAATTCCTAGTTTACATTTAGTGTATTTTTCCCATATACCACCCTATTATTAACATCTTGCAATAGTGATGAACATTTGTCAAAATTTATGAAGGAGCATTCTCATATTTGAGAATTATTATTAACCATAATTGTTGTCCACAACAGGGTTCACTGTGTGTTTTCATTTTTAAAAACTGCTGGAATGCAATATACCAGAAATGGAATGGCTTTTAAAAGGAGAATTTATTAAATGGCAAGTTTACAGTTCTAAGACCATGAAAATGTCCAAGCTAAGGTATCCAGGAAAAGATATCTTGACTCAATAAAGGCTGATGGGTCCAGAGCACCTCTGTCAGTCGGAAAGGCATGTGGAGAAGTGTGCTAGCTTTCTCTCCTGGCTTCTTCAATGGTTTCCTGGGGGGGGGGGGGGAGGGGGCATTTTCTTTCATCTCCAAAGGACACTTCGTTGGCTGTGAGGGCTCTCCTGGCTCTAAAAACTTTTTCCAAAATTATTCCTTCTTAAAGGGCTCCAGTAACAAACTCCACCTTGAATGGGTGGGGACACATCTCCATGGAAACCACTGAATCAATAGTTACCACCCACAATTGGGTTAATCACATCTCCACGGAAACAATAAAAAAGTTCCCACCCAGCAATATGGAATGAGGATTGAAGGACATGGTTTTTCTGGGGTACATAATAGCTTCAAACTGGCACAGTGTGTTATACAATCTCATATCTTCTAACCTTCCTTCTTGTAACATACATGACCCAAAACTTCCACTTTCAACCACATTCACAAAAATAAGTCAGTGTTGTTAATTAAACTCACAATAATGTGCTGCCATAACCATTATTCATTTCCAAATATATACAATCAACCTAAATAGAAATTATGCACAAAGTCAGCACCAACTCCTGACTCATTCCCTACTCCCATTCTATTTCCTGGTAGCCTATATTCTGGATTTTAATTCTATGAATTTGCTTATTATAATTAGTTCATATCAGTGAAATCATACAACATCCATACTTTTGTATCCATCTTATTTCACTCAACATGATGTCCTCAAGGTTCATGCATGTTGTCACAAGCATTAGGACTTCATTCCTTCTTACAAAGGAATAATACTCCAATGTTATGTACCACATTTTGCTTATCCATTCATCAGTTAATGTACACTTGGGTTGCTCCCATCTTTTGGCAATTGTGAATATGCCGCTGTGAATATCAGTGTGAAAATATCTGTTCAAGTTCCTGCTTTCAGTTCCTTTGGGTCTATAACTAGGAGTGGGATTGCTGGATCATATGGCAATTCTATATTTAGCTTCCTGAGGACTGCCAAACTGTCTTCCACAGCAGCTGCACCATTTGACATTCCAATCAGTGAATGAGTGTTCCCATTTCCCCACATCCTCTCCAACACTTGTAGTTTTCTTTGTTTAGTAGTAATCATTCTGGTAGGTGAGAAATGATACCTCACTGTGGTTTTGATTTATGTTTTCCTAACAGCTAGTGATGTGAGCATCTTTTCATGTGCTTTTTAGCCACTTGAATTTCCTCTTTGTAAAAATGTCTAATCCAATCTTCTGCCCATTTTTAATTGGGTTGTTTGCCCTTTTATTGTTGAGTTGTAGGGTTTCTTTTTCTGTTCTGGATATTAAACCCTTATTGGATATCTGGTTTCCAAATATTGTCACCCATTGAGTAGGATGACTTTTTACTTTTTTGATGAAGTCCTTTGATTCATAAAAGTATTTAATCTCAAAGAGGTTTGATTTTATTGATTTTTTCCTTCATTGTTGTACTTTGGGTATAAAATCTAAGAAACCATTGCCTAACACAAGATCTCGAAGAGTATTCTGTACATTTCCTTTTGGGAGTTTTATGGTCTTGGCTCTTAAATTTAGGTCTTTGATCTAATTTTTGAGTTAATTTTTGCATAAGGTGTAAAAAATAGATCATCTTTCATTCTTTTGCACGTGGATATCCATTCCTCCCAGCACCATGTGTTGAAGAGACTATTCTGCATTTGTGTCAATTTGTAGCCTTGTCAAATATTAATTGCCCATAATTGTGAAATTCTGTTTTTGAAATCTCAATTTGATTCCATTGGTCAATATACCTATTTTCATGCCAGTACAACGCTGCCTTGACTACTGTCACTTTGTAATATGGTTAAAGTCAGGAATTGTGAATGTTCCAACTTCTTTCTTTTTTCAAAATGTTCTTGGCTATTTGAGGCCCCTTACTTTACCAAATAAATTTGATAATTAGCTTTTCCATATTGAGGTTGCATTGAGTCTGTTAGTCATTTTGTGTAGAACTGGCATCTTAGCAATATTTGGTTTCTTGATCCTTGTTCTAGTTTGCTAGCTGTCAGAATGCAACACACCAGAGATGGATTGCCTTTTAATAAAAGGGGATTTATTTTGTTAGTTCTTCAGAGGAAAGGCAGCTAACTTTCAACTGAGGTTCTTTCTTAAGTGGGAAGGCTCAGGCTAATCTCTGCTGCTCTTCTCTCCACGCCTCTGGGTTCCAGCAACTTTCCCTGGGGTGATTCCTTTCTGCATTTCCAAAGGCCTGGGCTGAGCTGCAAGTGCTGAGGTGAGGTATGCCAAGCTGCTTCGGCTGTGCTACATCGTTGCACTCTCTCATTTAAGCACCAGCCAATTAAGTCAAACGTCATTCATTGCAGCAGGCATGCCTCCTAGATGACTGCAGATAAAATCAGCAACAGATGAGGTTCACATACCATTGGCTCATGTCCACAGCAAGAGGACTAGGCACATTCACCTGGCCAAGTTGACAACTAAATCTAACTACCACAATCCTTAAAAACTGAATGTCCTACCATTTATTTAGTTCTTTGATTTCTTTTAGCAATGTTTTTTTTAAGTTTTTTTTGTGAACATGCCCTTGACTTCCTTGGCTAAATTTACTCCTAGACATTTGATTCTATTGGTGCCTATGGTAAATGGATCTTTTCCCTGATTTTCAGCTTAGATTGTTCATTACTAGTGTATAGAAACACTACTGTCTTTTGTGTGTTGATCTTGTATTACCCCATTTTGTTGAAATCCTTCAATAATTCTAGTAGCTTAGTCATTGCCTTTACAGGATCATATCATCTACAAGTAGTGAAAGTTTTACTTCTTCCTTTTCAATTTAGATAACTTTTAAATCCTTTTCTTGCCTAATTGCTGTAGCTATTGCTCTACCACAGTGCCGAATAATAGTGGTGACAGTGGACTTCCTAGTCTTGTTCCAGATCTTAGAGGGAAGACTTCAGTTTTTTTCCATTGAGAATAATGTTAGCAACTGGTTTTTCAAATATGCCCTTTACATAGAGGAAGTTTCTTTCTATTTCTATCTTTTGAAGTGTTTTATCAAGAAAGGATTCTGGATTTTGGCAAATGCCTTCTAATTTTTTTTTTTTTTTTCATGGACAGGCACTGGGAATTGAACCCAGCTCTCTGGGATGGCAGGCAAGAATACTGCCTGCTGAGCCAAGAATACTGCCTGCTGAGCCTCTGCCTTTGGCAAATGCTTTTTCTGTATCAATCGAGATGATATATTTTCCCCCCTTAATTTGTTGATGTGGTATTACATTGATTAATTTTCTTGGTTAAACCACCCTTGCCTACCTGGGATAAATTCACTTAATTATGGTGTACTATTTTTAAATGCGCTGTTGGATTCTATTTGGAAATATTCTGTTGAGGATTTTTATACCTATATTCATTACAGAAATTAGTTTGCAATTTCCTCTTCTTGTAGTATTTTTATCTGGCTTTCGTATTAGGGTAATGTTGGCTTCATAGAATTAGTTAGGCAGTGTTCGTTCTTAAATGTTTTGGAAGAGTTTGAGCAGGATTGCTAGTAATTCTTCTTGGAATGATTGGTAGAATTCACCTGTGAAGCGATCTGATCCTGGGCTTTTCTTTATTGGGAGGTTTTTGATGATTGATTAAATCTCATAATTGGTCTGTTGGGGTTTCCTATTTCTTCTAGAATCAGTGTAGGTTGTTCATGTATTTTTAGGAATTTATTCATTTCATTTAATTTGTTGGAAATCAGCTGCTCACAGTATCCTTTATGAGCCTTTTTGATTCTGTGGAGTCAGTATTAATGTTCCCCCTCTCATTTTGAATTTTTATTTATTTGCATCGTCTCTCTTTTTGTCCTTTTAAAATCTAGCTAAGAGTATATCAATTTTATTGATCGTCTCAAAAAGCCAATGTTTACCTTGTTAATCCTCTATTGCTTTTTACTCTCAATTTCATTTATTTCTCCTCTAATCTTTGGCATTTCTTTCCTTCTTCTTGTTTTGGGATTAGTTTGCTGTTTTCTAGTTCCTCCAGGTATGTAGATAAATCTTTTATTTTAGCTTTCTTCTTTTTTAATGTAAGCATTTAGTGTTATGAATTTTCCTCTCTACACTGCCTTCACTGCAAAATCCAGTTTTTTATATGTTGCATTCTTATTTTAATTCATCTTGAGATATTTACTGATTTTTCTTGCAATTTCTTCCTTTACCCATTGATTTTTTAGGAATGTGTTAACTTCCATATATTTATGCATTTTCCAGTTCTCTGCTTGTTATTACCAGCTCATTCCATTGTGGTCAGAGAAAGTATTTTGTGTAATTTTATTATTTTTAAATTTATTGAGATTTGTTTTGTGACTTAATATGTGTTGTACACTGGAGAATGACCCATGAGCACTTGAGAAGAATGTTTATCTGACTCAGTTATCTGTATATGTTTGTTAGGCCTAGTTCCTTTACCATATTATTCAAATTCACTGTTTCTTCATTGATTCTATGTCTGGATGTTCTATCTATTAGTGAGAGTGATATATTGAAGTTTCCAACTAATATTATAGAGATGTCCATTTTTTCAGTATTGCCAGTGTTTGCCTCACGCATATTGGGGCTCCATAACTAGGTGTATAAATATTTTAAAAATATTTCTTCTTAGTGGATTTCCTCTTTCACTAATATATAGTGTCTTCTTTGTTTCTTATAACAGTTTTGCTTTTAAAATCTATTTTGTCTGATAATAGTATAGCTATCCCTGGTGTATTTTAGTTACTGTTTGCATAGTACTTCTTTTCTTAACCTTTTACTTTCAATCTATTTGTGTCTTTGAGTCTGAGGTTAGCTTCTTGCAGAAATCATATAGATGGATCATACTTATCCATTCTCCCAATCTACCTCTTATAACTGGGGAGTTTAATCCATTAACAGTCAGTGTTATTACTGTAAAAGCAGTACTTCAACCACTTTATCCTTTGGTTTTTATATATCATTCCAGTTGTTTTCCTTTTATCCTTTAGTTAATCTCATATAATAACATTCATTTCTACACTCTACTTTGAGTCTCTCTCTCATATCTTTTCCTTTAAGTCTGCAAAACTCCCTTTAGTATTTCTTGTAGGGTAGATCTCTTGTTGATGAACTCTCTCAGTTTCTGTTTATATGTGAATATTTACAACTCTCATTTTGAAAGACAGTTTTTCCTTATAAAGAATTCTTGGCTGGCAGTTTTTCTTTTTCAGCAACTTAAATATATCATACCACTGCCTTCTCACCTCCATGTTTTCTGATAAGAGATATGCACTCAGTCTTATTGAAGATCCTTTGTATGTGACAAGTTGCTTTTCTCTTACTGCTTTCAGGATTCCCGCTTTATCTTGGCAGTTGACATTTTGATTAGCATGCAGTCAACCTCAATACAAACTCTATTAGCATGTAATAGACTCAATAGTGAGTCTATTAGGATTTACTCTCTTGAAGTGCATTGTGCTTCATGGGTATATATATAATATATGAAACTCTCATAGAAGTTGAGAAATTTTTATCCATTATTTCCTCAAATATTCTTTCTGTCCTTTTCCCCTTCTCTTCTCCTGAGACCATGATGTATATGTTTGTGTGCTTTGTGCTGTCATTAAAATTCCAGGGACATTGCTCATTTTTTTTCCATTTTTTTTCCTTTATCTGTTCTTCTGTCTGTAAGATTTTTATTTTCCTGTCTTCCAGTTCACTGAGTCTTTCTTCTGTCTGTTAAAATATGCTGGTGTGTGTCTCCAGGTTATTTTAAATCTGTTCTATTATGCCTTTCATTCCTATAATTTGTTATGCTTCTTTTCATGCTTTCAAATTCAAATTTCTCTTCATGCTTACTCAGTGTCTTTTTAATATCTTTTATCCCTTTAGCCATATTTTCCTTTATTTCCTTGAAGTGATTTAGATTAGTTTGAGCATCGTTGATTAATTGACCCAAATTCTGTGTCTCCTCCAAAGTTTTAATTTGTTTCTTTGACTGGGATTTATCTTCTTGTTTTTTAGTATGGCTTGTAACTTTTTGCTGATGTCTAGGTATCTGGTTATTTTGATGTGTTTACTCTAAAGGTCAGTTTCTTTCTTTTGCCTAGGGTTTTATTGTTGATTGGCTTTGTGTTAAGTCTCTTCTTTGACACTTGGTTCATCTTATTCTAGACATTTAGAATTGCCCATGTTCAGATGGGCAGATTCTTTCTGCTAGTATTCATTTGATTATCACCCTGGACATGTGGTACAATTTTTAAGATTGCCCAATTTGCAGTTGTTTCCCCATCATGAGAAAGTTTCCTTGCCTATATTCTTTCTCTTGGAATTTTGATCTGTTTTGTTTGTGATTTGGCCTCTATAGATCTTCTACACTCCTTTTACTGCCTCTAGCTGCTTTTGCCTGGAGGGCAAATTCTGGGGAAGGGTCATGCTGGAAAGGACTTTCCCTAGTCAGTATTTCCCAACTACCACAGGGCCAGGGACCCATAAAGGAGATGCAAACCAGCTCCAAAGAACCTTTGGGAAAGGGTCAAGAAAGATGTGAAAATGCCTTTTGGATGGCTCCATGGCTTTCCTGACCTTTCCAGCAGACAGCGCCCTTCAGCAAACTGTTTTCCATAGCCCCAAGGAGATACTGTTTCCTTAAACCTTCACTTACCCTGGCCCTTTTGGGGACAAAATTGAAACAATATCCATTACTGCCTCTTTCTGGGGCAGGCTAAAATAGAAGGTTGGAGATGGGTCCCAGTGATCCAAATTCACAGATCAAGTCATGATCAGTACTTATGCATGCATCTCCCTCTTTTGAGGAAGAGGGCTTCCATATCCCTTTTCATCCTCAGCAGCCTGCTAGGGGCCAAACTCCACGAAGCCTACTTTGAGAGTTACTCACTCTTCTTTACCCTCAATTTCTCAGTCTATTTGTCCTGCTCTTCCCTGGATGCTGTACAGTGTTCCCTGGCATCTGGAGCCCCAAACACTGTTTTAGACAGTTCCTGCTTGTCCACTGCCTGCTTTTAGAGGAGGAGTGAGTAGTTCCCGTCTTCTGCAGAAATTCCCTATGTAGTCCATTCTTGATGTGCTAACGGCTGCTGATTTGTAGTTTCCCTAAAGGGAAGAGTTTTTCTCTAGAGTATTTGGTGAGGTGATATTTGGCAGTATCTGCACTTCACAAAGAGTTACTGTGTGCTGCACTTATCGTGTGGTATACTAATTAGATTTTCTTTTATTTGTTTTGCTAAATAAATTAACTTTTTTCTAGAATCAAAACTTGAGGAAATTTCTTTAAGTTACTCAGACACTTAAAGTTAAGTTAATCATGGAAGTCAACAATACATTAAATTTTTGAAGTAAATAACATGACTTGTAATGTGTACATGGAATTGTTTTTCATTTTGTAGTCTAAAATGAAAGGCTAAGATCATATAGTAGGTATTAGGAGGAAATCTAGGCAATGCATTATTTCTTCTATTAACAAAATAAGAAATTAAAATTGGTCCTGCTACCTTAGCACTGGTTTTCTCCTGCACCATAACAAGGGAATCTTTAATGTAAGGTTTCAATGTCCGTATCAATTGCTATTCTCAACTAAAACTTATCCTCTTTAAATAAATATTGTTATTTATAACTAGTTCTCTGAGTTATTACAAATCATGAGGATGTTTTGAATAAGCTAACGGCCACAAGAATTTTCACTGGTTTCCCTACTTGGAAAAAAATTGTGTAGATAGCTGCCTTTTATTCAATATCAAGTTAGTTCATTTGTAGACTGATTTAATTTTGATTCAGTAAGATTATGAGAAAAAAGAAAATCTTTGAATTTTCAATTCACTCCTTTCTGTTGTGACATTTTCTTCTTTCATTCCGTCATATCCATTAGTTTGCCAACTGGCACTGACAGGAGTCTAAAACTACTGCAAATTGTTACTTCAGCAGTACTCTGCCTGCCAAGAACCTATCAGCTGTTCCTCTAAATGCACCTTTCACTCTTTCCTAACTAAAGCCGTCTGAGCCTGCAATGCTGCTTGGTAATAAATCTCATCCAGCATTTGAATTTAATTACCTGACTTCCACCACTTTAGGATAAACATACATGAATGCAATCATTATGAAAATGAATGTCTAGTCTGCAAACGGGAGGGTGTGGGAGGCACCATATAGACCACAGGGGTGAACATGCATGCTCTTTTCTATTTATGGCTTCATTTGAACTGAGTTATCCCTCTCTTCCTCATCTCCCCTGTCTCAGCAGAACAAACTTCATCACCTTTCCTTAACCTGAGAATGCAGTCAAGCTTTTCCTTGTTGAAGACATGCTAACGGGGCTCTAAGGGTCACCTGACAAAGAGCTGGCAGAAATGATGGATGCTTCACTCTTTCTTCTGTGGATCTGGATGCTTTGCCCAGTCTCTGGGTCAAATTAGGACTTCTGAGAATATTATCTGGATTCCCTATACAGTTGTGAATCTGCCAGTACCTTCTGGACTGATAAGATCTGCAAGCATTTTAAATTTATGTGGCCAGCTTCAGTGAAAGAAACTGCACACTTGTAAAACTTTACAGATGACACAAAACACAAACAAGCAGCAAGAGAATGGGTTTTTGGCTGACACCTGGCAAATGGAGTTTAAATATGTAAGGACAGATGAATAATTCATATTGATCATAAAACCCAGAGGAAAGACAGATATTCTGTCATGGGTACCTCATTTCCCATCATCTGTCCTCATTGCTCCCCATGTGTATTCCTTTTGAAGAAAGTATTCTGTCTCTTTCATTTGTGTCTTTTAATTTCCTATCTAGTGTATACTCAGAATTAACTCTTCTCTATTGGCTAGTAGAGACTTACATTCTTTGAAGAGCTCTCTCATGTTTAACTGCCTCAACTGTTATTGTCAAACTTCTCATAAAAGAGGCATTCATTATTTGAGAAAGCATGCCACAAAATATCCATTACCATTCCTGATCACAAACATCACCGCACGTATGAAATCTCATAGCACAGACTAATTTTATAAAAGATTCTCATTTAAAGGAGAGTATGTGGAAGCCAGTGTGTCTCAATGGTTTGTGAAATTTCCCTCTTTTTCTTAGGTCTAATTGAATATTTCTGTAAGCTAGAAGTCAGGTTTTAAAACACTTCTTGCAGAGAGGAGGTAGTCAAACAAGTAAAACTGCTAAAATTATTCTCAAGCTATCATATAATGAAAGTCTAAGAGTTAAAATATCATTCAGCATAACTTTATTAAAGTACACTGCTTCATAACTTTTTAGAGCAGATACAGAAATATAAAGATCTTATTAAAATCAATGATATTTTGTACTAGGTGTTTCAATTTAGACATCATTTTAAGGGATGAATTTTTAAACTCATCAAGAATATCCTTAAATTTAAAGTTTGCTAAGCTTTATTAATGTCACTTAAGGCAGCAGTGGTATATTTTAGAGAGAGTAAGTTTAATAAAAATTTGCTTTTAAAAAATGCCAATAAACATGGGCATGTCTATCACAGAATCCAAACATAAATTTAAAAATTCAGTCACGTTTTCAGATATTTGAGAAAGAAGCAATACTCTCCCTCCAAAAAAAAGGGGGGTAAGGCATTTGTAATCTCAGTGGTTAAAATTATATATATTGTGTATTTGCATGGTTTGAAATACTTTATCTGTGCTCATTATATTTAGTTGAATATTACCTTATATACAATAGAGGTTGTTAATATGCTGTGCTAATTAAAGTGATGATGGAGGAAAGTATAATATGAATAACCTATCCATTTCTTCTCTATGGAAATGCTTCCAATTGTGAATACATTTGTGAAGTCTATATGATGACAGGCTGAGTAATAGAGAAAATTCTACAAATTATTTAGGTATCTCAAATACATTAGCATATTTGTATAAAGAGATTGCATTATATATTTCAGAAATAAAAGTTATCAGGATTTGTGTGAAGAAAAATGGAAGGTGGCAACTAAAACTGCCAGGCTCAAAACTGAAGATATAAACAATATTTTCCAGGTTTTATGTCATAACTTGATGTACTGTAGATACTAGCATGTTAATTACACCTGGAATGAAGGAAGAAATGTTTGCAACTTCAGTGAAGGGAAAAGGACTAACATTAAATTATTTGAGTGTTTCATGCATGATTTCAGTGCCTTCTCTTTGCAGTCATTTTATGGAAACTGAGGCTCAAAAAGGCCAGGAAACTATGCTGAAGTAGTAAGTGATGGGAGCTGAAATTAGAACATACTTTGGTTAGTCTCCAAAAGTGTCTGTTTTTACTGCATGGAGCCTTACAACCGCATGGAGAAGGTGCTTTGGTTGCTTTGAAAGAATGTTCCCTCTTCCTACTTTAGGTTCTCTCCCCTCTTTCCCTTCCTTTCTTTCTTCTTTTCTTCCTCCTTCCTTTCCATTTTTAGTACTTAGTTATTTTTATGTATAAATATTGGAATCAGTTATTGCTTTTGAATTTAGAATTTTGTGGTTTTTATTAAATAATTTTAAACTACTAATTTTAATTATGTCTTGGGTCAAATGGGCATTCTTACTCTGACAGATATAATGGTAAGAATGAAATCATTAGCATCAGGCAACCCTTCGCTCCACCAGGCTTTCTGACAAACGAAGATCTGGTGCAATTTCAGCAGCCACAGGGGAATCAATGCATTAATGTCATCCCAACTGCCTCTGACCATTTCCAAATAATTCTTTATCAGTCAAGAAGAAGAAAATTTTATCAGATCTTACTGTTCATCAAGTTATACATTTGTAAATTCTTTAAGAGGGCCACAGGTTGACTAACAATAGGGCAAATTACACAGGATTCATTAAATAACATAGGCCACGTAATTCACCGCTGTCATGTGTGCGAATTCTTGAATGGTGTCAGAATATTTTCCCTACTGTCTTTAAGTACAGCTCTTTCTGCCTTCTGTCCTACCTCCCTCCTAAATACAAAATACAAAAATTATTGCAAGAGGGCCCATTCCAAACTCTGAAATCTGTTCTATAACCAACTGTTGCGGTGTGCTTTGACATTTATTGCTTTTTTGTATATGTGTTATTTTTCACAATTAAAAAAAAGTGAAAGGTCTGTGACAGGTTGCCATGCCCTGTGGAAGGCACCCAGAGGAATTGTGTGCCCCTTGGAAATTGCACCAGAGGGAAAAATGATGTCAAACAAGGGCCTGAGAGTACAGTTTAATGGCTGGATACATACATAAATAAGGGGACACACAATAAGTTTCTTCCTTACTATGTTTCAAGGTGCCTAGTTGAATTCTTGGTACATGGCTGTTTTCAACAAAGCTTCTTTAATAAACAAAACAAAATTATTGCAAGAGGGGAACCTCAAGAAATAGACAGTGCAGTTATTTTTTGTTTAAACTGGATTAGAAGTCTGTTGATTTATTTTGGAGAAATCAGTGGCTTGTTTGGAGCAATTATCTGGGGCAAACGTTGAAGCATTGTGTTAAGGCACGTTAAGAACAGAGTTGACTGTGTCTAAAGTAAAAATCAGGCCATAACACAATTTGTAGTTTCACGTTTCTTTCATATTAATAGAAAAGCACAATCTTTTAAACTCAAGTCTTAATTATACTAGTTCAATAATTCTCGGGTATTTCAAGTAAAATCTTTTTTAATATGTTTGCTCTTATTCTTTCTATGAATGGTCTAACTAAACTTAGCAGAATTCCTTAGGATTCCTAAAAGTTTTCTACTTAATAGAACTTATACTTTTACATTTTTCTAATCTTAATTTTAATTTTGGTGGTGCTATTTGGCAACTCATTTAATTTAAAGTTTGGGGATAGATAGGACTGGGCTGTTTTACAGCATGTCTTAACACTAAGTTACACAAGTCCACTGTGCTAAACAGTAATGCGATTCATATTTCCTGATTTACCGCTGCAACCTTAGATTACAGATCTTTATAATTTTCAGTTTTTTAATAACTTTAGCATTTTACCAATTAAACTCAAGTCCAAATAAATTGCCTCTGTCACAGCTGTTCTTTAAAATGTCATACAGATAAAGCCTTACAGATAGAGCCCATTTTTATAAAAGCTAAAAGTTTTATTATTATTCAATGTCTATACATACATTTGTTTTCACTTTATTCCAAATCTCTAACTTTAAAAGTACTTAAGAACTGACAGATGAACTACCAACTCAGTATTAGCATAATATAATATTATTTTTAGTTTTTAGATTAGTGATACATAAAATATTCTAATACATTTTTCTAACCTTCAAATTTACTTGCAATGATGTGCATTCTAAACATGCCCATATTGGTTTTCCTTTATAAATTCTTACACAATCAGATATGCTTTCTGAGAAAAGAAGGTATATGCTAAAAATAAATTATTGAATTTACAGATGGAAATTAACTTAAGAACAAGTTAACTGCTGCCTTCTTATCTTAAGGGAAAAAGTAGACAAACAGCACATATTTTAATTCATGTGCAACTCATTTTTAATAAGGGAGAAAATGCTAGTGTAGTCAGCATTAGTAAAGCTGCAGGATTTTGAATATGCCAGCAGCTTATCAGGTACAATATGTTAATTTTTTCTAATAGTGTAATGAAGTCTGAAGCTTTCAGAGAGATGCGACTCAGATAATGGGCCTGTTTAAAACAACATTAAGAAAACTTTGATTATGGGTTGCTCAGCAGCTTCCGATTGCTAAAGAAGAAAGCAATTTCTCCAGAGGAGTTGCAGCTCAGAGAAAACACATTTTCATTCTGAGTGCTCAGCAGCATGTCTCAGGAACCCCCAGGAGGCAGTGGAACTCCACAGTGGGTGGCCTGGATGGGGCATTTTTGGTGATTTGCGTGCTTGGTACGTATCGCCATAGTGTATTCTTCAACAGACACATATTTCCTTTGGGATATCCCCAGGTGCCCCTTGTGTGAGCATTGAGTAATCTTAACCTGTCCTGGCCCATGGGCTCCTAAACTTGGTGTTTTAGCTCTGGTGCCAGTTTATATTTCTGTGTATTTAGATGGGCCCAAGGCTGAAAAAACTGCTTAGAATCCTGGGAACCTCATGCAGTCCTTAGAACTGGTTCCCTAAGAATTTACTAAATTGATTCTTGAGCAAATTTCACTTACTGTTTTTTTTGGATGTCTAACAATTTTCTCATTATGCTGATTTTAGTCATCATGAACCTATCACCCAGTGGGTAAGTTATAAGAAAGGGCAATTTCATGATTTTTTTTGTAAGCATGCTATAAAAAATAAAGAAATGGTAGTATCTATGGAGTAATGTCTTTTGGCTATGACAGTATAAAGGACATCCAAGGAAAAAGGACACTTCTAGAGGAAAGCAATGTAGCACTTTAATTTATATTACCCTAACAATACCCCATGCAGTGGGACAAGAGTTTGAAGATCTCATAATTATTCTTACATTTCAATTTTAAAATGTATCATGATTTCAGAAATAGTAAAATATGAAAATAGTGCATCATAGAATTAAGGAAATATTGTACTTAAGGTTAGGGGATTGCTTGTAGAGTTCCAGAATTAGCAATCTGAGGACTTAACCTAAGCGTATACATCTACTGGAATATAGCCCATTATATATACGTGTAGAAACAGCTATAAAGGTTGAGGCACACCACGCTGTATCACCTACGTTATGCACATAATAAAACAGTTCTTCACTTTTTGTTCTGTAAATATTTGCTATGTCAAAAAGTCATTAATTAAAAAAACTCCTTTATTCATAATTGTTTTCACAAAAAATCACTAATATTAAAATACTATATCTGACACCAATTTATCTGCAACTGAGTTATTTTTCTTAAAAATACAACAGAGAAAGAAAATGTTTATAGGCAATTTAGATTGCCTTGTTATTTTAAAATCTTCAAAAGTTCAGGGAAAGAGGGAAGTAAAAAATTGCTATTTTTCTTTCAAGATTGATCATATAAAATAATTTAAATTCAATAAAAATAATTTGGGAACTCATATTTTTCTCCCTAATTTCACACTATGCCTTCCTTCTTTGGCTTCATTTTTTTAATAATAAAATCTCTAAAATTTTAAGTTCAGATTAAACTTTAAAGAGTTTTCAATTAGTTCAAGAGTAGCATGTTTCTTCTTTTTTTCCCAAATAAGCAAGACTCTTAATTAAAGTCAGTATTTCATGACCTATTAATTCAGCAGTTATTATAACCCATCTTTAATTGGATTAGCTATAATTACAATTAAATAGCTCTCTGAATTATAAAGGTTAAATACAAGTCACTTTTCATTTAAAGCTTAAATATGAGCTGATCATGGTAAGAAAAGAAAAATACTTCATCCCGAGGTTAATTGTAGATTTTGTCCTATTTTCAGAAAATCCATCTCCTTTTCTTTTGCTTTTCTATGATTCATAAAACCACTCAATTCTACCAACATACTCTGCAATGTATAGTATCATTTTAAAAATAATTTATGTTAAGCTGACACTTCCGTATGCAAGTGTTGAATAAAATAATGCTATCCCTATATTAATTTTGTGATGTTTTCACTTAATTTGAGTGTGTGATGGTGTCATGTATAAGGAAAGAAAGAATTGAAACCCTTTATGGCCAAAACATAAGTAGTTTTATCATTCTTTCTTTTCTCATTCTGTCTCTTGTCTTTCTCTCTCTCTCTCTCACACACACACACACACATACTTGCATATATAGACACACATTTATTATGTCATTTTTAACATCCAAATTTTAAATTTAGTATTTCTCACTTGTTTTTATTTAAGAAGAAATCATCCAACGGTGAGCATTTAAATTTAAAATTATCAAAAGAACATTAGACTCAAGTGGTCTTTCATCAAAAAGGTTAATATATCATTTATGTTACTTTACTAAATTCCAATCATTTGGAAGCAAAGTCCTTGATTCTCTGTTTAGGCATGTTGAAATTGATTATATAATTTGAGAAAATTTCATGAGGGAATTAGAAAGAATATCTTGAAAAAATGATAAAATTAATTGTTACAGCATAATATTTACTTAAATTCAAATATAATGTTAAAGATGTAGCAGGCATCAGAAGTCCCTTCTTAATGAAAGTATAAATCCACAATCATATATCATACAAAGTAGTGTGGGATCAGGGATATCAGTTATAGCATTATATGTTTTATTGGCACTCACTAGTGGGAGAGGAGTACAGGTGGCATCTAACCAGGTAATATAAAAAGGATTCATGAGGCCAAATGTCTCAGAGATGTGATGTGAAGATTTTCAACAGGGAGAGTGAAGGTAAATTGCATACTTGGCCAATGGAGGAGTATGAACAAAGGTCTGGGGGCAGGGAATTCCAGGGAAGGAATTACTAATTCCAGGGAAGACTTACTAAATTTGAGTAGGGAGTACGAAGAAGTGGGTCATAAAATGAAAGTCTGAAGAGAAAGGTCAAAGCAATATTATGGAGGGCCTAAAATGCCAGATGAAGAGTTCAAAATTAATGAAGGGTTTTCAACAGGGAAACTACATAGCTATGGCTGTGTTTTAAATGGATTCATCTAGTAATGGTGTGTAGAATGAATCAGAGTGAGAAGAATCTGGGAGCAAGGAGAGAGGTATGAAGTAGTTGTTATGGTCTTGGCAAGACCAATAATTGAAAGAAGGAAATAATCATGAATGAGTCAGACTACATGCAAACCCTCAGATATTTATACACTATACTGGGGTGCCCCCATTCCCCATAACAACCTACTTCCACCTATGTCTTTGCAGACAGAGTCCATTTAAGATGAAGTCAACTGGATTAAAGTGGGCCATGAATCCATTTTTACTTGTTTCTTATAAGAAGAGGAAAATTTGCACACAGAGGCAAACACAATACGAAAGGAGGATACCAAAAGTAAATGGAAACAAATCAAGGAGCCATGAGTCAAGGATTGCTGGCCACCATCAGAAACTAGAAGAGAGGCATGGAACAGATTCTTTGTTAGAAACTTCAGAAGGAACTAACCCTGACAACATCTTGAATTTGGACGTTAGCTTCCAGAGCTGGGAAAGAATAAATTTCTGTTGTTTTAAGCCACCAAGTAGTAATTTGTTAAGGCAACCTTAGGAAACAAATTTACATTGAACTATACCAAGCATGATGGGTAATACATATTTTAGACATTGGGAATTTAACACCAGATGTTGAATTATCTTCATAGGTAACACAATGTTTGTTTCAATGCAACTATGTCTTGGATGTAGAAGACTCTATTCAAAGAAAGAATCCAATAGAAAAGACAGAAACATTCTACTCCTTAGAAAGAAGATGTACAATTGCTTTACAAAACTGTGATGGTAACAGAAAGTATCTGAGCTGAAAAGCCTAAGGGACAGCACTCTTCATTGCTACCCTGTCAGAAGGATGAGTGATGGTTTACAATAGTGATTCTCAAACCTTAGTGGGCATGAGAATTACTTGGTTTGCTAGAACAGATTTCTGGGACCTGTCATCTGAGGTTCTGATCCCGCCTGTAGGTCTGGGCTGGGTCCCTGAATTTTCATTTCGAAAATGTTCCCATGTAATGTTGATGCTGCATCACATACAGAGGCAACTTATGGGAATTTTTTATGACCTGGGCATTTACTAGAAAGTCCTTTCTCTTAATAGTGTGTGCCTGAAAAAATACGCTGTCTTGCTGAAACAGCATTCCTCATGTGTAACATGAAAATAATGAAGGAGACTTCCATTCCTGATTTAATTCTGATGAAGAAATGGAAGTTTATTCTAGAATCTGAAATAATAAACACTTTCAGTGAAAGCATCTATGACAGTTTAGTAGCAAAAAGGATACTAAAGTATATCTTAGGTTTCAGGAAATTATATTGAAACAAAAATGTTAGAGGTGGCATCTATCTCAATCCCCTGGGGGTTTCATGGGGCTCCCCCAAATTTAAAGGAAGTGGGAAAATAAAAATTGCAAATCTGACAATACAACCACAAATGATACTGATGAGGAAAATAAAAAATTGGCATCCAAGGAAACAAGTGTGGTTGCTTAAGGCTCTCTGATGAGTTCCAATTTATATGAAGTGTATACAAAATATGAAGGAAAGAACAATAACCAAAGGTGGATACAAAAGGGAAGCAGCAATCTTTAAGAGTAGGACCAAGAAAGTTGAAATACCTGATATTTCTTACCTATATTAGGAACAGTAAAAATCCATTTATAGCATGCATAAAATGTGTATATATGACACAGGTATGACATTCAGAGTTAAAAGGAAAGGAGTGATGGATTTGATCACTATTTGGGAGAAATGATAAACTATTAAATATGACAAAATGGTGGCTTGCTTCCATTTCTCTCCACTGGGGGAATTATCTTCCCACTGAAAGGATAGATAAACACTGTCAAGATGGAACTGAAATACAAAATGAAAGCAAAGATTACGAGAACATTTAGTATCTTTAAATGGATGTACAAGTCAATACACACACTAAGTACATCTGAATGGTTGTGAAAGATATCATTCTTCGTAATCACTGGGAAATCACAGTGAAAATACGGAATTAGATAAAATTAGAAATAAACAAATGACCCACTTTTAAAAAATGTATAAAAGCCAAATTACGGAATTCACAAACTTGAGACCTTTATTAACCCCAGCAAAATTTCAAAAAAGCTCACCAAACTACTGGTTTAGAACCTCTACTAAGTGTTGGCATGTCAAATAAGTAAATAAAACAACAAAAGCAAGTGCTGCACTAAGGAGGTGGCCTACCGAGTCAAGCCAATTTCATATTTTATGGGATTTCTACCATGATCTAATTAAGATACTTAAAGAAATTTCAAGATTCTTCTGTAGCTATGATAAAGAATATGGAATAACTGCCGGATAGATAGGTGAATCTTTGGCTATAGAAGGCATACCCTAGGAATTCAAGCTATGAATCAGTAGGAAAGCCTCTAGAGTGGTGGCTTCCCTTCATTTCAATGTTTTAATCAATATCCTAGCAGAAAAACTAGATGGTGTCCTTACTGAATATAAACTTGACTCAAAAACTAGGAAAAATACCACCTTTTATGAGAGAAACAGGATTAAAATGATTTTCGACTAAACACATCAGACAAAGCCCAGACAATGAAAATTAACCAGGATAAATGAAAACCCTATATTTGTGTTGAGATAGCAATTATAAAAGTACAGATGATCTTTTTAATAGCAGCTCAAATGATAAAGATTTGGGTGACTTAATTGTGAAATTTACTGAGACAACAATGGAGGAAGGGCCTTATAGTGTCTGGCATGTAGTAGGTACTCGCTGAGCAGTGATTTGTTAACATTCACTATGAGTAAACCACATGATGTGACTGCTAAAGTTGTAGGCTCAGTTGTAGGAGTGTGGTGTCCACAGGGAAGGAGGTAATATTTCCACTGCATCCTGGACTGCTCAGATCATCCACTGAGCATTTTTACCCAGTTGCAGGTTCTACACTGAAAGAAGTAAACTTACAAAATAAGCAACATTTAAAGGGAGGGCAACCCAAGTGGTATCACATTAGGAAAACAGAAGGAATATGAGGATGGAGGTGGGGTTACCTGAGAAGAGAATGCCTATGGCAAGCATTATCTTGGTATCTGAAGGGTTGTCAAGTAGAAGAGGATTAATATTTAAATTTCATGGTACAGAGCTAGGAGGAATGTGAAAAGAACATTTCAGCTCAAACAAGAAAAGCTTTTGAATAATTTAAATTTTCCAACAAAGGAAAACATTGTGTCACAAAGTAATGATATTCTTTATGCTCCAAGCAGAGGGAGGGTAACAGAGAAGATACGGAGAGGATGTCTGGTTTTGGTCAGAACCTGGTCCTAATTAGGCTGCTAGGGTTTCTGTTAATTCAACTCAATAAATACATATTGAACATTTACTATGTGGACGGCAGCCTCCCCCTTTTACAGGGTTACAAAAATTAATGGGATAAAGTCTGTATCCTAAACACACCTGTTACCTTGTAATGGAGCTGAGTTTGTATTCCAGTAATTTTAAGACCGTAATTCTTATCTATAAGTGCTGGAAGAAGCACACAGGACTCTGACAGCCCAGAAGAGAAACGACTTGAAGGTGTAAAAATATTTCACTGAACTGGGCCTCCAAGGATATGTGAGATTTTTAATAGAATATAATTGGTGAGGGAAAGAGGTAGTAAAATAATCCCAAACAGATGTGAAAATCATAGCAAATCGTATTAAGCTGGAGAGAAACTCAACAGAAAATTGTTCGGTTTGGCTAATATATAATAGAAAAGAGAAAGATCTTGAAAACATGATCAGAGAGAGCTTTGAAAGTTATGTGTTAGCTTCTACGGGCAGGAATGGTCCACAGCACATATCTGAGTGTGGAGCTGACATAACTAGAATTACGTATAAGAAGAGTACTCTGGCTTAAGCAGATGCATTAGATAAAGCAGGGGCAATTGAAAAGAAGATGACCAGAATAGGTAACTAGGGATATTTGTATTTATTGAATATCATCTGTATTTTCGAGCACCAGGTGAGGTCCTTCACATATAACATCCCCCTTAATCCTCACAGATTTATGCGATCAAATACAACCGAAAAAATATGGTAGAGAATCATCAAATATATGGTATTCATACTATGATAATAGAACATGCATATCTGTAAATGTCAGGCAATGGAGTCTTTACAGGAAAGATAAAGTTGTCCATTAGGACAATTTTCAGAGACCTTCTTTGGGGAGTCATATGGCAAATGGAATAGCCTCACTTTTGCTTTCATTATTTCATGGAACTAAAATGAGATCTTATATGAGAGTGTAATTTGTAAATTTTAAGTATTATATAAATGTTAGGCATTGTGTGATTGTTGCACATAGATTGGAAAGACAGACTCTTTTAGAAGCTATAAACTCAATCTGATATACAGAGATAACCCTGTTGACTAAACTACTTTTCTTCTCTGTAGACTACATGTGGATGTTGTCTTTTATTTAGAAGATCGTATATATTTTACTACACTTAGTATTCCACCTTTTTTCCCATTATTCTAAAGTTATGAAGAAATGGGTATATAAAAATTTGTGTTACATAAACTACTAGGAGTAAAGTTTTGCCTAAAAATTGGCAAATGATGGGAATAGCAGTTAGTAAATTCTCTGTTTGAAAACTATTTTACTTCCATTAACCATGAACAAACTGTTTAGTAAAATAACTCCCAAGGTCTGGAATGAGAGAATTGATAGAAAGTATTTATTAATCTGCAGCTTTAAGAAAGCTAGATTTAGACTTTGAGATTGAAGGGATTATCATTTATTAAAAGCCACCACTTGATCACACAGTAGACTGTTTCATATTCATAAAATCATGATGAAGGAATGTAACAAGATTCCAACTAGATTCCTAGATGCTAATCAACTGATCAACTTTTAGACTAGTTTTGAAGAGCAATCTTTCCTGAGTATCTATAAGAAGATCACTAATTAGGTACCAGCAGTTTTTCTGTTTTTTTGGTTTGTTTGTTTTCTGGCCCACTAGATGCTTTGAATGTTCTCTATTACTTGCCTATGTTTAAAAATTAGGTGGTTTTGTATGAAAATGTAGACGTCCAACTTATCTTGAAAAATCAGATCTAGCACATGAGTGCGAATTCCCTCAGGACAACAATTAGAGAAATTGCCTTGCTCCTTCTCATTTAAACAAGGCATGAGCTCTTCAGTTTACCATTAACTCTACCAGCCCCTATTATGTTGTTCACTCATTTTTTAACACCCATATGGTTACTTGTATGATCTGCCTTGATTCTGTAGGCAAAAGTGTCTATAATCTAGAGTCAGCAGCAAAGGTGGGCATTTGAAAGTCATCCAAATTCCACCCTGAAGGTGTACAGCAATTTTCACACACCAGATTACTTCCAGCGCTATAACATATACTTTGATTTATTTTGTTCCTATTCAAAAGCGCAAAAGTAATGGAAGTCAGCCTTCTATTTTCAAATCTGTGTATGTATTTGTGCAAGACCATATGAGAAAATTTAATTCATCGGTCACTATATTTTTATTGTATTTTCTTTGGAATTCAATAGCAAAATTTGTCTAATTTACATATATTGCAAATTTTGTATTTAATCATTTTTAAAATAGCAAGGATGGCTAGACAATTACATAATAGATATGCTTTTACCTTGCATCAGTTTAACTTCAAAAAAAGTAATTACATTTATCATTTCCTCATTTACTTTTGTAATTTAAGTATTATTTGGATGATTGTATATTTCTGTTAATTCCTGTGTAGCAGAGGCACCTTCCTGAAGCATTAGCTGCATTTATCAAGTCATTTCTATGAAAAATGCAAGACCTAAAGTCTCTTCTTGGTGGCATTCCTCAATAGTTACCTTTCATTCCGAATGAAACATCTTGTGCACATCTCAACTGCTTTTCTCCCATGACTTTTTACTTTCTAATGCCTTATTCTTTGTGAGACCAGTCTGTATTCCATTTAAATAATTATTGATTATATGTTTACAAAAGGGGTTACATTAAGAAATCATAAGTATTTTTAAGTCTTGGTTGATATCAAAGCACTTACAAAATCATAAATCTGAGTTATTCGGTAAAAAAAAATACAATTCTTGTTTTCTGAGAATTTTAATGACAAAAACATTGTGCCAATTAGTGTTCAAGTACAGTAAGGAGAACTCTCTTCCTCAAATTGTCACCACCATCATCATTCATCTCATTTTCCGATTACATGAACTACACGTCACTGGGGAAAGTTTTCTTCCTTTTTCCATTTTTAAGAAAGATCAGTATGAAAAAATTATGTTTTCTAAATATTAGGGGACTGAAATTGGAGAAGTAAGTGGATTTCTCTGAGGCATTAAAAATTTTGATTCTACACCTTTCCACCCTTCTATTCCCATCCTATCTTCTGTCTTCTCTGAAAGTCTCACACCCCCTTTGTTTAAAAAAAGGTCAAACTGAGGTGGAAGCCTCTTTTAGTTTTTTTAGTTTACCCATTCCTCCAACAATATTTTAACTGAATTAATTCACAAACTTCTTTTAACTGAGTCTTATCTTTTTTTGTGTGGACAACCATAGGATTGGTTAAAGCAAATACGTGTGTATGCGTGTTTAGATTGTGTGCATGTGTTTCCTGGTTGATTAGACAGTAAGCACTCTGAATCTTATTCCAGAGTGAAAGGAAACCAATGGCAAAAGGTTAAATAACTTATTTCAGTGTAATAAGGACAAAAGCAGAATTGTTTTGTTTTATTCATGTTTTCATTTTACTTTGCTCAAACTGAAAATATTGCTCCTGCACATGCTTAGAATAAGTGGCTTAACATCTGTAATTTCTCAATTAAATATCATATTCATTTCGGGGATCACTCCTCATTTGACTTTGTAGACATTACTCTTCTGATGGCATGATTAAAGTAATTAAGGGCCAAATACTAAGGAAACTTAATTTAAGATTTGGGAGTTTCCTAAAAATTTAAAAAACTACCAATTTGGGAGGTTTTAATAAATTATGCAACAAAATATTTGAGTAATCATTATGCTTGAAAATACTTGAAATAAATGGATAATTATTTTCTGAAACAGTCTCCCTTATTTGGAAAAATTGGAAAACTTTTTTTGAAATAAAATCCATATTTCTAAGAATGTAAAAGTGTCTTTTATGAAGTGCTAGTCACAACACAGGGAACATTGACTATAAACTGCAGATTATATAATTAAGGAATTTGATTTAGATTTTTTTGAAAGTCAACAATGTATTTTAATCTGAACGAATACTTTCCACTATAAAATACATATTTATGAATCTATGCTTTGGAATATATATTCTATAAATTATCTCATAAATGGCATCTATGATCATTGTATATATGAACATTTAAATATATATGCATTTCTTTTGCTGTAAAATGCTAAACTGAAAAGAAAAAGCAACAAAGAAGAATATGGTAACAAACAGTGCCAAGTTTTAAGTTGATTTTCATTTCAAATAAGATATTCTTTTTTATATGACTTTGAGGTATCATTTTTAAAAATTTGTATTATGCTAGCAATCAGAGTTATTTCAATTAATATGAATGCAACATTTTTAAAGTAGTATGTCTATCAAGTAGTAAAAAAGGACAAAACACTCAATTTATATAACCTTTTTGAGATGTCTCTTTTGTATAATTGATAAAACTTTAGTAAGTTTCTATTTTTGGAGAACAGAGTAGTGGCTAAGGTTATAGATTCTAGAAACAGATCGTTTGATTTCAAATCTGACTTGGCCACTTACCAGATGTGCAACCTTGGAAAAATTTTCTAACCTCTTTGTTTCTTAGTGTTCACCTATATGTTTTAGGGTTGTCACAGTGATTAAATGTTTTATTTTACTTATGGGACTTAGAATAGTGAACAGTTTATGGTAAACTCCATATAAATTGGTTTATATGCCTTAATTGTCAATTAGGGCATATATAGAAGATGGAGTCCTTTTGAAAAGAGAAGAAAAACCTAAAAAGCAATCATGGGCCCCACAAACAAATGACAGCAGATCAATGAAATATAGTGTGTTGATTTCTGTATTTACCATCACGATAAAGCACCCAGGAGAATGTGCTCATAAAGACAGGATATTAAAATAAGACCATAAAGAAGTTTCACATAAACGTAAAAATCACACAAGGCAAAATAACTGTAATCCTGCCATCATGCAATGCACCATCCCTATGGCAACTATAATAATCTTTTTTACATCTTTCTAGTTAGGAAAATAGATAATGCTCAAAAGAAGATAGGCGACTGGACAATAAAAATATTGTAAAAAATAAACAGTCAGGAACGTTAGATCTGGTTTCTGAAGAGTTCCTCTGACATTTGATATACTTTTGGCATCTGTCGAGATTATATATGACAGAAGATGGGTATGGAAGGGAGGAGGTTATCTGAGAACTAGAAAAATTAATGGTCTGAAAAACAGTTTAATTAATTTTCCACACTGACTTTCTTGAAGTGATAATTATTTTATATTTTTTTGTAGTCTAATGATAGCATTTTCCCTAAAGCCTGATTTGCAAGCTCTTTTCCCAAGTGTCTGCTTAGTCATCAGCTTAGTCATGTGGACTGCTACATTTCTGATTCATTGAGAGAATGCGAATATCCTATTTTCTGAATTTGTAAGCTTTGTAGAGGCCCACAGAGACAGCCTGTAATTTGTGTGCGTATGTGTGCCTGTGTGTATGTAAATTGTTTTTCAATTGCACATTTTCTAACAATTCTTTTAAATTTAACAAAATATAGAAACCTTCCAACGAACTGTATTTAAAAGTACTAGCTAGGGAAACTTGCATAAGAGCACCCATGGCCATTTTAATGGCTCGATGACTACCCTTAAGCTACTTTTACCATTCATGTGGGAGTGAAAACTAACCCTATGAGGTGCATGGGAATTTTTTGCTTGGAAAGTTCAAAGGAATAACTGTAATTACAATAAGGAAATCATTAGCATTTTCATTTTTAATTTTCAAGACCTTACATGCAATTTTTATTATTAGCAAGAGTAAGACATTAAGAAGCATCATTAAAATACTCCAAGGGTATTCTGACTATATATAGAGATAGCAATTGGACTCTGCTTTAGACTGCTGCTTTTTGAGAGTATCCTTCATCTTTCAAACAGCTTTTAATATTTTTCAGCATTATTGGTGTCAGCAATCATAGAAAAAAGCAAGAAAACTTGCAGATGTATTAAAAATATGTACTGAAATCCAATGTTTAAGGTAAAGACTAAATTAGAGTGGGTATGCATATATTTAGGTGGGCACTGTGGGCTAGAAGTAGCACACAGTAGTTTACCAGGCTTATTATGACAAATTTCAGCAATCTTCCTGCATGTTTTCTTTTCAACCAACTATAGGGGAATTAGTACCCAGTATGTTACATCTGGATTCACTTTCAAGGAAGCCTTCCATCTCATTATAAACAACCCAAACACTTGACTGTGGTCCATGGAAACATTTCCCTAATTTCCAACACCACAGCTATTAGCTAGTAGACAACTACGATTTTTCAAGCAGTAAACAGTTTTTCTTTTTTTTTTTGTCTTACTTCCCCAAGGTACAAATAAATATATACAGTACTGTATTAATGCCTGTTTTACAAATCTGCTGCAGTTGTGATATACATTTTTAATATAATAAACTGACTGCCTTATTATGAAAAACTCTAGAATGAATAAACTCATAAAAATGCATTGGTAATGCCTGTTCCTCAATTAAGGAAAGTCTGTCTATCGAACTTAAAATTGCTTGTAATGAGTGGAAAACTCAGGCATGTTTCCCACAATCATTGCGGCTATTTTCCTGCAATCACTGAAGCTAATGCTTTCATTTAGGTTGCATGGAGTATCAATTTGGGCTACATTTCAGGGAGAAGCTCCACCGACCTTCCTGCTTTTCTTCAGCAGCGATATGTAGGTGCATACAAAATGAAAAAAAAGGTCTGATTTTTTAAGATCCAATAACTATTCCATTTTGTAAAAATAGCAAGTGGTTGTCTATTCAAATACACCATGTTTCTGAGAAATTGCTAGAACTGAAAAGTTTCATATTTTCATTATGATATGAAAGCCACAAATGGGGAAGACAAGGTTATCAGAAATTATAATCATATGTTTGATTGACGGTCCATGGAGAAGCTTGAGATTTCTGTTCCCTTAGTTTTTCATTTCTTTTCCTTGTCCTTCTGCCACACTTGACATGTTACTGAATTCTGACAATTGGAGAACATCTCCTGAGTACTTATTACTCTGCTTATGATCTCCTTGGCTGTGTGGTAAGTCATGGACTATCAGAAGGCCTTTAAAAAGACAGTTTATTCTTTGTTCATATTGACGAATGCCATGGTGAATGATCTGAATAATTTCAAGGGGCCGCAGGACACATTTTGAAATTTTCATTCCAAGTCATTACAAAGCAAAAACATGGTGCAAAATTAATCTGGCCAGCAATAGTATGCAGATTACACAAAACATCTGTTGGCAGCCTCTGGAATAAAACTCTGCATTTGTTTAGGCTTTTTCCTTACAATCCATTTTGGCATAACTAGTCGTTACTGCTGAAAGTCAAAATATAGTAGCCTCATGTGGTAGTTAGATTCAGTTGTCAACTTGGCCAGGTGAAGGCACCTAGTTCTGTTGCTGTGGACAGGAGCCAATGGTAGGTGAATCTCATCTGTTGCTAATTACATCTGCAGTCGGCTAGGAGGCGTGTCTGCTGCAATGAATGACATTTGACTTAATTGGCTTGTGCTTAAATGAGAGAAGGCAATGTAGCACAGTTTAAGCAGCTCGGCATTCCTCATCTCAGCACTCGCAGCTCAGCCCAGGCCCTTGGAGATGCAGAAAGAAGTCACCCAGGGGAAAGTTGTTGGAACCCAGGGGCCTGGAGAGAAGACCAGCAGAGACCATCCTGTGCCTTCCACGTAAGAAAGAACCTCAGTGGAAAGTTAGCTGCCTTTCCTCTGAAGAACCAACAAAATAAATCCCCTTTTATTAAAAGCCAATCCGTCTCTGGTGTGTTGCATTCCGGCAGCTAGCAAACTAGAACACCTCATATAACAGATTACTTCAAAAGAAGACAAATTCTAGAATAGGTAGTGTTTCAAAAATTGTGAGCAAATGTAGCTTTAGACTATCTTTTTTGTCCAGGAGGTCCCTAAGGCCCGGAGCATCTCCAGATTTGTTTTATAATGACAAAGAAAACCACAAAGAGAGGAGAGAAAGAAAAGAAGAATGGATTTCTTTTTTCCCCATTTCCTGAGACTACAACCCACCAATGAGTTTGTGACTACAGTTCTCAGGACTTTAATTTTGCCTTCAAATCCTGTTCATTGTTAGCTAGATTTGGATGGATTGGGAGGTCCCAAGGTGTATGTGTAGAGCCTGGAGAAAAAGGGTGCTGTGCCACCCTCGCTGACGTTTAGTGAAGGCCTCCTCCAGAAGCACCTGTTAGTCTGATGTCTAAGTAGGTTTCGCTTTGTACCAACATACATATTTTTTGTTTTGCAATTTAATTTGCACAAAAAGCAAGCAGTGCTCTTCTGCCTCCAAAAATATGTATGAGTGGGTGTGCATACGAGAGTGAGAGAGACAAGCATAGTGAGGGGAGAGGAAGGAGGAGTTGAAGAAAAAGAGCAAATCATGCTTGTTCTTTCAAGCTCCGAATGCATCCTCTCTGTATTAGAGAGCAGTGCTCATTAGGCTCTTCTGGGAGATTTTTAATGATTGAAGAAATGAAGCTTTGAAGTAAGAAGATGAGGAAGAAATATTGATGCACATATAATCTAAAAACTGCCTTGGATGGGAAGTTCAGGGTAAGAGCCTAGTTTGTGAAGTTTTCTTTCTACATTTGCACCATGCAATTGGACTCAAAATTGTTGCTAATGGTAATGAAAGCAATGGTTACACCAATACCCCATTAAGAACAGTAAATAACCTGTGGTGAAATCTGTACTAATCACACATTTCAGAGAGAAGGATGTCATAATAAGTATATCTTTTTTTTTGGCATAAGTAGGCACCAGGAATCGAACTCAGGTCTCTGGCATGGCAGGCAAGAATTCTGCCATTGAGCCACCTTGCCCTCCCCATAATAAGTATATCTTAAAGTTGTCATTTACATGCTTTCATAAAATTCTTGGTGAAGTGGTTGAACTCAAGATTATTAAACACATTATCCAATGAGAGCAAAATATTATACACCTTAAAGGCTAATTTCAACCTCAGTAAGTTAATATTTTAGTATCTTTATTAAGTACAACTTCTACCTGGTGTTCACTGGTTGAGAAAGTTCATATTGACTTATGATAATAAACTAATTCCATGCAAACCCTGTTAACCAATGTTTTGTTGATAAATGCTATTTCTAGTTTATATTAATACATTCACCTTCCGACTTTTGAGACAAACCTTATTTATGTATGAATGGTTAGATGAATTATTTAATGAGCTAATAATAATAATAAACACAGTATCATTCTTCTTCTTTATTTTTTGGTACGGGCAGAGACCAGGAGTCAAAACTGGGTCTTCTGCATGGCAGGAAAGAATTCCGCCACTGAGCCACCTTCGTACTGCCCCATACTACCATTTTGATTTTTTAAAATCTGCATTTTTTTCTCTCAATAGAAACTCAGTTATCAAATTTTATCTTTAAAAATATTCAAATAAGGATAGTGATGCAGAGGAGTTGTTATTATTGACAATAAAACTTGGGACTATGTTGACAGAAGGATAAATGGAAACTCCTTACCCCCTGCCATGTGAGTCACGCACCTCCCAATACTAACCAGTGTGGGACTTTCACAGTTCATTCAAACTTAAGCCTGATCCAGCCTCATGGAAAAACATTCACTTGCTCAATCTGATGTTGTCCACTTGACGTCTCTTTACAACATTTAATCAAAGTAACAGAAAGTTAGGAAGTAACAGAAACTAACATTATCACCCACAAGGTGCATTTGGTTTATCCCACATACTTCTTCCAGAATAATACTCAAAATAGGCATCTTCAGGTCCTTTCAGTGTATCCCAAGTTCTTTCTTCCCGATTTGGGTCTTTTTCCCAGTGTCTCTTTCACAGGCATCAAAAGTGCTCGCTGAACACATACTCCATGGTTCAAACAGAAGACATTTTGCTTTTTCATTTAAAATATTATTTATTATTATTTATTTATTATTATTTCCTAGGGATCAAGTATGGGGGGTGGGAGTAGACTCTTCTACTTAGCACGCTTCTCTTACCTAGCCTTTCTTTGTCTACAGTCACAAGCCCTGCACACTATTCCATAGCATTGGAGAAAATGCTGAATTTAGCCTGTTGAGTTTACATTTTCATTTTCTTCAGAAAATGAGGATGAGATGGATTACACAATTTTATTTCGTTTGAGACTTTCTCCCCTAGAGATGACTCATTATGCAGGTAAGGAAACTTAGGCATAAAAGAGAATCTCCAACTCTCCACAAGGTACAACTGAGTTAGCTGTTGACTTACACTTTCCCTCTTAGCGATACCTCCTAAATGTGGACAGGATTTCTCTCTTAGCCATGCCTCCTAAATCATTAAATTAATGATTTAATTTTTACTTCTTTTGTTCCGGTCAATTGTTAGTCCTTATGAATAGGTGTGATAATTAACAGAAAGTTTTGCTCAAAGGCAAGAAAGCTCCTGGTGTGAAGGGGGCCAGTGTGGCTAGGACATGGAGAATGAGGTAGGAGCAGTGGACGGGAGCCATGTTAGCTGAGCCTATAGACCACAGAAAGCCTATAGCTTTATCTGAAGTTCAGTGGATCTAAAACAAGGAATAAATGATCTAAATAACTTGTTCTGAAAGTTGGATTGGAATAACCAGTTTTTGTTGTTGTTGTTGTTTTAATATATTAATACCCCAACCTTCCCCAGAGATTCTGATTTAATTGTTCTAGAGTGAAATTTGGGCATCTGGTATTTTTTGAAAGCTCTCCAGGTGATTGTGTTGGCCAGGAACATTTGAGGACCACAGTTCAAATTGGCATTTTAAGATGATTGTCATGGTTCCACTGTATGCAGAATTGTTTATAAAAATGAAGAGTTCTATCTGCACCATCTTCATTTTAAGATGTCTGAGGGTGAAAAAATAGGCTGATTGAAGAACTCTAGGGGAAAATTGGGAGAAATGAGATATTTTTTAATTTAACTAGTGAAAATCAAAGAAAAGATAGAGTTTTCTGGTTAATTTCCAAGATTATATTCCATCAATTTTAACTCATTTTTTCATATTATAACAACTTTGATGTTGGACATCTTACAATCAATGGTATCTAAGACTTCAGGAAGCATTTTTCTACACTTGAATTGTAAGGAAAAAGGGATGTAACCAGAAACTGAAAGAATACATTTTTCTCACACAAACTTCTCTGACATCTTGAAAGTGTCATCCTTAGGGACTGTGGTTCCTAAATTTGGAACTGTATGTACCCCAGAAAATCATGTTCTTAAAGCTAAACTATTCCTGTCAGCATGAACTCCTTGTAAGTAGGGTCTTTTGATGAGGCTGTATGTTGGTTTGAAATAATATATGTACCCTAGGAAAGCCATGTTTTAATCCTAATCCCATTTTGTAAAAGTAGGCATTTCTTCTAATCCCTATTCAGTATTGAATGTTTGAAACTGTAATTCAATCATCTCCCCGGAGATGTGATTTAATCAAGAGTGGTTGTTAAACTGCATTAGCTGGAGGCATGTCTCTACCCATTTGGGTGAGTCTTGATTAGTTTCTGAAGTCCTATAAAAGACAAAACGTTTTGGAGAAAGAGAGATTCTGAGAGAGCAAAGAATGACGCAGCCATGAGAAGTGGAGCCCATCAGCCAGCGACCTTTAGAGACAAAGAAGGAAATTGCCTCCCAGGGAGCTTCATGAAACAGGAAGCCAGGAGAAGAAGCTAGCAGATGACACTGTGTTCGCCATGTGCCCTTCCAGGTGAGAGAGGAACCCTAATTGTGTTTATCATGTGCCTTTCCAGATGAGAGAGAAACTGTGACTGTGTTTGCCATCACTTGAGAGAGAAATCCTGAACATCAGTGGCCTTCTTGAACCAAGGTATCTTTCCCTAGATGCCTTAGATTGGACATTTCTATGGACTTGTTGTAATCGGGACATTTTCTCAGCCTTAGAATTGTAAACTAGCATCTTATTAAATTCCCCTTTTTAAAAGCCATTCCGTTTCCCGTATATTGCATTCCAGCAGCTAGCAAACTGGAACAGGCTGCTTCGGTTAAGATGAGATCCACCTCATTCAGGATAGGCCTTAATCTTTTAACTGGAGTCCTTTATAAACAGAATGGTGAGAGAGAGAGAGAGAGAGAGCGAGAGAGAGAGAGAGAGAGAGAGAAACCTGGAAGGGAGCGATCAGCAGATATCTCTGTGTCTTTGCCATGTAGCAGAAGAGCTAAGGATCATGGGCAGATAGTCTTCAAGAAGAAAGAACTGTCTTGGTGATGGCTTGATTTGGACATTCTTATAGTCTCAAACTGTAAGCTAATAAATTCCCACTGTTTAAAGCCAATTCATTTCATGATATTTGCTTTGAGTAGCCTAGGAAACAAAAACAGGGACCATCATGAGAAGGTCTGACACTGAGGGAAAGAAGGGATTCTTTTCATTTCTGCCAAAGGGTTTTAGTGATGAGTCTGACAGAGTCTGACCTTAAAAAGAGCATTAAGAGGAGGCAGCTCTGGTGGTTGAAGCCGCATAACTAGCAAGCATGCACCTGGCTTCCTTAGCAATGTGAACAAACAGAGTAGGGCAAGAGAAGAAGAAAAATGGTAGGATGATTGGTCACAGACCTTGTGAGTCATGTTCTTAGAGTCTTACAGATTAGTTAGGAAAGATTTGCTCGGGGATGAAGCAGGCTGGATGTCCCACAATGGCAATTAGGAGGTGGTAGTCCAGAGAAACATGTGTTGCCCACAAAAGAATAATGCATTTATGCATAATCAAAAACTGAATGCATGGGATGGCTACCAATTTTTATTTCACGCAGTACTCAGTAATCTACACTTTCCGGCTCAGGATGACACTGGAGTGACTATGAAAGTTGTCTTTTCTATTGTTACATACTAAATGCAAGTAATACTTGAAATAGGAAAATCAGTCACAGGTTCTTATTCCCAACTTTATGCCATTTGCAAAGGATTAAACTAGGCACTAGAATCAGTGATTTCCCTCCATCTTGTTTTATATATACCATGTTATCAGTATCATTGTTGTTGAAATTATCTCTAGCCACATGGAAGGTAGTTAAGCAAGAGACTAAATCAGCATACACTACAAAAAATACATTTATGCTGCTGTAACAGTAATGAAGAGCCGAAAGGAAGCAGAGGCACATTCATCAATTGCAAAACTTGTTATACAGGGGTGTGTGAGCACGGCAAAAGATGATGCCTAGGAAGATAACTACTATGGTATCTATACATGGTAGATAGTCATTATATATTTATTCATATATTAAACTTATTTTTTTATTAGAGAAGTTGTAGGTTTACAAAAAATCATGCAGAAAATACAGAGTACATAAATATATATATTTATAATGCTAAAATAAAATTTTGCTTTAACAAAAGAAAATTATTTAATTAACACAGAGTCATTTGATCTGGTATTGATATCCAGTTTGTTTCAACTAGCAATTGTAATTGTCTACTATGTGCAAAGAACTACACTGGAATAATCTGCTGGTCATTAATTTAAAAAAATTGAAAAAAGTCAAAAACTGTTTATTCACTATTATTAAAAGCAAAAATAACTATATTCAGAGTGCAGTTATCATGCATCATAAGAATAAACTAGTCATATATTAGTCTCCATTTGAACCCTAAAATTTAGAATCTTAAGCATGAAGATATTATTTAATTCGGTGTCTCACTTAAGTTTATTGACAGTGTTAATTTTAAGAAATTCTTTTAATAGTAAAGAGCTTACATTAAATATTTGAATTATTACTCAAGAAAATATAAGTCTAAGAATTAGTTTATTTTTTTCTAGGTATATGTTAAGACTTTATAAATAACGTATTTCAGGTACGAGAAAAGGATTGGGTCTAAAGCAAATTATAGCTATTCATACAATTGTTAATGATAGCATTTGTAAATTTAAAATAATTTGAATACATTTTATATGGCATGATATTTCTGAATAATAGTATTATTTTTTTAAAAAAATAATATGAAATTAATACTATTTCCACAGAAGCATCCAGTTTCCTACTGCATTTTTTGCCTGGTATATATCCATTTTTTTACCTGTCAATTTATTGATGCAAAGTCAATTCTCCCATACATATTTGCTGATGCATCATCATTTCTGTGCATACTCACTAATGCGGGCCAGTGATCAAGTGCCAGTGTCAACTTAACCCTGTCTATACAAGACCAGCAACCATTGAGCAGGCTGACCATCATGTATTTTGTCAACCATGTGATAATCTAATTAGGCAATTTTAAATCAACACACAGAAGAGGGACCATAACTCATGATGGCTAATATCTATTTATTTACCACTTGTGTATTTCCTGGGGAAGAAATCAACACCTGTGGTATGAAAAAAATGCATACTGTAGACTGTCTGCAATGTTTGTTTTCTGTTCTGAAAGACGCTGATTTGCCACGGATGCCTACATACATTCTAATGCTTGAATACTATAGACTCAAATGGGGCGAAAGTGCTGATGCTACACAAATATGCATGAGATAGCTGGTGCCTACTCGGGAATGAACCAGAAATGTTGGCACAGTTTCAATCAGTAAATACATATAAAATAGAAACAAGTTTATCAAAACCAGTTTATATTTTTACATGGTCAGAGGAGTACTTGCATCATATATTTGAAGGCAGAGGAAATGAAATACAGTGCTAATTCTATTAACTAATTTTTGTTTTACATGGGCAGGCACTGGGAATCGAACCCAGGTCCTCGGGCATGGCAGGTAAGCACTCTTACCTGCTAAGCCACTGTGGCCCGCCCTCTATTAACTAATTTTTGATGAGGAACTTGGTTGCTTTTGAAAATGGAAGAAATTATCTTTGTGTTCCCGATGGATTTCTTTGGTTTCTTTGATAAGAAGAATCAAAGAGTTTAAGGGAAAAGAACCTAATTTGTATTTAAAACAAAGGCTTATGAATTTCCTCTTCACTCAGAAATGGTAGGGGGGGATGAAACAGTATGTAACACAAAGGAAAATGATCAACAAAGGATAGTGAAGGGTTAGTTAGGGGCTTTTTGTAAGGGAAATCATTTCTGATTAAAGGTATGTCTTAAGTGAAGACAAGATGATAACATGTACTCTTACTCTGTACATTAGTGCAACAAGCATGCTTTAAATTTATGACAAATATGAATGGTATTCATTCCTCAAATTCTAAAGACCAAGAATATTGGAAAGTTTCTGTTTAGAAACTACATTGATGCCTGTGTCCCCCATGAGGGCCCCACAAACAACTCTGTAAAAACCTTAATGAATTATATCATTTTATGATTTTTTTCATGTATTTGAAGAACAAAATAAAGTAGCATCTCTTTTTAGTAATCCAGATAAATCATTGGACCATCCGATTGCGTACAGCTATTATGTACTTTCCTCCTTCCTAGAAATCCCTCTTTTTCAGGCAGTCTCCAGGGGATTAATTCTGCTTGGATTCCGCCGCCATGGTGGATGTGAAACACAGGTGAACCTTCCTGATGCTGAGCCCATTACAGCCACCATCTGAAAGCAGCTACTTTTGAAGGTCTCCTTCCCCTTCCTTATCACTGGTCTTTGGGAAAACATCTTCTTCCTCCATCTTACATGTTGCTGTAACATTGAATCTTGGGGAGAAAGCATCTGGATGGAACTGTTTTTCCTCCCAGAAAGCCCCTGAGATTTTTACGAATAAACTTCATACTCTTCCCAGGAACTTTTAGTGGGATGTCAATTTTTCTTCCTGAAACACGAAGTGACTTCATCCCTCATTGTCATCCAGTGAGCGACAGTCATTAGGCTGTGGGGTTGTACTATATGTTTTGTTTGTTTACAGAGCCTCTGTTTCCAAAACCATCATTATAGACAATCATCATTATGAATAAGAAATTCAAAATAGTGTAAAGCTAGGAGGCACTTACAATTATTATCTCTTATTTACAGCTTATAGGGAGGGATAATTTAACTCCATTGACCAAAGTGGCTGTTCTTGTCACTCTAGCAAATCACCAGTGACATGGCAATAGTATTTGTGGGAGAGAGTGGAGGAGAAAGTATAGTTTTTTTTTTTTAATAAAATAAGATAAAGATTGTGAAAACCCTCATAAAACACTCTGCTTACATAACTATAACTCAGAAGCATTATTAATAAACTAAGACTGAGTATGAGCTTTTATCAAATGTAGGCTACCGAGATAGGCATTTTTTGGATTCCAGAATGGTGGGATTTCTGAATTTGGAATCAATGATTCTGGAGCATCACTCCTAATTAGGAAAGGGAGAATGAGGCATAACAGTATTTCTGGATTTACTGGATTGCTTTTCTCTCTGAAATCAGTGAAAAACCATCTGAGGTAGCTGGCAACGCCGCCCAGCAGCTGCCCAAGTAGCAACTGCAACAGCTGGATAAATACAACTACTGCTACAACAAAGAGAGCTGCCAAGGCCAGGAAATGTCTAAATGAGTACAGGTCTCAGGCTTTTTTTTTACTTGTTATAAAAACCCAAGTATTTCTATAAGAAATTATCTAAGGTTTTCTGATATTTGTGCTTGAAATACCACAGAGGAAGTGGAACAGGAGGCAAGAGACCAAAGCCGTTAGTAATCACCGTATGATTTAGAGCATTTTGCTTAATGCTCTTTAACGTAAGGAACATTAAAATTCATGGGTAGGTTGAGAATAAGCCAAATAATAGACCCTATAATACTATTTCCTCTTGACCAATCTTTTATTCAGCTCATATTTATTGAACACCTAATCTGAGCCAGACACTTAGTCTGGTGCAGGGGGTACAGATTTGACAAAAAGAGGCAAAACTCCTGCCCTCATTGAGCTTATGTTAGTTTAATTATTTTATTTCAGTCATTAATTTTGTAGTTTCTTTAATTCATATAAAGATCTATCATCCAAATGCTTTAATAGCAGGCAACAGTTGGTGAATGTTCATTTGTACCAGACACTGTTCTAGGTACTTTGCATATATTACATATTCAATCCTCACAACAATCCTGTGAGGTAGGAACTATTTTATAAATGAGATTAAAGCATTAATAATGGAACTTGCCTGCCTAAAGTCCCACAGTTACGAAGTAGCAGTAACAAGATGCAAACCCTGGCAGCCTGGTCCCAGAGTCCAATCCTTAACCCCAACACCCTACTACCTCTCTCCATGGAGCAATGAGTAAGTGTACTAGTTTTCTAGGGTTGTCATGACAAATTGCTGCAAACTGGGTGGTTTAAAACAATAGTTAGTCTCATAGTTCAGGAGGCCAGAAGTCTGAAATCAAGGGTTGGTTCCTTCTCTAGTTTCTGAGGGAGAAATTGTCCCATGTCTCTCCTCTAGCTTCTGGTGACTGCTGGCAATGCTTGGAGTTCCTTGGCTTGTAGACACATCACTCCAATCTTTGCCTCTGTCTTCATATGACCTCCTTCTCTGTGTCTCTTTGTGTCTTTTTCTGTCTCTTATAAGGACACTTTTTGGATTCAGGGCCAACTGTAATCTCATATGATCTTATCTCCATCCTTACCTTAAGTAGACCTACAAAGAACCCTATTTCCAAATAAGGTTACATTCTAGGATTCTGGGTAGACATGAATCTTTTTGGGGGGGCTGCATTATGTAACTTTTATTGTAGATATTACTGATTATTTTGTTTCTATTGGTTTAAAAATTAAATATATTTGGCACCTTGTTTTTAGAGAACAATTTGCTGTTTATAAACCAGGTATATCACCAGTAACAAAATTTTACATATGCCAGAAATATGCAGGGCATGAGAGTTCTTAAAAATAAACACAAAATCACAGTTCTCAAATTTTATTCTGAATTTGACAGTTATAAGATAATCACACTTAAAGTGTTCTCTCACCTCTAAGTCAATATATACCATTTCCATAGAATTAAATGCCTTTTATTTTGAAGTATACTGTATTCTGAAACCAAGTAGAGGGACCCTTCATTTAAGAGATGAACTGAGGTCCAGAAAGGTTAACATATCTACCTAAGGTCACGCTGGAGGACCTTGTCTCACCCAAAGACTTTGTAGTAGTCCCATTCCACTAATTTGAGAATTAATGGACCAAGATGCAGTTTGTATATAGCTGTAGATAATATTGCTATGAAATTATTTCCCTGGTAATCTCTAGAATGTTCAATATGATATGTGATTTAGGGAAATCAACATGAACTATTCCTACCTGACCCTAGAGGTAGTTTAATAAAGGATTTAATTTTTCTTCATAGCAGAGGGTATTCACATCAAACTATGGTACAGACCAAGCTTGACTAACGGAAAGATGCAGCTCAGTATAAATCATTAACCTAATCTCAAGCAGATCTACCTTTGAATCTTGACTCTGTCTCTTATTAGCCCAGAGATCTTTGGCAACTTTTTTTTTTTCTTTTGAGCCTCATTTTCCCTATCTATAAAATAGGGAGATAATACCTCCTCCTTAAGTTGTTGTATAATGTCTTTAAGTACTTAGTGTATTGAAATATTGAAACAATAAAAAACACACACAACAAAGGTAAATAATTAGCTCAACACTGGATTTCACTTCTAGAACTATCTATACCGCTCATTCTTCCTTTTACTACTCTCTCAAATTTTATTGAAAGTGCCACCAAACAGCCTATTAGAACTTTCTCTCATACTATAACATAGAAAGAACAGATGAAATTTTCTATGTGTAGAAAATCTTTTTGAAAATTAAGAAAAACCTTTCATTGTCTGACTTAACATAACCTTTTTAGCATCATCTGTACCCTTCCTCTCCTTACATTCTACATTCTAGTCATGCTAAACCATCTGCTGTCCCCCAAAATGCCATGCTGTTCCAATCTTCCATGCTTTTACATGCCATTTCCTCTGTTTCAAATGCCCTTTTCTTCTTGTTCATTTGCCAAGCTTTTACCTGTTCTTTTTTCTAGTGGTGAATTACTCAGAGGCAGGGTCTATGTGCAATTGACCTCAGCCTCTATAGCAGGCACAGTGTGGAGTTTGAGTACCAGGTGAGCATTTGTTACAAGAACGACTGAGGCGAATGACCAAGCTGAACAATACCATTTTTGTTTAGATATGAATTTCACTATACTGTAATGAAATTTATTTGTCTTGTTGTTCACAGACTCTGTAAGAAAGACTGAAATACAGACTTAAAAAAATGTATTGAATGATGGCATTCTTGTTCAACTGTGATTTTAGCCTCACAGAAGATTGTCAAATTCGAAGGACAATATTTGTTTCGGAGACTGCACCACTTAAGAGATTGCGTGTCAAGAAGTTTATTTTTAATGTGAAAACTAGACAGATCTAGTTTTTAAATACTACGCAAGCATTTTAGCCATTGGTGAAGTACATTACTTGGTGCTTTAAAAAATATTTTTAGAATAATAACACTAATCAATAACAACTCTTTCTATTAGAATGGACTGTTTTGCAAAAATTTTAAAAAAGAAGAGAAAGTAAATCGGCAAATGATAAAACAATCCGCATTATTCCAAATCTAAACTACCCTTCAAGGTTTAATTCATGTTCCAGCTTCTTTCCAAGGTTTTCCTCATTGACCATCTATCATATGACAGATCATTCTTTCGTGAATGACTACACACTGTCTTTGGTCTGAATTATTTTGTGTGTATGTTTTCATTCTCCTAAAGGATTATTAGCTCCTCCTTAAGGGCAAAAGATGATGTTTATAAACATTCTTTCTAACCCCATTGTGCTGTAAACGTAGTAGATGTATTTATTATTTTGTGGTTCTCATTTTTTAACAAATGCTAAGTGGGGAATTGCAATTTCAATAATCAAGATTGTTTTATGTTACTATTATTTGGAGTTAAGGGAAATCCCTGGGCAAGACTGCATACTATAAGGAACAGAGCAGATAGTGGTGAAGGGGAAGTAAGACAGAAGGATAGCACTGGGGACTAATTCTTCATTTGAAAAGTAGATTGTTTTCTGTTCCCCAGACGGTCTGCTGTTGAGCTTACATGAGTTACCGTAACCAGATTGGTTCATTAAAACATCGTCCTTTTAGCTCACCATGACTCATCCTTATGAAGAAGCTGTGATTCTGGGAACTGAATGTGCTGGGTTTGCTACTCTCATGACACCCAAAAGAATAACATAAAACAATTTTTAATGACTTCATAGTCAGTTCACTGCCATTGTATAGCTCAACCTTTGTATGGACCCAAAATCTAATAATACTTGGTAATACAAAGAACTGTCAGAACAAACCCTTTGAGCAATAACTAACTCTAACTGCTGGTATTGAAAGCTCATGTATCTATTTCAAGGAAATGCTCTAGATAAGTACAGACTTTCTCTACCCCTCCACATCTCCCACTCCATTGCCTGCTTCAGCAACCCGCGCTGCCATTTGGAGTCAATGTTTTCTGCTTTGTTAATGTATATGTCCCTAGAAAGTGAACAAGTGCCTGATATATTGACAAGAAATGTTTTGAATGGATGAATGAGTCAATTGCCACATCAGTTCTTTGGAAACCTGGAAATCTGAACCAAGAAGGACTTAAACTCCAGCTTTCTCTGAGACTGGGGCTAAGGAGAAAATGTTAAGAAGGTGTGTAGGATTTGGGGAAATTTTCTAATGAAGGTAGATGGGGCCAGAGATAGGTCCAGTGAGAATTACTGGGTCACCATCTCCCATAGCAAGAGCTTAGACAGACTTTATGTTTGCCAGAGGCTTAGCATTTCAGGAATATTTTCCATTATGATACTACTGCTAAGAAAAAGGCATCTTGTTTGAACTGCTTTCTAAAATTTTGAGAACCTTAGGCCTCTGAGGTGGAGCAAAAACTTCTGTGTGTAGAGGGCAAGAGGAGGTCAAGCTGGCAGGATTGAGTGAGTACCACATGGATTTCACAATCTTGCTTCAAAGTCACTGACTGTCAAACCTAAAATACAATTCACTGGGTGAATCACATTAATGGTGTATATCACCATTTGGTTTGGCTTAAATGCTGTGCACTTTGTTAAACACACTTTTGTAATGTCTATTTTATAATATCCACTCTGATGATAAAAGTTTAGATATATGTACTATATAGGACATTCTGAGAAACCCTTTAAGCTGAATTGGAAGACCTGGTTCTGGCACAATGCTGGCCTAAGAAGCTGCTTGAGAGAAAAAAAAGGAAATTAAAAATCCTTATTAAGTAAAGAAACAGCACTGTAACCACCTACCTTAGAGCAGCAAAACACCATCATCACCACAATAAAACAATTGAAAAGTAGGCCAAGGATCTGAATATTCAATCTCATCGGTGAAGCCTGAGGCTTATACAATGTAAGGGATTTTATTTAGCAAAATTAATACATTCTGAATGTACAGAAACATTTAGAGGTTTGGAAAGACTATGTGCCAAATGAGAGTTCTTGAAGTTGAAGCTATAGCCAGTCCACCATAAGCCAGACGGCACAGTGCTATGGTCAGTATGCTCATGTAAGACCAAGGATGTTTACAAAACAGCTATTCATTTAAATCCAAGAAAGAAGAAGTCAGACAGAAAAAGACATTTGGGAAGCATAAGGGAAAGAGGCCATTGCAGCAGCAGTGGTGTAGGGTATTTAAACACCGAAGTGGGAGGAGTGAGCCCCAGAAATGTTGGCAGCAGAGAAGAAAGTCTGAACTGAAGGAAGAGAGGGGAAAAGAGCTTTGCCTTGTGAGAACTGAAGAGCTATTTAAACTTGAGAATCCAGTCTAGGGTCATCATTCTGTCATGATAAAGGTTTATCAACCTCAGGACAGCTATTTTATTGCTAGACAATTATGGAGCTCACGCTGAGGAAAAGGAGCAAATGCATGGGAACATTTTACCATCCTCCCGTCTTGTCTTCCCACTTTACCTGACATTTGTCTCCCCACACTCTCCCCATTTCCACACCAGGGTATCCACACAGATTCAACTTATGAAATAGTGCATTCATTTGTATAAAAATGACATGATTGAAGTGATTCCGTAGGAAAAGTTCATCCAAAATACAGGCATTGTGAAATCTCAAATTCAAAGACATTTACGTGACGGAAGCATTCTATCAACTGGCTTGAGTCAAGAATGATTTGAAAGGTCAAACCTCCCCAGTCCAGTTCGGAGACAACTATGTCCTTTTGTTCTTTGGAGAAAGCATAGGCTTTGGAACCATTCTTTTCCAAACACACTAAATAGTGAATTGACTAGACCATGAGTTTGTAATGGACAGCGACCAACCTTATTCACCTTTTATTTATCATTTATTCATTTATTTTTTTATTTATGGTGCATGGTCAGGGAATCGAACCTGGGTCTCCTGCATGGAAGGCAATCATTCTACCACTTAACCTTTATTTTTAAATCTCTGGTCTTGCACTCAATGCTTGATATTAGACAGGTGCTCAACAAAGTGAAGGAAATGAGCGAAAAAAGGAAGTCCTGTTTCTTCTTGTGTGCACACTGACTGTTGGGGGGAAACTGCATTCAGCAATATGAGTTGTTTGTAGTCCACCATGTAAGAGATTCCCAAATTATACACAGCATTTTGAATGGTGTCAATAAATCAACTGAAACGGCACTTAGAAAAAAGAAATAAAAAAAAAAAACAGGAATGGAAGAAAGATGATTCAGGGTCTGATTCATTACTGCTTCTGGAGAAAACAAATCATGGTGCTCTTCCTGTAGACCGCATGGGATACCAATATAATGAGAACGAGGCAATGGGCCCAACAGCAAACTGACTTAAAAGACATTTTTGAGAAAAGCAAGTTTTAAGACTACAAACGCTATTCATCCAACCCTGTGTCCACTGCCACTCACAGCCACACTAGCCATGTTTATATCAATGTACATCATAGAAAAACATTACATTAGGGCAGTGCAGTGGTGGCTCAGCGGCAGACTTCTCCCCTAACATGCCGGAGACCGGAGAATTAAAAAAAACTAACAGAAATAACATTACTTTAAATCAGGTGCTGTGCCCATTATTTACAAATGAAAGTATTCTGATAACACGGACCAGGAAAGAAGCCCCTTAACATATTTAAAGTATCCACATTGTGAAAATTACCACAGTGTACAGATGCATTAACTAAAGCCCCCTAAACTCTTTGTATAGTAAGATTTACATCGTTAACACATTTTAACTTTTAAATAGAAGGAAATAATTCTTATTCCAACCCACAATCTTTGTTGGCTTTAAAATTGAAATAGTGCCTCTCAAATGAAACAAACCTAAAGAGATAAGCTTTTCTATAACCACAAGATAGGCATGATATGAGCTCCCCCTACTGGTCCAATACTATTCCCACTTCATGAACCCAGTAAAGCCTATTTTTTTTGTGTCATAGGGTAAAACAGAATTGCAATTTAGTGTTAAAGAGGAGGAAAAAAACTAAACAAGTTAAAAAAAATAAACAAAACAATTGTGCTCACTCTAAAATAATCACTCTTAAAGAAAAATGCGAATCTCACATTTACAAACATTTGACATCTCTTATGTCCCTGCCCAAGACTGGAGAGGCAAAGTAAACTAAATGGCTGTCACTCAAAGATGTTCTGGTATCCTCACTTAGGCTCAGATGTAGCAACAAGCAGAGCTTGATTGTACCCATGCTCATATTTTGATAGTTGGTCTTCCTCTCTTGCCAACACCACCATCTGAAGAGCTGTGGGCTTTGCAGAAATAAAGTAGGATCATGGAGGCTGGCCAAAGTCTACTTGAGGACACTTAGTTTTTCTGCATTTGAAAGTGATTTCCCCTGCACTGTTAGATGAACTGAGAAACTGAAGGTGAAGGGAATAGGTTCTATGTTTCAAGCCACTCAACCTAGTTGTCTCCAGACGAGAAGATCCAGTGTGACAGGATCAATGGCAAATACAGGTAAAGAGCATAGGGACATTCACACAGACAAAGCAGGAGAGCTACTATAAAGGTGTGGCTCGTGATAAGCTGTCACAGACAAACGATATAATGAAAGAAATGGAACTCCCACTCTTTGAGTCAGCAGAAGGAAGCTATTTTATGATATTTGCTACATTTGAAGACTGCAATTTGATTACATCTTATTCTGTTATCACAATCTGTTACATATCCTACATAAAATATAAATATATAAAGCCATTTAAAGGCCAAATTATAAAGCTGTCTATTTTTATATTTTACCTTTTACTGCCATACCGTGATGATGCTTAAATTGTACAAATTTAAAACGTTAAAGAAAAATAAAAACAAATATATGCAGACTTCGCTGAAAAGCCAGTAACTGAAAATCCCAAAAGTACATCAATCTGCTTCCCTCGCGAAAGAACGAGAAAATTACCTTAGATGAATATAACAGACTCATTACATAGTTGTTGTTTTTTTAAATGATGCTCTTTATGAAAGATTTTCGTGTCTTAAAAGTTAACCCATGCATCCATTCATTCCGCATGTGTATGGAGAATTCAGGAAATGCAGAATGAGGTGAAAGGCTGTGAACTTTTTACCTCCCAATTTCTATACCCTTCGTTACACTGACATGTGGCAGTTTTATGCACACCAATAATCAAAACAGTAAGGAACATAAACTTATTTGCACAGACATGGGCCAATAGTGTGTTTGCTGCCTTCTTGCCATCTTGGTAATGACCCTTTTAACTGGGCCACAATCACCTTTACCTGTTCAACTACAGTAACCCCCTTTTCACTGTCCTCTTGCCTCTATTCTTGGCTCCCTACAATTTGTTTTCCACATAGCAACTGGAGCAACATTTAAAAAATATAAATCAGATCGTATTAATTTCTTTCAAAGGTTTGCCCTTACAATATAAAATCCAAATACCACTTCTCCACCCTCCTTTTCTACCATTTTTTTTTTTGCATTCAAACACTACGGTAACTTCTTTCTGTTTCTAGATTTTACTATGGTCTTCCCAGCCTCGAGACTTTAGAACTTGCTGCTCCCTTTGCTCCAATGTCCTTCCTCTGGATCACGGTCTGCCTCTTTCCAGCATATCATTCACAAGTTCAGTTCAAATCTCACTCTAGTCTAAGAAGCCTCTCCATGCAGCCCATAAAAAGTCCTCACTCATTTTGTGTTTTATTTTCTGATGAACAATTATAGCACTCTGAAATGTTGTTTATTTGCTTGCTTGCATATGATTCATCCCTATAGAATTAAGCCCCTTGCAGACACCTACCTATTCAGTTGCCCTAGCATCTAAAATATGGCTGGCAAATAGTATAGTTTTATTATACTATATTTTAAATATTAAGTGCACAGTATAGCATATTAGTATATAGTATAGTATAACAGAGAAATAATGATGAAGATTAATACATACTAGTGGAATGAATGTTCTAAATTTTTAAAAGTTTAAAAATAGGATGTGTGTGTGTTAATGTTCATGTGCATATGTGTACATGCAAGGGGTAACTAGTTAGCCAAAGTTATATCACACAAAACAAAAATACATAGATATTTCAGTAATTAGTGCATTTCTACTTAATAGTAACATCTTGTTTTAATCAAAATCATTTTTAATACAGAAGATCATAATTTCTAAAATTTTAAATTCCTGATTTTAAGATATATGGTAGACTACACATGAAACAGCGGTCTAAAGGGAATCTTTCGAGCCCCAGTGTTCAAGTTTTGGTGATGCCACTAATAATACATGATCTTGGACAAGTAACTTAATCTTTGTGTCTCTTTTTTCCTTCCTTAGAAAACAGAGATAAAAGATTAGAGCAAGGTTCACAAATTAGAAACTTTGTTTAAAGGAATTATCCCTCAGCATTGTCACTAAATACTTCGTGCTAGAAATGTCAGAAATAATCTTTTTTAGTTCTCAGATATTTGGAGCTGAATACTAGTTATTTAAAAATCTCTGAACTTAAGAAAAAGTCATGGTTGAAACAAATAGATTTTTTTTAACATTAATTCAATGTTACAAAATCCCATTTCATAAAGTCATTTGGCCAGCCTTTTGAAGTTCACTGAGGCTTTGCCTCCTACCATCATTTTGCAGATGAAGGAAGAAGAGGCACCTGTCTCTGGGCTGTGCTGCAGCCGGAAGTTATAGGATGCCCTCAGCCAGGTCGAGCCTCTGTTGGTTTAGAAAAAAAATGGGGGAGTGGAGCCCAGCAGCTCGAATCTGAAGGCTTCTTCCCATTCCAAACACTGAAAATGTTTGTATTCCATTTTGTCTGGCTTATGCCTTACATTGTTCTTTCTCTCCCCTTTGCGCTTTTGTTCCTCCAGAGAGAGGAATCAGAGGAAAGTTTGTGAGTGCCAATGCGATGTAATGGCAGACCAAAACATTCGATACTTAAAAAAAATGCATATTACAGCAACATGTATTCAAGAATCACCCAGAATTATCTGATAAGTACTAACAAAAGAACTTGAAATCCAGACGTTTTAAAGATTTTCCTTATAATTCCTTCCCCAAGAAAATCCCAAAAGATGGGCAAAAATTCCAAAATGTGCAAGTCCCATAAGACAGATAAATATTTGCGAAAGGGACTGAGAAAGAATGATAAATTGGAAGTGATGAGCATATATGTCAGTAAAAATTCTTTTAAAGTTTTAAGCCTGGGGCTTAAATCCCTTCAGTCCAAGGTTGAAGAGGAGACCAAAGCAATTACAATGGCTACTCCATCTAAGTCCCCATAAACCTTCTTTTCCAATGCAATGCAGGGAAAGAGAAAAACTGTTAGACTGCATGGACCAGAACAAAAATGGAGCAGTTCCCCAATGCATATACCATAGAACCAACAAATAATTTGATTTTTAATATCTTTGTCTAAAAAATGTTTCATGGTAAGGTAGGTTTGGAAAAGGGTGTTTTAGGCAGAATTTAGCAAGCTTATTTGCTTCAAGACTTCTCAGAGTCTTTTACGTGTGACTAGGGCGATGAACCTGCAATTTATGCAGGATTGAGGGTTTCCAGGGATTTAGGAATTTCAGTGCAAACTGGGACAAGCTAATAACCCCATATGTGACTCTACCAAAGAGTCAGTCAAAACATGCTGCATTTCTCAACTTCACTTAAATAGAAAATCCTTTAGTAGACTAGCACCTGGAGTCATTTAAGTTTCAGAAAACATATTTTCAGAAGTGCTGGCCTAAAGAGATGTTGTCTAGATTACTTACTCAGCGATCTGAAATATTGATTCAACCACGGTCTTGTCTGGGAAGAATGAAACCTATTTTTCCCAATAAAATCTCCTCTGGCAGCATTAATGGTAATTTAGATTGGTGAAAAAAATGTATGTGCTGGTGGAGTTAGAAAGAAGGTCTACGAAAGGAACACATTTTCATCTTCCACTTAAAACATACGTGCTAGAGGTAGAGAAATAATTGAGTGGGAAAATGCACTAAATGAGTAAATGTTGTGTGTATTAATATGTAAAGAAATATTATAGATTGTAATTTATAGAAAACAATACAGCCTATGTGAGTTTAAAGCATTTAAAAATTTCACCTTTATTGTCCCTTATTTAAATTCCAAAACTCTTCTACAAAATGTTGAATCTCACTACCTTCTCCTTTCTTATTTTGACACATTGCATTGAAAAGTCTTTTACTCTTTCACCAGATTGTTCTCATTTTTTGTTTTTAGATATTCTCTTTTTTTTTATCCCCCCACAAACATCTTCTTCTACATCTGACTTTACCATGGCTCCAGTTTCATATGTGAGGTAAAACAGATGGAACAGAAGGGCATGGGGGTTGGGGTAAAAGTTCTGACCCGAACTTGGTGGAGAAACTAGAATTATTTTGCAGATTTCTTAAAGGACGCCTATTATGACATTTCCAAAGCCAACTCTAAGTAAGTCAAGGACCATAATTAGCGGTTATTGGAAAGTAGATGAGTGGCCTCCATGTTCACACATCGCGTATCAGTTAATTTCCATAAGAGCAGTTGATATCATGGCTCTGTCAGTTCATTCATCTACCTGTTCATTTAACAAATATTTATTGACTACATGTTAGGCACAGTTCTAGGGAATGCTGCTGGCTGCTTCTTTACTTTTTGTATGTTGATAGCAATATGTTACTCTAAGATCACTTGCTCTGGAATATCCACCACATCATTTGGAGGCTGGCTCCATTTTCCTACCCCATATACCTTTGCATATTTTATCACTTAAAAACTCGAACTCACACAATTCTACTCTCCTTTTCATTAAACTAACAGACTTTCTAGGTGGGAGGGACTAATATTCAGTATTTTATTTTCCAAGTAATATTCTTTGACAGGTAAAGCACCTATTATGGAGTGTAATGATTCTAATTCCTTGAAAACTCAGAAAAGACATGCTTCTTTTCACTGGTTCATTGTTAGATGAAAAGAAGTCATCAAATGGATTTCCAAATGATTCTATTCTGTGGCCAAAGCCATTTGGTATTTTAATAAGTAATTTAGATGTGGAATAAAGTATTCACATAGGGTAAAATTACCTCAATTACCTAGAAACTAAGTACAATCTTAAAATAACTTTTTTTTTCTCTTTCTGCATAGCATTTTTAGGAGAATAAGGTAAATTACAAGTGAAAAAGTTGATAATCAGTATCAGATGCCATGCACTTCAAAAATTAAGGCAAAACAAAGGGAAAGTTTTCGGGGTTAAGCTTACAAGGCTTATTTTTACTAGGCTACCCTCAGAGTCCTTTGATTTTCTCTAGGCCCTGGATGTATAAGCCAGTACTTAATTTTGAGGCTGGTTTAAATTTGTAAATATCATCTTGTCTTATTATTGGTGGGATGATAATGCTATTTTTTCTGGTCCTCTTCTATGAAGTTAAATAATTCTACAGTTATTTTAGTAAACTAAACACTTCAAGCTCAACTTTTTTCCTTCAAAATTTCAAATAATTTAAACTGTACCATGCACATATAAACAGAAACATTAAGAAATTTAAATGAATTTTCTTTTTTGTTAGGGAGTGATAGAACTTTAGTTCAGCTGAGCAAATATTTACTGAAATCCTACTAAGCACAAGGCCCTATGTTTTGCACATGGGCTATCAATAATAATTAACCAAGATATATATATACAGATAATTATAATGAACCAGATTAGTGACACAAAGTAAAATTGCTGTGGCATATATAAGGAACATTGAATCCAATTAGGGGGTTGAGGGAAACCTTCTTATAGAAGACAATGCCCAATTTAGTCTTAGGATACTTGGGAAAAAGTACGGAGAGTATCAGGAAGAGGAAAGAATATTAGAGAAGCATGAAATCAATCAACTGTGCATTCCAATTGACTACTCTCAATGAAAGGGTATACTAGAATGCCAAGCCTGGAGGTGATGCTAAATGATGCAGCTGGATAGGTAAATATCGAACCAGTTCTGAAGGTCTTGTATTCACTACTGGGAAAACCAGCCTTTGATCTAAGGACAATGTATAGTTAATGTCAGGTTGTAAGGAGGAGAGTGGAATGATATGGTGAGTATTTTATAGAGATCATTCTGATTGGGAAAGTAAGAAAAAATTAGGATGACCAGACTGAAATCAGGAAAACCTGTTAGGAGTCTTTTTTGAGTATTACAGACAAGAGATGACTAGGGACCGATACAGGGGATTAGTGGAGGGTCTGAAGATAAAGAAGTAGATCTGAAAACTATTCATGATAGAAAATCCTCAGAATGTGTTGATTTACTGGAGTAGACTTGCTTTCTAACTCTGCCATATTCTATTTCAAAGCAAGAGTCTGGCATATGGGAGCTCCATTATAGGGAAAGGCCAAGGCGGTTCAATCACTGCTGAACGTGGTTGGACAGTGTTGGACCTCAAAGACAGTGAGAGCAAAAGGTTCCAGAATATAACTGTCGAATAGCATGCTGCTATTTAAGATGCAGTATAATAATTCTACCACTCATCCCCTTTTTTCCTTTAAACTGCCAGCTGTGTTTCTCTTTAATTATATTTAAAAATAACACCTATTTTCAAAGATAACCACATTCAGGCTGCTATTATGGTTGTCTTTTGAGTAACTGAATAAAATCCTCAACATTGTAAAGCTCTCCAGCCCTTGAGGAATAGCTCTCAAGCTACATCACACAGCTCAAAAGGGAGAGAAAAGTTGGCACTGTAACTCAACACATCTTTTCATCAAGTTTCTATCTCTACCACTGAAATCAATGTGTCAGAAATTCTACTTGGCAAAGGTCATATTTTTCTGTTAGTGCTAAGGTCTCTGGGGAGGATTGTCAGTGTATGTGGAATTGCTGTCACCCTATCTTACAAGATCATGCATAATTTCCCAATTTAGCCAGGACTGACTATGAGAAGAGTATACCATCTTCTCTTTATAATAGAATATGGGTTCCCATTCTAACTGATGTCATTCATAAGATTCTTCACCAAATGAAAAAAATGTCAGAAAAGCTACCCAATCAGCTAAACTAGAGGATAAGGAATGCAAACCTAGCTGGAAAGTGAGAGGCGGTGAAAAGAGTAAGAGCATGAGAATAATTATTTAATGAGAGATGGATCCAATTTGAATGATCCGTTTGCACAGTAGATTCTTAGAAATACCAAGACAATCTTATTTAAAATCCAGCCAACTCCCCTTTTGTTCTGAGAGGAAGAGATAGAGAGATAGATAGAGAGAGAGAGAGAGAGAGAGAGAGAGAGAGAGAGAGAGAGAGAGAGAGAGAGAGAGAGAGGGAAATCTAAGTAAAGAATAAGAAACTAAGAAATTTTTCAGAACCCGTTTACTAAGTGACAGGCACTGGAATAATTCTTTCGGTTTAACTCATTGAGCCAGGATGCTAACATTATTTAAACACATTGTTTTCTATTTATTCCTGATTTTTTTTAATCCCAAAGTTCTAACCAGGGTGTAATTTACCAGAGAAAATTAAACTGTTCTTTGTAAACACATGGAAAATCATATGCTACAAAATGTATTGTACATTTAGTACAGTAAAAAAGCTATATTTTCAAATCCAACTTTGAAACAATTCAGTGCAATTTCGCATGCACTGCAGCATGCAGAGAGATTCCTATGCATTAAATACTGTCTTGGTATCAAATGGAATTTTCTGCTTGCTTAAAAATATCAAAGCAAGAGAAGGATATCTTAAATAAAAGTCCCAATATGAAAAAAAAATCCAGGAAGAGAAAGAGAGAAAGAGAATAGATTCTACTGTAGCGAAACTGAGGGTACATCTATTCAATAAAGGACCATGACAATTTCTCTCAAATGGGTTGCAGACTGGTATGTCTAGGACAGACAAGAAAAAAAGCACTCTAGAGAATATAACACAGACTCCTGAAAACCAACCACCTAAGAGAAGAAATCTTACCTTTTTCCTTTTCATTACAGAAGTGTTGTCCCTGCTTCCTCCCATACTTCAACAGTCTATTCTCAGCACAGCAGCCAAAAGGATCTTTTAAAATAGTCAGATCACATGATCTGTTCCAGACCTTCTGATGTCTCCCGCTCACTCAAAGGAATAGCCAAACCTTGTATGATTGCCTATAGAGACACTCCCACCACTCTTCTAGCATTTCCTGCAAAACTTTCTCTCGTTTTTCATTCCCAAGTAATGTCCCTGACCTTCTTTGAATGACCCAGTTACGTACCTTCTTCAGTTGCATTTCACTCGGCCTGCAGTGTCCTTCCCAGTGAAGTCCTGTTCCTTCACTTTCTCTTGTCTTTGTTCAGGCCCTCCTTGACCACCCCAAACAAGTGAGCAACCTCCCCAAATTCCCTTATAGCACTTTAATCCCCTACATACATAACCATCTACAGTTTGTTCACTGTTTGGGTCTCTTCATAAGAAATAAGCTCTGGAATGACAGGAATTTTGCCTGCTTTGTTCTTTGTGATATATTTTACAGGTTGTAGTGGATGCCATGGGCCAAGTTCACATTTTTTCTATCCAGGACCAAAAACTCACTCCTCAGCTGTTGGGCGTGTTGTAAGCAGACAACGCCTAGCTGAGTTTCTCTGCAAGTCTACTCTTTAGCTAAAGAGAGCCTACTTCAACTTGTCCAGGGTAAAATATCTTGCTTGGTGTCACCCATGTTGAATGACTGACCAATAATGGGGGTGTAAGGGCCCAGCCCCTTAGACCCAATTCATGGCAGTTCATAAGGTCCATCCCATCTTGAAAGCTCCCCATGAGCTCTGATGCAGCTTTGCTTTAAATTGATTCAGCTCAATTTCTTCCTTTGCCCAATACTACTTTCTTACCTTCCACGAATGCTAATGTTGAGAACACTACTCAGTAAACTCCCTGTGAACAAGTCTCAATCTCAAAGTCTACTTTCAAGAGACTCTACCAGGGTCACAGATGAAGAAAGTCAAAACAGAGAGATTAAGTAACTTGTCTATGGTCACAGTGTTTGTAAGTGGTGGTGCCAAGGTCAAACCTTAAGTCTAGCTCTAGAGTTTATGCCTTTAACCATAGTTTACTACCACTCATACAAACATACTACATATATATCTTCAACATTTTAAAGTGTATCAAATACCTTGGAGTGTATACTCATAGAAGAAAATGAACAGATTGGGGTGGAGGATAGAGGGTAAAAGTAATGGAACAGAATATATGAAAACCATTATATGCTATGACCCAAGTAGCATAATTAACATGTGGGTAACAGACAACAACAAAATCTCATAGGAGGTTGAACACTACATTGGATAGAGCAATGATTTCAAAAGGAAAAGCAAAGGCGGAAAAGTTACAAGAAAAAGGGATAATAAAATCTCATGGGTTCATGGAAAAGGGATTTATGATTTACAAAATGACAGAGTATGATGTAATTGCTGCAAACAGCTTCTACTAGAGGCCGGGTAACTTTGTGGACTACAGTTTCCCTCTTGAAGTTCAAGGACTGAGTTATCACACATTGTTATTGTGATCGCAGGTAAATGTTAAACCCTTCTGATCATCTACACAATAAAGTCTGTTGTGATGAAATAAATTAAAGTTATGTGAATATTGTCATAAATCAATGATTTTTTTTACAAATAATTATGCATAAGTATAGACATCCTTAAAGATTTATCTAATTCATCTCTAGTATCTATTTTAAAGGAATCTCTTTCTAAAAAGCTTTACAAACATTCTTAGAATATCTTTGCAATGCTTACAGACCTGATGGAAATTTTTCCTTATAAGTATAATGAATGCCCCATATCGTGAATTTCTCCCATTTCTTTTCTTTTGGTTTTCTATGGAGGAGATATGCCTGTAGCTATAGTTTTAAGGATAATCATTTCGTTTTGAAATTTTAACATCGTTCCTTATTTCTAATCTATCTTGGTATAACCACAGTTCCTCTAGATGAATTTCTCTTCCAAAGTTGTGATCTCAGTTCCCTTCAAGTTGCAGCTATCACCTCTAAATAATGAAAACTATGATTGGAGTTGTAGAGTCTTTGTCATCAAACTAGCATCAGTATTTTAAACCATGGACTTAAAATCACTAATTATAAGACTCAAATTCATAGTAAACATTCCAGAGCAATTATCTTCTTAGAGTAAATTGGAATAAAGAGTAAAGGTAGTAGGAATTTAAATTAAAATTATTTTATTATTCATTTATATATATAAATATAAATATTTTTCAATTACTCAATGCTCAAAGTTCTTTGCATTAATTTGTTATGATTATCCTTCTTATAAGTAGATGTTATTCTGTTTTACTGATAAAATAAATGATGCTCCAAGGAGTCTGAGAGTGCAAATCAAGTAGATACCCTTAGAGTCAATTAAGAATTTAGAATACAAATCTTCTCATTTGTAATCCAAAGGCATTTCTATCACACAAAACACAAGGATTACTTTTCTTTTTCTAGATTGTGTTTTTACACAAACTCATACGAATGACTCAGACAAAAGTTTCTAGCATTTATTTCACACTCCCAGTAAATCTTTTCTAGAAATTCATGCAACTATTACTGCTCTACTGTAAGGAAAAAACAAAATGGTGTTTTTTTTCAAGAAGGTATTATGTGTGAAAACAAACTATTAGCCATTCGCCATGTTGATAACAAGGTCTTCTCTCTTCTCTATTTTCCATCAGTCACATCCTGTTTCTCTCCTTTTGTGTGTGTGTGTGTGTGTGTGTGTGTGTGTGTGTGTATTTTCCTATTTCATTTTCTCTTGTTGTGCCTCATTCATTCTACCTTTATTTCATTACTCCATTGTAATACTGTTTCTCTTTGCGATGGAGAGAAAGTAAGATGGATGCTGCGTATGAAAAACTGAGATGAGATTTCAATTGGGGTTCAGATGGTCATAAGCTCCTGTCCAGGCAGAACAGCAGTTCCCAGGTGCAAGAAGCAAAAACGGGGTAACTTCTGCTTTCTATTCAGATGTTTTGCCCTAGAAGAATTGCAGACATTGCATGCTTGGTAGAATTTTCTTATTGAATCAGTATTTCAGCTGAGGCTGCTTACAATTGATTCCTGTCAGACTGTCTGTAATGTGGATCCAATAGAAAAGAAAAGGAAAAGAAACATGGTAGGGAGGCATATTGTGTTTGTCAGAGCCTACCGAGTCAGAAAGAAGGGGACGTAAATGTGGGTCAGTACAGGGAATGAGTATAGCAACTTGGAAGAAAACATACTTAGTCTCTTGTAAGCATATTTTATGGAACAATATTCAGTTCCTTGCTATTCACAGTATATTTAACATTTTATTTCCGCAGAGGATTATTTTCCTTTTCATAATTAGAATTATATTTTTTCCTATTGTGTGCTGAGAAGAGAATTTTCATGTAATCTACTTGAGTGTAAAGAAAGTGTCAAGTGTCATATTCATTGTTATAACCTCAGAAATTTTACTACAACTACCTAGATTATATTGGGCTTGTTCAATTCAACTGAATTCCTGAATATTATTAAATCTACATTAGAAAGATAAGGATTAAAAAAAGAGATTTTCAAGTTCTCAAACTTCTTACAACACTCTTTCTCAATATTAGAAATCCACATAATCAGAAACAGTGGCTTACAATTTACAATTTATTGCAATGTGGACCCTCTTCTAATAATAATATATGAAATGGTAGTATAAGTTATGGGCATCTTTAATAATTTTACATAAAGGTAATTTTCATGGCACAATTTGCATTAATTAATAGCATATTGCAAACTGGTTTTCTATTCTAAAGTTATTATAATCACAATTATCCAGATAATTCAGATAAAAAGAGGTTTTCTTTATTCAAATAACAGACTTGTTTTATTTGATTAGTTGCTGTACATATCGACATTAATATACTTAAAATTATCTTAAAACTATATAAACAATTATATATATTGTGGAAATAGGCTCAGAGCTCTGTTTTATTTCATAAAATGAAAACGTACTGACTGTAACTATGCCCTACATCTCAGATACATTTTATTTCTTTAGACGTTCCCATAAGATGCTAATGAAAATTTAATTGCAGATTTTGCCAGACATATGGCAGGATAAACATTAACTAAGATTTAACAATAATTTTAAGTTAAAGCATGGTTTTTCATTTTACTGGACGAATTTTATTTTTAGGAATCTAGCAAAAATCTGAGCAGTCCATAAATGTTTTTAAAAAGAGTGTAATGGAAAACATTTATAGCCTTGTTTTAATATGACTGAGAAACTTAGGGAGAAAAGTAGGGGTTAAAAATGATCTGTCAACCACCCACACATCCCTGGATTTTGAAAGGAGTCTCCTTAATACTTTCTCTTACTGCAGTATTGGTAGCTTAAGGAAGTCTGTGGGTGGATAAGACGTTATTATCCCTCCTACGCATACCCGTTTTCTTATTTACGACATTAAATCTCCATATATATAAGTATTTGAAACACCAACCCTTTTCTTTCAACCAGTTTCTGAGATTCTTCAGAATTTCATCCACTCATGACTTTCCTATAACACATTGTACAGTTAATTATAGTTTACTGTGAATTTTTTTTCAAGTGTGAGTCTCTCCAAAGCAGGCTATTTGACGTAGATAAGCTTTCCAACAATCATTTTTGTTTGAAAACACAGTTCAGTAAGGAGCAAATTTTATGCTGAAAACTAATAATACCAAGATAGTCTTCATCTTAATCAGTTCTCTAAAACCCGGAAAGAAGAGGATACTGTCACAGAAATGGGAAAAGCCAATGTGTAAAATTTGTATAGTGTTCGTTTGCTATTAGGCTACAAAATACCATTAAGTACAAATGCCCATTTGTGAATCATGTCAGAGATAATGTAAACATGCTTTACCTAAATAAAGGTAGCTATTTGAATTGTTTTACTCACATAAACAGATCAATAGTTAAAGACTTTAAAGCTTCCTCTGAAATGCATACTAACAAATTAATATAAATTTAATGAAATCGTTATATCCCTTTTATATAATAGTAAAAATGTCACTTCAAATGAAGTAAATGATGATACACCCTTGTGCAAATGGGTTAAACTTAAATTATTTTAAAAACTAATCATGTCTAATCTTCATTACTAATGTAATGTTCATCCATTTTAACAATCTAGGACAATCCGAAAAAAGGAAAATTGATGTATTTTTAAAATGATTTTAGAATTGGAGGGTTAGGGTTATCATTTATGACAATCACACATAAATGTTTTGCAAGTAAATTTCTTCACTTCACTCTTCAGATCAATGCTTTCTATTTGGGAATATATTAACTTTTATTAAAAATAAGAAATTAACCATTAACCATAAAAAGTGCTAGCGAAGATGCCTCAGTTATTAACTAAATACACATTGTTGGGAATACATGCCATAGAGATAAGTGAGAGCAATCACTAGTTATGTTTAATTCAGTCACTTCTGGTTAATTCAAAGACAGTGATTCTTGCCGGTGGGATACTTTGGTAATAAGAACTCTATCAGAATACAGAGGCAAGTCTGAATTTAGTACAGTAGAGGTGGCAGGTCAAATATTTTTTGTGCAATCCAATGGACATGTGAGTTAGGCTTTTAACTCACATTCCGGTTATTAAGCTTTTTTGGCATCTTGCAATAGAACAAAAAATTTAAAGAAATGAAAAACAATAGTATTTTACAACAAAGTAACATACATCAGGGAAGAAGTAATTCAGTAAAAAAACTACCAACAGAACAAACGAATGAACAAAAAACTGAACCAAGCTAACCACACAAAAAAACTTTTTCATTTTATTCCTGGACACACAAAAATTTACTCAGCTAACGGTAAATCCTCATTACCATAACTTTCAAAATAATTATTTAAAAACAAAAAATACAATTGAGAATTTAATGGATTATATGATCTTTTTTTTCAAATACAAGTATCTCTTAATAAGTTGCTTTGCTTTTTCTTCAAGTTATTATATAGCACATATAATTAAAAGGAAGTATAAAAAGAAAAAAAGAATAGGGAAAAGAAGTGGTATCTAACCGATATATTCAACACAATTCTATGAAACTTAAGTTATAAACTTCATATTCATGAGACTGAAATTATTTCTGAGAAAAAAAAATTATTTGCATCACAAGAAAACATTAATGAATCAAATATTTCAAAATAAAGGACAACAAAGAAGAGTGAGCTTGACTTCACTTTCACCTGCATGTCTTAATCAGAACCAATGAAAACCAGAAAAAAATGTCTGAAATGTAAAGCACCTCCTTTATTAAAAAAAGGAAGAAATGAAGTATGATATAGTAGAGGACTCAATAAAAAAATCTATATTGTAACAGAAAGAGCAATGAAGATACTCTGTGTTCTCTAGAGTACTTTGTTTTGTTTTTGGAGATGTTAGAAAATTAAAAAGACTCGTGTGAATACGAGCTGGAACAGTTTGAATTCAATACCCTATTTGTCAAATTAGGTAATCTATACATAAAAGTAAACAGCTGGGAAATAAGCAGAATTTTGTAAATCAGCTACTTCTTCCCGAAAGGAACACTTTTAAATTGATTAATTTCTGAATATTTCAATGGTGAAATATCTACTTAAGGAAATTTGTTTTTCTTTCTTTTTCTCTTTCTTTAAGATTTAATTTGTTCTTCTAAGCTCTTCTTTTCAAAACCTCTAGGGAAGCTTTCTTAGGAGAACTACATAAATCAGGTAAGGATAAAAAACAACAACAACAACAATAAAAATTAATTACTTAGAAGTAGTGAAACTGTCCTAATGTCAAATGTCTGTCCAAAGTCATTTGATGTTAAGATTCATTTCATGCTCTCGTGGGACTCAATCTTGACTCCTGTTGGGTTTTAGTCTTTATGGAAAACAGCAGTATTCCAATATGCCGCTCTAACTGTGCTCACTGACTACTGCTTTTTTGCCGGTTAAGCCCTTCACTACATAAGGCAACTTGATAAATGTTTCAAGTATTGCCTCAACTTGGTAATGTCTGAATTACAGATCTGACTTTCCTGAACTCAAGGTCTTCTTTTACTAACCTTCTATCAAATACTGCATTAAAAACTAAAATTAACTTGGAATCACATCTTTACTTATTTTTCAGAACTCAAGCAAGACCTTGAGAGAGTTTTTATGCATGGGTTTTCCTTATCTCTTTTGATGATTCTTGTTGAAATTATACATAAATTTCTTTGTGCATATAAAGGTTGAATCTTGTCTGGATTTCATTTGTGTATACAAATCTTGTTTGGATTTCATTTGAAAAATTATCTTGGACATTTACAATGAAGAATCAAACTATAAATAAAATCTTTTTAAGTACGTCTGATCAAAATTTAAAGTTTTTTCATCTCTCATCTCGTATATATCTTTAAATACATACTTTAATAATGAAAACATTTTTATCTTATTTTAGTGAAATTAACTATAGGTTAAGGTAATCAGAGAGGTAAAGACATCTTAGTTTCACTGGTTTAAATTTTGTTTCCTTCTCACTTTTCTTCTACAAACTAAATATCCTTCAATTTCAAATGATAAATTTGGTAATTAGGACCTGGCTAAAATGGTAATGTATGTGTGTTAACATTAGTACTTGATAATTGAGGGTAGTATTACATATATTTTAAATCCAATATTCAAATGATTTCCTCACAAATTCTTTCTGTTTTTGCCATATATATTTGGAAGCCTTTTTAGGAAGTTTTTATATTTTGCAATCTTTCCCAAAATAACTCGAATACAAGTGAATGAATGGAAATGGTAGAAGGAGAAAGAGCTCTAGAACTATTCACAAACATACCAAAGAATTTTTGGTACATACCTTTACTTAATAGAGAATGCCATTTTTATGTTTTCCCTTTTTCTTAAATACAAAATGTTAAGTTGTCTAAGATATCTATAATGGAAATCATATAAGTAAATATCCATAAATAATATTCATTGCAAGTCTCCTCATATATAAAAAGTAACTCCTACCTCCATCTCCAGATCCTGATCCTGCATCTAGAAATAAAATAGGAAAGAAACAATTTGTACCTACTTGAAACAACACAATCAAAAGAATATCTATGATTCTTTTTTTTAGGTTAAGCTGACTTTATTAAATTAAGACCATAATATCATTATTTGATAAAATTATCAACATTTAATCCAATAATGTATATTGACATCCATTTAATTTGGTTTCTATTAGTATAACTTAAAAATAGGGTGCATGGACTAGGAATCAAACCTGAGTCTCCTGCATGGACCAGGAATCAAACTTGGGTCTCTTGCATGGAAGGCAAGCATTCTACCACTGACCCACCCATGCACCCTCTTCATATTTTATTTTAATCAGCCTAAATTTTATATCATTAAAAAAAATCGAAATAGGGACACATAACAATCAGTGAGTTTTACAAATTAAAGTTAAGACATGGCAAATAAATTCATAATCGAGGCTTATATTCTTGTAAATTGCACATGCACAAAGAGAAGCACAGCTTAAAAATTAGTCTTTTTATAAAATTGCTAATACGTTTCCAAATACCAGAATTATGGATGATTTGATCTGCTAAAGAGACTAAAATCATCCTTCGTTTTTGAAATCAGTGGAAGAGTAAGCTTAGCTTTTGTTTTTGTACTTAAAGTTGGATATTCTTGGAGTGAGGCTGGGAGAAAAAATAAATCTCCCTTTCTGTTTTCTCTTTCTACAGGTCTCTCCCTCACTCCCACATAATAACTGGTCAACGCTGTCTATTTCTGATAACTCGGTTCAGAAACATCATCTTTCTCCCCTCACCTGGTCAAGATATTGTAGTAGGTTGGGAGAGTGGCCATAATTTTCTCTAACTTGGTCTTTAACTCAAATTCTATCTTATTTCAACTAGAGTCAAGACTGATTCTACCTGTTAAGAGGAGAAAATCATCTTCCTCTGTCTCCCCACTTCTTTCTATTCAAATTTCATTTTGATCATGTAATTTCAAAGTTAATACTGTGAAATTAGACTAATTTTGGTATTCTGGCTGATACATCACTATTTCACATTGAAATCTCAACCAGAATTCAATATCTAGATCAAATACCATTTGGCCTGTTTTTCAGAGGTATGCCTGGAAAGAGACATGGCGGATGAAAATTTACAGAAAGCTAACGTAGTAAAGAAGAGATGCCTCCCAAATAGTTCCCCATGTTATCATGTTATGGTATTATCTCTACCATGAGGGAACAATAGTTTTCATTGTCAGACTTCATAGAGACTCACATTAACTAAATTTACAGACTCTGACACTGTAGTAAATAATAATGTCAACTCATTAATTAATTATAACTGGGGCATATGTCTTTGGGCCAGCATATCCTTTCCTTAATTGGAAAACTGATTGATTGTTAAAACAACTTACAATGTAAACCTTTTGTCGTGAATGTAGAATCAAGTAAGTATTTTTATTATATGCCTTGATTGTTTCATGATAACAGATCAAAAAAGGCTAACACATTCATCTCCTGAAAAGGAGAATATTCCTGTTAAATGAACTGATAATCATAGGTGCTTGAAAGGACAATGTTTTTCAATTCCCCTTTTTTTGTATACTTCCCCTGCAAAAATTTTAATTGACACGTTACTTTACAAGGCTAATTCAGGTTACTTTTTATAGTCATCAGGGGCTAATAATAAGTTTATTATTATAATATAATTCTCTCTTCCTATATTATAGTTGGATGTACATAGTTATCTTTTTTCCTTTGCCACTAAGACAATAAACTTCTTTAAGTCAAGGACCATATGTTGTTCATTTTTCTATTCTTATATCACACATAAGAGGAAATCCACAAATGCTATGAATTTCCATTTCCAAAGTCTTACTCATTGGATGATACAGGGAACATGATTCAACTTCCTAAGCTTTATCTCTCTTCTACAAAATGGGTATAGTAATGCCTACCTCACTGGACTATTTTGAGATTTACCACACAATAGCATATTTTGAATACATAGCTCTGTGTCTCGAATATAACAATTAAAATGTTGGGAAAATATATTGCTTATTTATGTTTATGTTTCATAATAAGCACATATGGTTGGGGAAAATCAACATAAAATGGCAGTAGTATTTTGCTTGTATTTTCTATGGATGTTTCTAAAAATTATGGGCTATGGTCCTTATGGCAATTTTTTGTTTGATTTGACCCAAGTTAAGAAACTAGAGAAAAAAGGAGAAATAGATTGGAGAAATGGTCACTTAGGACCATGGCATCATGAAATGTGATGGGAAACTTAAATGGCTTCCCTATTAAAAGATGAATCATCTTGGCAAACTAGAGATAAGTAGCCTAGGAAAGATTTCTGAGTCAGATAGAAGCACAAAAGAAAAGAAGTCATGCCACTGGACCTGAATCTGGGCTTCTAGTTAATGCCTTTCTTACAAAGCAAACAATGAAACTGGCAGTGAGATCATTGAACAAACTGCCTAATAGGAAGCCCTTTTATGGATAAAGCAATTTTTAAGTTCAATGAAATATAATAAATATAAAGTTATACCTTCTACTGCCTTTTATTCCTAGAGATCATAACTTGTAACCTCTACTCAGTGTCAAACAACATTAAAACATAAATGGAAAACCTATGAGGAAAAGAATTATAACCCCTTTTATAGATCAAAACTCAGAACTTCAATTTAGTTACAGTCAGACCTGGTTAATCAAAATTGCTTTGGTCCCTCTATCATTATTCAGATCTAAAACCTTTTAGATTTACAAGTCAATAGAAGATACATTCAGCAAGACTGGCTTACTAATTAAATCCTGTAGAAATCTAAGTATGTGAATGAGCTAAGAACGGATTACTCAATTGTGATTAAATTTTCTACTTGGCTAAGAATTTATTTTCATACTGTAACTAGCACATTAGCAGCTAGAATGGAAAGACTTGAATGAATCAGGAAAATGTGATTGTATGTGCTGACAAGAATTTGGAGGTTGATAAATAAGAAAGAGCTTTTGCTACCAAACATCATCAGTGATTAGCTAACTTCAGGCCTGTTTATCATGATCATTGTCTACTGATTTTCATTTTGCTACTGTCCTACATGATCTCAAGTAAGCAAATCCTTTCCTCAACAAACTCCTTAATATTTGCCTACATCCTTCCTGGCTCTGGGAGTTGGGTGTTCCATGCTTTCTATTCCATCTGTCCTAAAGTTTCATTTTATTTCATTTTTATTCCTTATGGAAAGTAGATTAGCTTTCCATAATTAGTTTCCTCTTCATCTTTGTATTTTCCACATCCTTGCTATGAGAGTAGCATGTTGGTCTTCCTATTTCCTACTGGGGAAACCAGTCCAGTGACTCACATTTTGCTGTCACTTTTATTCATTATTGCTCACTCTGCATGCTGAGCAACAATGGCCAGTTTGCTCTAGCAAATGAAAAGCAAGTGGAGCATGGTCCAGCTTGCCTCCCAACCATTTTTCCACGTGAGACATTCACCTCCTTCAGCAAAGAATCATTCAGGAGAAAAAAACTCCTTAAAATATATACAAACCAACCTAGACCATTGTCCATGATGAATGATACTATTCTCTTCTGCTAACTCTAGAAACTTTGGTGGCTGTTAATACAAGTTAGAATATTACTGATTACTGACAATCACTAGGCTTAAGACAATCCTTTAAAACCTATGAGACTTTTCTCCTTGCTTACTTCCCTGCCTGCTTCAGCCATCATACACATAACTTTAACATAATACAGAATGCAGAAATACTTGTTATCTAAGAGGGGCTCTTTTCTTTAATAGACTTTCGCTGGCAGTATGCTTTTCTATTTCCGTTTTTGGAGGAAGAGTATATTTTACATCATTACTGCTTTTTTTTTTTCTGGACATGCTTATATCATTCAATTTCTCAGAAACCATGACTTTCCAAAAAGGTGTTAATTTTTTATTGGTAATAACTTTCAAGGGACACTAAAGTTTCTTTAATGTATGTGATTTTATTGTCCGAAGACTAACTTAGAAACAGCTTCATTTTAAAGTATTTTATCAAGCTGGGCTTTAATCAGCTCACCTTTTCCACTTATAATGTTGTCGAACTCTAACATCCACTGTACACAAAGCAAAAAACTGAAAAGCTGATGAGCATATCCAGCCACACTTCTTTATCGTGTTTTGGTACAATACAACAATGAATCAGGAAACTATCAGAACTGACAGACATCATTAGAAATCATGTACATCACCAATACTCCCTTTAAATATAACGTGCCAAATGGGAAGACTAGCATTTTGTAGACCTGCTTAGTCTAGCTGAAACTTAACTTCAGAATCTAAACTTGCAAAATCTTCCTTCCATAAGAAACTGCCATTATTCAAATAGGTAAATAACAGTTTTATCAATATATCTGGCACCTGGGTGGTCAGTCCCAGATTTCAAACTATATTTGACTACTATTCAACTGTCTGCATGAGATTAAATGACGTGTGTATCAAAATTCCCAACCACTCTATGGTAGATTTCATTTTTCATCCAGAAGTGATTTGAAATGTAAAAAAGACAAAGAATTGGAATAATGCATGTTTTTTACAAAAGGATACGAGGCTTGTTTAGCCAATATATAGGCATAATTATTTATTTGGTTTTAACATAATAAGAAAAACAAGACATGATGTTATGACTAAGGATCTATTCAGAAGGTTTCAGGCAGTCTGCAGGATCACATACATACCTGTGGCACATGATCCCTCTGACACCGCAAGTATTTCACTCTGCTGTTTGCACGCAGCCTGCCTTAAGTAACATTCATTCTGATAACTCTCTCCATTGGAGCCACACACAGGCACGTAGTCACTGTTGCACTGGGGAACACACAGACATAAGCCTTTGGTTAATATTAGGGTCTGTCTCCCTCTGTCATCCTTCACAGAAATTATCATTTACAAAAGAAACCATGATTTTTCATTTTCACTGACCCCATCGTATCCAATAAGTTTTTTTTTTTACCTTGTAGGACATCATTCAAATATACAAAAAGGCAATGTCAAGTCAGCCAACCAGTCATTTGATTTAGATACCATCTAAATTGACAGATATTTTCAATGAAGAGATTGGACAAGGAACAAAAGACTACAACAACAAATGCATCCATATTATTTAATACTATCCTTTACTGATGTATTTTCCATTTGGGAGGAGGACCTAATAACATGCTAAATATTCAAGCTATTAAAAAACATATAACATCTGTCTACGCTTGGAGAAGAATACAGTTGAAAGCTTCCATTTTTAATTTAAATTCTCAACAAATTTCTACATATTCAGACAGGACATTTGGTTTATTAAATAAGTTTTCGTATGTATTTTGATGGCATTGGACACTGATACAGACACAGGCTAGGGAGAAACAATGTCTACAGGATAGGAAAAAGCTCAACAACCATTGAACTCTATGTAAACTTTATTGTCTATTCCAAAGAATGAAGGGAAAAGTTCATTTCTAAATCAACCGCATAACAAAAAAGTACAGATTTTTACAGGGGAAATCAGGCAAGCTACAGGGTATAGTCATTGTAATACAATCACACTCTAAGGCATTAGAGATACTTGGCTGTGTCCTATACCTGCTAATTACGCCAGGGATGTGATTATCTCGTGATCACTACTACTGATGCGCTTCATTGTTTAATTACAACACATGTAATGATCAAGATGATTATAAATGTTCACCTCTGCCAGAAACTAAGTAAGATAAATCATACATATACATGCCTATGAGGAAATGTTTCTGTTTTCCTTTTTTATTAAAATATTTGGATTTTTGATGTCCTGTAAATTCATAATACATACAAATAAGCCAATGATCTAGGGAAATGGGTAGGAAAGTTTTAATGTGTATGAAAATAAATCTGAAACTCTCTCATAAGTAAACTTCAATGCAAGGGTTTACAAAAAAAGAAGTTAAATTCCTGATAAGTTGATAATCTGAGTGATAACAACCTAAGGTTTATTTGTTTTTACATTTATTACAAATGTAAATAATTTCTGTACTTTCCCAGTCAATGATTTAACTCTTACTCTTAGCCTTTACATATTAATGGTTTAAGCATCCTTACAAATTATAAATGGTAGTAAGCCAACATTCTCTTAAATGAAAATCTTGTTTTGTCTTATTTTTTATCTACTACTGAAAAACTTTTATAAATGATTTTACTAATAGTGATCCACTTTTCTCCAAACAGTAAATTCAAATTGTACCACAATCATATGCTGAAGACTAAACTTGCTAACAAGATGATTCAAAACAGATTTTAGAATCTTCATCGTTATTCTACAATTTACAATATAGACATACCGAAAGCCTCTAAAATAATTCATTTCAAAGAGTGTACTATTGGCTCACAGATTCATCTATTTCTTGATTATATATTTTTATAATATTTATAAATATATAATATATAAAAATATTTATATAAATATATAACACTTATGCATTTATAATAAAACTAATTTGATTATAGCTTTTCACTAATAAGGGATTTTAAAATCAATAGGCAATTCACTTTTAGTCAGGCGATATCTACACGTAGGCTGCCTTCCATAAGCTTTCCAAACATTTTTCTTAACTTACATTTGGAAGCTGACATATCATAAGACTGAGCATTTCAGCCACTACTCAGTTAGGAAGGCAATAGAAAAGATCAGGGAAGCTGGAATTTCCAAAGACTTCTACTGGGGAGACACCAAATAAATGGGGCTGGTGCCAAGGCAGAGCATTGTGACTGGGGAGTTGGGGTGAGAAGGGCTGGCCATGACCAGGGAGGGGTAAGTGGATGGCGAGGTGCTTGATAAATGTGCATTGTTCAGGACTGGCAACAAGAGAATGTAGGTAGGATTTATGGGGACCCATTACAATAATATCTGAGCTATGGAGGTGAGACCAGAAAGAGGGGAGCAGCTGGTAACATTATAGTCAATAGACTCGTTGACCTTTCCAGTAGGCAGAAGAGAGTCATGATTAGTATGGACTACTGGACTAGTTAGCGACACATGGTGGGCTCCTAGAATTCCTGCCTCTAGTTACCTTTTAATCTCCATATACAATCCTGGTTCCAATACTTTACATTTTCTCTTTTCCAATCTCTAGAATCTCTCTATCTTTTTCATTCACTTCTGCAGACTACTCAGATGTAAAGTCAGTGATGGGGAGTGGGGGTGGGAAGTATTTATTATCTCTGTCCAAGTGCTAGTACACAATGCTGATACACATCTTAAAATACCGAATAAACCGATAAAGTGTTCATATGCCACTTCTGACGGATGCAGTAAGCCAAATGTGAGCAGTGCTAAAAACAGAGCTGCCAAGTTCTGCTCAAGCCAAAAGGGAGATTTGTATGGAGCTGAAAAGAGCTTAACTGTAGATTATCAGCACCATATTTTTGGCCCTTAGTACCATGACTTGCACTCATCAATACGAATAACACAAAGAAGAAGCACTCTCTAAATCAGGAAAGCTCAGGAGTGGGAGTTTGGCCCTTGGGTCTCTCATTTCTCTCACTGTCTTGGTGTAGAACCTTGTGTATATTACTCAGCAATTAAATACTTAACAAGTTTATAGCTCAGTTTCCCCATTTGAAATGGTTAACTGGGTATTTGGGGAATTAACAGACTCATGCTTTTAAAATAGTTTGGAATACTCACTTATAAAAAGAAATGTAAATTATTTGCCTTTCATGACACTATATAAAACTAACAGAGTCACAGCTAACATTAACACCAAAACATGACATTTCTAAAATTAGAAAAATAAATAGGATAACTCTAAACGTGAAACTAGGCTAACTACTGCATTAAGAGATGCCAAATTATTAGAAATATTTTTAATGGTTATTATGATACTGCTCAATTTCATATGAAGGGCCAGAATCAGATGTTGAGTAACTTGTTAAAGCCTCTACAGCTGGCTGGTAAAAGAAATATCAAATCTGAAGCTCAGAAGGTTAGGTCCATGTGTTGTATAAACTTCCTTCCAGGGTAAAAAACAATTCTATTTTTCTTAAGATGGTTTTAAAGTCTTAAGTTTATTCTCCCAATATGTGTTTTGAAGTAGAAGGATTTTGTTTTAAGATTTCTGCAATGCTCAAGCAGCCAGTTACATACCATACTAGTGTATTCAACAAATTGACACCCTAAAATATATAGAATTCAGTTGGCTACAAATGAACAAAAACTTTACCTGAGGAAAAGAGGTTTTCCACATGATTTATTGCTTGTTTGGTTAATAAAGATTTTTTAGTTGAGATTTTGGCATCTAGGAATGATGCAAAACTTATGTTTTCTATATTGTCAGCACCTTGCACAGAATCTGGCATATAGAAGGTGTTCAACAGATGTTAAGTGAATTCTGTTGTGCTCCCAGTTGTCAAAGGTTTAGGAAGAATGCCTTGGAATATGGTACATTTCTCTTTAAAAAATGGATAAAAACTTGCATATGTCCCAATTCTATGACCATTCCACTAGTAACTTTTACTCTTCTGTGATTAGATTTTACATTTTCTTAAACATCAAAATGTTTTGATTTTTATAGATTGAGTGAACCTGTGATGGAAAGTTGAAAAGTCTATGATTTCTGAGACTACATCATTAAAACATACAGCTTCTGACTAGCTTGCTCTGTATGGCCACTCACCCTTGAACCCAGTCACTGTACTACAAAGTAGCCCACATTAGCCCACATGGAGAGGCACATGGAGAAGAACTGATCTTGCCAGCTGGCAGTTAGACGTGTGAGGGACCGCCTTCAGATGAGTTAAGCACCAAGCCTTTAAGACTTACCCCTCCCAATCCCTGCCCCTTACCCAGTGCTGTGGATTAGAGATGAGTTATTTCCATTAAGCCCTGTCCAAATTGCAGGCTCATGAACAAAATAAATGTTCATTATTTTAAGCCACTGAGTTCTGGTTAATTTGAAATGTAGCCCTAGGATGGGGAATAATTGTAGAGCTAAAACATGGCTTATTAAATAAAAATATTTAATAGCTGGATTAAATGAAACCTATAAAACATATTTTTAATTATAAACGGATCATTGTTTATTGTATGACCAAAACGATCTATGAATAACTACAGTTGTGTCTGTATTCCTTTTTTCCATCCATCCATCTACTGTTTCTAAATTTTCAGCTCCACCCTTGATTTCTCTTGCCAGGTTGACCAGCACTCACAGAATGAATGGGGTTGCGGTCATTTCCCAAATTCATGTCATCACATAAGAATTAGTTGTATCACATTTGATATTAAGAGCTGTCTACAATACATTAGTTGTTCTTAATGATATATCAATTGCATATATAACACCTTCTAAAAAAGCACATTGGATTTTGTCAAAGGATCTAGATTTTATCTATAGGATAAGTAAGTTGCTTTATCTTTTTGGGCCCTAATTTCTTCATCTTTAAAAGGAGGATAACATAATTGTATCACTCAGTTATAAGAAATAAACAAGTTGATATATTTAATGAGTAGGCATTAATTTATTTTAAATTGTTAAGAGAGATGAAGGTCAATAAGTGCTAACTTTATTGATCCAATAATACCCCTAGTTGGACAGCATTAGAGATTACATATACCTATTTCTCTAGACTGTAGTTTAACATCCTGTTTTGAATGGAAGAATTTGTACTTGTATCTTGATGCAGAAGAAATAGAGTAGATGAACGTAGCTAGAAGTTTAGAATAATAGGAAAAAAAAACATTTTCAGGAGCTCTTCTTTTTATCAGAAACAATAACAACAGCAACGACAACAAAAAGTCCCTTAAATTCATAAGGAGTCTTGTGGTAGTACAGTGTTAGTAAAAGAACTGACTCAAGACACTCTTAACCTAAAATACCCTATTATTCTCTATACAACACGTATTTCTTATTTGCTCTTCCACTTAAATAACCCACTGTACATCATCGGTATGTTGAGAATCTAAATTTCTCACTAGGGAAATATTTATTTTCTCCTGTCAGACTGACAACTACTGCAACGCACAAACTAACAGCAGTAGTCATCTAGCAATAAATTTAAAATGCTATAAGCATTAGGAAGAGCAAATTTATAGTTTAATTCCTTATTCAAATTTGCATGCATGCATCTGCCCTGAAAAAAAAAATTGTTTTACTCAGAAATAATTTAAGGCAATGACAACTGTATTTGGTTGACCAATATTTGAAAACCACAAATATCTCTGTCAAGTTTTACTAAAATCCTTTGTATCAAGTGAAAACCCAATAAACTTCCTTTAGTAGAGAAATAGTATACATTTCATTTTGGTCACATTCACCCACTTAGAGTTCTACCAACTCCTTTCTTCTTCTGGTGAAATTTTCTTAGAATGCCAGCTTTCTGTTTGAGAAATGCTCTTCCTACTTCATTTTTACTACTTATGAGTTCACTTTGTAAGCCTTCCTTAGTATCCAAAATCACACAAATTAAAAGAGAAAAAAATAATCCACAAAATCCTGTGGACTCTTACTGATTATTCAACTGTTTTATCCCTCCACTTTAGTTTATAACTTTTGGGGGAACTATGAATTGCAGAGTTCTCGTGCAGCATCTCTCTCATGTAGTTCATTGAAAGAACATAATTACATTGTTTAGTGCGGGTGGAGACTTTAGAAATTGGTGCCACATGCGTATTAAATATTCTTGTATATGTTTCTCAAACTCTAGTATGTTTTAAAAGACTTGTAGGATGGCCACAGCAGTACTGACCTGCCAGGAGGTGGTGTACTTCGCAAATAACAATGGTCTATTATACATCCTTAGAAAGAAAATAATGTCTCAGAAGCTTTTTGTTTTCTAAAACCACTAAAACTATATTTAAATGTGAACTCCCTCACCTGTAGGTTAAATTAAATTTAACATATTTAAATTCTATCAATACTTTTAAGTATTACATACTAAACCAAATATTTAGGCCAATGAATTGGAGTTTAATGTTTTCTTTTGTTCAATATCTTTTTTTTTTGGTTTGGTTTGCAGTTTTGGAAATCCTTCCCTGATTCTCACATGCATCGATTTGTTTATATGTACATTTTAAAGTTGAATCTTACGTTATATTTCAAGACTATTTTAAAAAAGTCATTTGAAAAAAAAAAGTCATTTGAAAACCCTGAAAGTTGAATACAGAAGATTGGTCCAGTGTCTATGTTATTTGAACTTAAAACTGATTATATGAACATCTTGAGAGGAAACGTTTTATAATTTGCATGGCAAAAAGCATTTGTCAGAGCAGGACTAATAATGATATTAAAAGTCCTATCTTTAGTAAATATCAATAACCTAGTTTTGATAATACCCATGCTGCAACCTCTTTGTTTTACTTTCTTTCTTTTTTTTTTTTTTTTAACTCTAGACAAAGTCGTTCTCATGTTCATAAAATGACTTATGGTTATGCATACTCTTTTGGATTCCTGGGAGATTCAGTTGTATTGAGTGTGGTACCCATGAAAAAGTTGACATATTTAAGTTCCAAGATTTCTTTACTAGCCCAGTAGTTAGAAAAGCATATTAATGAGGAATTAATTTTAAAGTTAACCAGATTGCCAGGATAATTAAACTCAAGGTCATTAAAACAGAGAGCAATAAGTTCAAAAGACGATAGTTCCAAACAGAAAGAACAAAAGTAGAAATTCATACTTTTTCCCCTCTTACTATTTTGACTTTTTGTTCCAGTCAGCTGACTTATAAAATGCATGCTAGAAGGTATACAGAAACATAATTTTCCTTTGACAACCCCAAAGCACAACCTGAATATTCTACCTCTAGTGGCATTTATAACTCTGGCATATACATTTCTCCAAGAGGCATATGTCTTCTTGACACCAGTTGGCTCTCTTGCCAGTACTTTTGCTTGGTGCCAGCTCTCCTCTTAGCTTGCACAGCTATAAATTGCCAAGTGATGGGTTGTAAAGGGAGATTCCTCCTTTGTAGTCTTGTTAATAAATTAGAAGATGCAAATCTCAGACTTCTTACCTTGAACTGACAGACGCAAGTCACAGTGTCTCCAATTCTTAAACATTCCCCATCAAATTTACAGGTGTTGGTGTCACAGAGGAAGAGATCATTTTCTCTGTCATCATAACCTCAAATTTAAAGAGAACAGCACTCCAGTCATAAAATGCTATAGATTTCAGCAACAACAACAAAAACAAAAACAACTTAAAGCTTTAGAAGAATTGTCCTATATTTCAATTCTTATAACCACAGCTGTAGTGCAAGGTCATTCTCTACTGATAACCTCAAAATCTAGTGATCAATATTCATTTTATATTTCACAATTCTTTTCTAACCAGTTCCCTTTTAATATCCCTTTTGATAGTATTATTTTATTTTAGTATGGACTAATATGGACAGTGATGAAAGAAGCTTTACTCTTGCTTCCTGATTTTTTTTTTCTCATTTTGGGACTATATTTTATTACCCAAACTCCGTATCTTAGAATACAGCAGATGATGGTCTGTGAATGTCATTTTTACCACTTCTCCACCTTTAATTGTTCTTTTGCTTTAAGGTCTAAAACAACCCTTTATTTGGAATGTCTCCAGACAAAGAGGAAACAAAGCCCCAATAATAAAGATAAACAGGCACAGTGTTTTGTGTGATGGCCTGTCTGGCTCAAATGAAGATTGATCACCTCTAAGTTAAGGGGGTGTGTGTGCCAGGGACTTGACAATGTGCCTGGAAAACCAGTCCCTTCTCTTTAGTTTCTGCAGATCCCCTTAAGATATCTGGCTAATGATGAATTTCTCAACTGCCAATCCCAATGACACATTTAAGTTGGTTGTTTTCTTAAAACAGTGCTATAGTTAGGAATGAAGCAAACCAATTATGTTGGACTCTAGAGCCATCAATATTTCAAACAACTGATTTTGTAGGTCATTCAGTGTTTCAGTAATAAGGCACCTAAAAAGTGATAAGACATTTGCAAAGTGGAAATTATTATTTCCAGAATCACATACATGCATGCATGAACAAAAATTAAGTTAAGAAAATGTTGAATGTTATAAAAATGCTCAATTTAGAAATTGCCAAAAACAGGAGAGAGGTAATCTATTGACTGAAATCTAACAGGGTTGTAAATCTCAACTTGTTTTTTTTTAAAGGATACACTACCATGATGCATAATAATTTTCCTCTTGGAAGTTACATCAGTGACTTCCTGGAGCTATATAATTTTTCATTCTGCTAATTCCAGTTGGTCAACCCCTCCTCTCTAAAGTTACAGACACTTCAGCTCACATATATCTCTGAAAACCACTTTATTCAGGCTCATATTTAAATACAGCAGAGTTATACTTACAGAGATGAAAAACTGCATACACAGTTACTAAAACTAGAAGAGATCAGACCTAGGCAGCAATACCCAGCTATGTTTATGGAGTTTCAAATGCAATGAAATCACACCACAATCCAGCCTGGTATATACCACAGGCTGCGGTACTGATATGCGAAATAGCTCAGAGTGCAGCAACTCCCATCCTTGGGCCCTATTTAATTAGCAGACCGAAGCATGCCACTCCTTTTGAGACACGGAAGGGCCGCGAGCGAGCAAGAAGAGAGCCTGACCCACTCCATCGAAACCCGCCCATAAATGCAGGAGTCAGCGCCCAACGGGTGGGTTCCTCCCTCCGCCAGACTGCGCGTGAGCCCAGCCGCCAGAATACCGGCGAAGGGTTCTTTTCTCAACTTCCCTGCAACACCTACGTTAGGAGCTCGGGGACGAAAGAGAGCGACATGTCTGGGCTGCAAACACATCTTTCTCAGTCAAAGTGAGGAAGGCGCACGCGTGTGTGAGTGTGTGTGTGTGTGTGAGAGAGAGAGAGAGAGAGAGAGAGAGAAACACACACACACACACACATTGATTCTCTCAAAACCCAAGCTCTTTTCTGAGTCTGTGTGACCTGGTCTTGAACGGAGATCAGTGCATCCTCACAGCACTTTAGCCAGAAATCAGCATTTCCTCAGCAATCACCGTTTGATTTAAAGGTTTTCTTTCTCTTTCATTCTTTCGCATAGTTATTTCTCTCTCATTCTAGCCAGACTTTTTTTCCCTTAATGATGAGAAAGGTTCTGTTTTACTGTTTCCCTACGGATTGGTGCTCTGTTGCCAGCGAAGTCACGAAACCATCCCATTTAATATTTCTCAAAATCCTCCCAGCTCCAATTTAAGTGCAAAGCTGCAGAGATTCTGACACCTACACTTTCTGTCCCTTAATCCCTTCCTGAGCAGTGCTCTTCAGGGAAGAGAGTAGGGGGGAGGGGGAACGGTCTCACAATTTGGGGAGATGGGAGGCGAAGGACTGGGGAGACCCACCAATATAGACTCGTTGGCGCTGGAGACGCGCTTTCCTTTGAGTTGTTAAGGGGTCGGGGGCTGGGGTCCTGGGCTTACCAGAGCAGTTCCAGCCGGTGGGCGTTTGGCAGTCACTTAAGGAGGTAGGGAAAGCCGCGAGTTTCACTGGTCGGGCTACGATAAGCAGCATCACCGGCAGCAGCAGCAGCCAGCAAAAACCCTCGCAAAGTGTCCAGCTGCTGCACTGCCGCGGGGAATCCCACAGCACCATGACTAGTTCGCGCAACTCTGCAGCAGTAAACGGCTTCCGAAGAACACACGATCTCGGGGGCCAGGCAGCTGGCTACTGAGCATCCCGCGGACGGCGGCAGCAGTGGCGACGGCGGTGGCAGTGGCACCTGGCGGGGAAGAAGCAGCCAAACCCGCGCATGATCTTGAGAGTTTCAGCAACATCCAGTGACCCCGCACAGCACCGGGAGCAAGAGGGTCGTCCGCTGAGAAGCAGTACCGGAGACGTGAGAGGTTGCTGCCATAGAGAAGGGGTTCCGGGAACCCGGGGAAAGCAAGATGAGACGGAGAGTCCGGGGGCTAAGGAGAGGAGCCGATGAGGGAGTCAAGGCGCCCCTCTGCCCAGCAGCCGCCTCTTGCGCTCTACCGCCCGCATCCCTCTGGCGTTTGGGAAGCAGCAGGTCCTTAGCCCGCCCGGGGTCACGTGGGAAGAGACAGTCGGACGCTGATTGGCGGAGCGGGATGCAGGTCCCCGGAGGGAGGGGTCGGCGAGGAGGTGCAAGGAGGAGGCGGCGGCGGATGCCACAGATGGACTTGCTCGCCAGGCGGTGGCCCGACTGGGGCTAGGGGGTTTGGCTCAAGTGAGTAGCTTCTGGGTGGGCGACCCCCGCGCCCTTCTCCACCACCAGCTTTTTCACTTTCAGTCCCAGGACGCCCCCTACCGAGCGCTGTTCTACGGCTAGCGCCCCTCTTTGGTGCGCGACCTCCGCGTGTGAGCGCCTGTCGCTGCGGGGTGGCGTATCCGAGCTGGAGAAGGTGGGGGCGGTGGCGGAGGAGCGCAGCAGCCGGGCAGAGAGGCGAGGGCCGTCCTGCTGGCGCCCGGCGCTCTAGCGTGAGGGAGCGCGCTGCCTGGGCTGGTAAGGGGATACCCGCTGGTGATGTCGCAGCGAGGAGAGCTGTGAGACTCCTCGGGAACAGCAAGGGAAACGGAGAGAATGAGAGCCCGTGGTATGAGAAGAGCTCTGACCGGCCTGGAGGCAGCAGCGTTTCCCTCAGAAGCCTACATGCCTGCGGCTGTCCCCAGGCCGGCTCAGCCAGTCTTTCAGACTCTCTTCCTTCTCTCCCTCTCTTCCAGTCTCCCCTTCCGGCACCCCTGAGCCCTCGCCCGCCCTGAGCATCCGGAGCCCTCTCTCCCCTTCACAAGCTCCTGTCCAACCCGGAGCCCATTTGTGCGGCCGCCTGGAGGGTGCCGGCAAACATGTTTCGAAGGTCAGATTTGGTTGGGACAAGTGGTTTGTGAAAGGAGAGGAAGGGCCCCTCTGCGTAAGCAACGGGTGGGTTGGCGGGCGCATTCGCGGTGAAGCGGCGTCGGGAAAGTGCAGTCTCACCCTGTCCCGCAGCGCGGGTGGCAGCCCTGGGCGCTGTACGCACGTCTGTGCTAGATCGTCAGTGACCCGGCGGGGCGAGGAGGTTTAACTCCGCAGTAGTCTCACGCCCTGCACGGTTTTCCCTTTCGCTCCAGCAGGCGCTCGGCAAACTGCGCAGCCGGACCCTGCTTTCTCCTGCTGCATTCTTCACGCAGACACGCTCTTTAGCCTAATGGCACTTTGGTCGTCAGTAACAGGGCCGAGAGCTTTCCGAAACACGGATGGAGAGAGTCATCTTTCTCTCGTGACCCGGGTCGATATTTCCCTCACAGTATTTTGGGTGCCTTACAAAGAAGAGTTTTCCTTTTGTGTGCTTTAATGGCTCGGTGTTTTCGTTTTTATTCGCTCACCATCTCCTTCGTACACTCGTTACTGCTTTCTCTCCTACCCCTCCCCGTCTTCTTCCTCTCCCCTCAACTCTTTCCTAACCCCCTCCTTCTTGCAGTCTCCCTTCCTCTTTCTTTCGAAGAGTCTTCGTCTCCTCCCTTTTTCGCTTTCCTCAAATCTCTCCCTTTCCCTTTTCCTCTGCCCCTGAATTTAGAGGAACGGTGTTTGACACTATCTCACAAGCAGCCAGCATCCATTCTTAATCGCTTAAAAGAAGCAGCAGTATACTTTGCAAGCAGGGACTGTAGCCTTTGCAAGCACCACCAGAAAAACAAATTGTGCCTGAGCTATGTTTTTAAGTACCTTAACCTCCAACCTCCTCCCACTTCTTTGCTTTTTAACTTCTCTCCTGAGAGGCGATTATGCAGCACCTCAGCGCCTCAAAGAAATCCCATTTTTTTTTCCCTGTGTGATACCCATCCCTTTATCTTACATCGCCGCCTCCGCCCCAAAACTACACTTCTCCACACCCACCTCCACCCCACCCCCAAAGATTTCTGAATCTCAGCGTCTCTCACTCTGGCAATTAATTAAGCAGCAGATCTCAGCATTCTGGTCCGTGGTATCTCGCTCCTCACCGAAGAAGACTCCATTAAAATAGATCAATTCGACCAGACATTAAAGGTATCAGAAAATCGGCTTCTAGGCAGAGCAGTTAAATTCTTCAGGAATGTGCGTTAGGTAGAGCTGCCAACCGATACTGCAAAAACAAAGAATCAGAGATGTCTTGTACTGCAGCCTTACAGAGGAGATGGCAACATAAATATAAGCTTAGAGTAGATCAAGATTTAATTCCTCACTACTGAGACCATGCTATTTTCCGTAGCAAGCCTCGTGTGGTAACTAATCAGGCTTGTGAAAATAAGTCATGCTTGAAACTAAAAGACAAAGTCTTCAAAGTGTATATGCAGTAATTATGATAATGTAACCAACTCACTAGAACTTATGTACCTTGACTATATAAGTAGAATTTTACAGAGCTTCTTAGCAGAGTAAAACTGCTACTGAATGCTCTACTAAATAAATTTTTGGCGTGCTTTCTAATAATATGTACTCTTCCTAAGACATTTTGCCCTAAGTAACTTAAAACTCCAAAGGAGTTAATTACTGGTTGTGACTGGTTAACAAATGCACTTGTTTCCACAGAGGTTCTTTAAATTATTAAACAGTTTGAAGCAAAGCTTTTCCAACAGGAATGCTGTGATTTTGTTCTTACTTTGTACTTAGTGTTATACTGCCACCAAGAAACAAATTCTGAAACTGGCAAGCACCACCAAGTGGCAGAAGAACATCATTCACTGAACAGAGAATTGTATTATTGGATACATAAATAAAAATATGTACATTATTTAGCCTCATCATTAGGCACCAAGGAAGTAGACAGGCATTAAACTTTATGGCAGTGAAGACTGGATTAGTGATTGGATTGGTGCTTTAGCTTTTCCCCAAAAGAGTCCAGTCAGTTTACTTATTAGAACTAAATTTAAAGCCAGGTTTACAAATTGTACTCTGCATTGTATAAAATATGATTGATAGTAATATGACCCAATTTTGTTGTCTTTGCACATTTTCTTATTTTGAAATACTACACAGTATTTGTTTTCAATATTCCTGAGCTGAAACAGTGTTATTTGTGACAAACAACTCTAGAATTGACTCGGATTGGGAGAGCCAAGTTGTCATTTTTTTTTTTAAGTAGAAATTGCAGAGAGATTTTTTTCCAGATATAAAAATTTAATTTTTTTTCCCATATGGAAAGGGCATTGTTTAGAAGGGACAATCTTCTCAGAGCTTAAGGGGTAGGTGAGGGGAGGGAAGGAGGAAGCAAACAAGAAGAAAATATTCTGAAACAAGAATAACAACATAAATAAATGAACCTGAGAAAAGAAGAAACTGCCAATCAGAACTATGTCTCCATCCTGATCTCAGATACTTTCTGGTATTTCAGTAATGGTAAGGTGTCAGACATTGTACTGTTACTGGACAAAGGCCATGGATTCTTTTGCCTGTCCCATTCAGTAACCAATTCCTGAGATATCACGGTTTCAAAGAGAGAAAATGTTTATTACTAGGTGCACAGTAGGAGAGCAGATGGCTTAGCAGCCCCAAATCTGTCGCCCTTAACTGTAAAAATTCAGATCGTGTTATTAGAGAAAAAATAGGCAGAGTTTAGGATAATGAGCACAGTGGACCCAAATGAAATAGTTAGAGATGATCTGATTATTGATCATGTACAGATTGATTACACACTTAGTCACAAAATGCATGAAAGAAAATGGCAGAATGGGGTGTAGGTGACTTGTAGGTTAAAGTCTAAGCTACTGCTCATGTCAGGCGGGCCTTTGGTTAGATAAAATCTCGGTCATCAAGATAACTTTAGATTTGGGGTGGGTTAGATCTGAGCTGACCCAAGAACCCTTCATTAAGAAATATTAGAGGCTGTATTTAGCCAGTACAAGGCTCTGAATTTGAGAAACTGGATAACTCATACAAATGAAGGTTAGTCACAAGTTCTTTACAATCACAGGGGCAGAAGATAAGGGCTATACAATCATTATCAGAGATCAAGGCAGCTGGATTACAATGTAGAGATTTCAGGAATTTCTTCTCTGTCTACTCCAATATACCAGAAAGCAAAAAAGGAATATCTATATAATGATTCAGTAGTCAAATCATCGTTAAGTCCTGATTTCTCGGTTACAGTACCAGGTGAGAGGAAAAATGTAATCTTTATTTTACCTCCACAAAATCCTTATGGTGCAGAAAATATCGTTGTCCCTACTTTGCAACCATTAAACAGTTGGTAGCATATTTGGGACTCCAGAATCCTAGACCCAAGTCACCATTTTCAGCTCTTAGTTTTGTTCCTTAGCCTCTGAGAATAGGTGTAGGTAATTCCTTAGTTCTCAAACAAGGTTGGATATTAAAATATAGGCTCCTAGGTCCAACTGAAAACTCTGAGTCAGCATCCTTTCTAGTGGGACCTGTAATTTGTCCCTGCACCCCCCTTTTAATTTTTTATTCATTCACCAAATAAAGGAAAACTGTGACGTGAATACGTCAGCCCTGACTGTGCTGCCTCTTTGTCTGACCCTTTTATGGAACACTAGTAAGTCCCAAACTCATTAAATCCTAACCATGAGCATGGAGAATCAGTAGTTCTCATACCTAAATGATCTTATAACCTAACTCAAAAATTTAAAGAAACAAAGAAGGGGGGGTGTGGAGGGGGCAAGTTACAGGTCCCACTATAAAGGATGCTGACTCAGAGTTTTAAATTGGACCTAGGAGTCTATATTTTAATATTCAGAACTAGGAATTACCTAGTTCTCAGTGAATACTGAGGGAGATATAATAAATGATTTAATGATCTTTGGGGAAGAAACTGCAAATGTGTATGTGTGAGCGTGTATGTATTTAGCTATTAATTTATATGTAATCGAAATGATTAAGGAAACACAGATTGCATGTGTGTGATATTGAAGTACACAATAAGCGGATTGTTGATAATGAAGTATAGTATCATTTTCATGTCTAAACTAATACCTTATTTCATGCTTTAATCTTTAATCAACCTCAGATGAATACATAGATAAAATGTCTCAAATCCTTATTTCCATAGTTCTTCTTTGTACGTTATTAATACAATAAGGTATTATTATATTAGTATATAATAACACTAAAAGTTTAACTGTTAATTTATAGATCCAATGTTATTGTCAATGTTTCAGATAAATCATCTTCATTCCTGGTTGGTTTTTAAAGCTAAGAGTAAATTAAGTATATTTGTTTTCTACCTTCTCTTACAATTAGTTACTGATGTATAAATACAGAGCTGTGATTTAAATAATTTTATAAAATAAAGTTTCCCTATGTCTATTGAATTCTCTACTTGTAATTATTTTTGATAGTTTATGCTTAGGTCCCAATTTCAGAGCTGGATAAATTCCTCTTAGGAAGTAGGTATTAATCATGATTTCATGGGGCATTCACTTAGAGAATTAAAAAAATCCATACCTGGTGGCTTGGAATCTTTGGGGGTCAAGCAGAGGCACTGGGGGCTTTGTTTCTGTTTTTTTTTTTTTTTTTTAAGCTTCCCTGGTGATTCTATTGCATAGCCTTGGTTAAGAGCCACTGTCCTAGGGAAAGTAAACGAGTTGCTATGGGGTATTTTCTCATTATTCAAATATCCAAGTTTCAAGAGGAAAGAGTATTTTGCACTTAAAACTTTTTAAGCACACATCTCATAAAAGGTGCTCTCTGATTAAAATATCTAATCAAAGCAATATGAAACAGGTTATATTTGTCACATTTGAAAAGATCTATTATTTAAATGAGATTTAGATTAAAAAGCAGTAGGCACCTCAGTACAATTTGACCTCTTTTTATTTACAGATTCGAACAGTTTTCAATTGCTATTTAATTTAATCATAGCCTTATCTCAGGCTTTTCTCCAAATTCATTATGAAACATATTTTTGTAGTGAGAATCAGGAGCTTGATTCAGTTTGGGATCAAACTGTTTTTCATCTCTGTCTTTGGTTATTCCTCTTGGTTCTTTTGGACTAAACTGGTGTTGTAAAAAGAAATAGTATAAGTAGTTCTTTCTAATATTTGTTAGTAGTACCATCCAATCTTTTTTTTTTTTTTACATGGGCAGGCACCGGGAACCATCCAATCTTTTGTGTCCTAACAACTTATTTATTTATTTCTCAAGACAAATCTTGATCATTTCATGCTCTACTATCTGTAAGGTTGATTTTCCACTCTTCCCAAGTTATTTGTTCCTAGCAGATTTGATTGCTCAAGCCCTAATGCTCTCAGCCACTTTTCTGCTCTTTCAACCTAAGAGTTTCTCTTAAAAAAAAAAAAATGTTTGAGAGAGAGAGATGGGGTTGAGGGACTCTGGGTTTGAGTGGTGAGGGCACTGGTGTCATAAAATAAATTTGGAAAACAATAGATATAAATGCTGCTCATTTGTAGCTTCATAATGCACATTTGCATGTTAAAGCTCTGAGGAGCCCTGCAGTAAAATAAAAATTAAGCCAAAGCTAATCAAATAAAACTAGACAACTGTTTAACTTTATTGAGCTCAGATTTTCCATTATTATTTGATCATATATTCCCTTTTCTTAACAAGAAACAACCATAATAAACGATGGAAAAGGAGTTTTATTTATTATACCCCGAGAAAAAATAGTTTCAAGGAATGAGCCACTTATTTCATTTTTTTAATTGTTTCTGATTCTAGCTGAAAACCCTGGTCATTCCCTCTGACTATTCTCTGCAGAAACAGCAGTAAGCAGCTCACAATCAGATTTTAGTTTTCTACATTACTAGTGTGAGTACTCCACAACTCACTCTAGGACTGCTATGTTCCCTACTATCATTAGTATTTTGGGAATAAAATTAAAATATCAGTTTTTCCTCTATCCTGCAACCGTTCAGACTTTACATGTTTTTCTCAGTTTTATTTTATATAAGCTCTAAATTAGATACTATGATTTCCTTTGCAGTGATTATAACATAAGATCAGATATAGATTTGTGTCTGATAACACTACTTTCTGAAAAGCTGTCTCATATTGAACATGCTAAAAATGTTTAAATAGAAAATTCCACAAGATTTTAAAAATAATTGAATTGATTTCTCTTTGCCTGACAACATAATTCTCGACACGTGGTCACTTGCTGGCTAGTATTTGAGCTTCTGTTGTGATGATAACGCAGGGCCACATGACTGGGGTCAGGTAGCTGGGCACACCTGAGTTGGAATCTTTCCCTTGATACTTTCGAGCATGTTTTTTGGTCTTGCTGAGCTTTAGTTTCTTGCCTTAGCCACGGTTCTTTTTATTACTTGATTAACAAAGAATCTGAGCGTAGAGTAAGAAGACAGAGAATATATTGTGGAGCTCTAGGGTAAAAAGGAATCAGATTTCAGGAAGGACTGAAAGTAGAGTCATCAGTTAAGGCAGCCACTCTTTTCATCTTTCTGGGGTAACATCTTCTCTTCCTTGTACTTAAAAAAAAAAAAAAACTATTTCCATTCTTCTTTCTCCTTCTAGACCAGTTTTCTATGCAATGCTTACATCTCCATCTCAGATGTGAGTATTTATAAATTTCATTTAGCGGCATTTGTATCTTTAAATGTCTATTGTATATAATTGCAAAAGTGCAAGAAGTTAAAATTTTCATTCATCTAGTAACACATCAGAGATGCTTCTATGGTGATTTCCTTAACAAACTATAGAATTCATTTATTTTTTAGTTTATGTAAATTCTCCAATTTACATTTTGTAAATCCCAGTATTCATATATAATATTTGCTTTTTATTTACGTAAGTAGTCAAATAATACTTAATTTAAAAGATTTTTAATTTTGGTGCAGGGATACCATTCATCTGTCTATGTGTACCGCACAATACATAGCAAAACACTTTGTACATCATTGCATCATTGGCACTTAACAGAGGATGCTAAATTAAATTGAAAAGTTAATGTTGTGTGCATCAGTCAATGCAATCCATGAAGAATGTACTTATTCACCACCGGGAATAATAGTAGACTCACCTTTGTAATACTTGAAAGTTCTATTTAGACCTTCTTTTATTAGGCAAGCTCTATTTCAGAAAAAAAAGGCTGGCATTTGTTCAAAGGCAATGAAGGGGGCATTTCAGCAAGGGGCTGTGGGCCCCTTTTTAACTTGGAGTTTTAGCTCCTTACTCCGTAAGCCTAAGTGATGCCTAAGGGCTGGTCACTGGCCTCATGAGCCTGTGTGGGGAGTATTTTATTAATGTTCTCAGAATGTAAATTGTGCATTTACTCTTTGTTATTTTTGTATTTCGCTTTGCTTGCTGTCCAGAGATCAACTGCCCACTTCCTCAGACCATAAAAGAAATAAAATAATCTTGATGTGAAGTTTGAGGTTTTCAAGAGATATGAACAGAAACAGGAAGGTAGGAGGCAGGTGATATTTGGGGCTTGACCAAATCCACTGCAAATTCTTGGATTTAGCATCAGGATTAGAACAATCCAGTGAGCATGCTTTTGATTCAAGCAAAGGAAAATGACTTTTTTTTTTATACTTGCAAATGGAAGATGCTGAGAACAGTTTATGGTGGTTCTAGATGTTTAGGAATCAAAGTGATGAACTCTTTCTGTAGTCCACAACCCAGTTTCCATTTGTGATTAAAAGTCAAAGAAAGTGACTCATTCCCCAAATAAGTCTTCAACTGTAACAACAGCTGTGGTGTATGTGTGTATGTATGCACTATAAATATATTTATAAATATACATATATATGTATACCCATATGTGTGCAGACACACTTCTGTAATATATATATATTATAATAATGTGTGTGAATGTATATACATCCACTTGCTAATTCAAACCATATATGGTTTGAAAATATATAAAGAATATATATAAAGAAAATATATAAAGAATCATCCTGCCATTCTAGCTTCCAGGTCTCACTACATAGAAGTAACTTGTCACTAGTATCTGAGAATCCTCCAGATTTGTCTATGAATATTCATTGCATATGTATACTTTCGATATACAAATGGGTTCTTACCACGTACATTGTTCTGCTTGCTTTTCTCACATAATAAACACAAGCAGCTTTACTTCATTTGGCTGGATAGAATTCATTAGATGCACTATATTTTATTCAGCCCCCATTTCTGGACTTTAATTCTATTTTATTTTATTTGCTAATAAACATAATGCAGCAGTGATCTATGATACACCTTCTTTGTAATGAGGATGTCCACCTCACTCACCCTTCCCAAAATACTAAAGGCCACAATGACAGTATAACTATGCTTTTAGGGGATAATGCTGGGGTAATCAGCAAAACAAAGCCTTACATTTTGGCCCTTAATTATTATCAATGGGAAATGTTTTTAACCTGAGTACAATATTGGATATATTAGAAATATCTTTCAAATTTAATTCATACGTCCTTATACACAAATGTTGCAGTTGAAACATCATTTCTTATTAGCTCTAATGTTTTGTCCATTTACCACCATTATACATAATGATATTTGTATCTATTCTTAAAGTCTAATGTAATATTAGTTTCCATAGTATGAATTCAATATAATGTGGATTAGTGTTGAACTCTTTCCAAGAGAGTTTAATTATAATGTGCTAAAAGTACAAAGATAAATGCGTCTATTAGGTATACAAAGGATGGCATTTAACATGACAGACCACGTAGACAGGTTGAATTAGCTCTTTGTCTCTTGTAAAACTAGAACTTTCTCTACTTTTTCAGAATTAGAGAAAACTTTTGAAGTATTATTGAAAATGACCATTTCATCTCCACATGTGCAACTGGCTATGGATAAACAAGCACATGGTCAGCTTTGGGGTAATAATGGTCAGAACGCTAAACTTGAATTGGAAAATATGGTTTCATGTTCTGGCTCTGACTATAGGAACTGTGTGGCCCTTGTCTCACTGAGCTTCAGGGTGGTATGTGCTTGCATGTATGTATTGTTGTGTGCATGTGTATACACACACACACACACAGAGAAACAGCTAGCGGGGATGGGAGGGCAGAGAGAGAGAGAGAGAGAGAGAGACATACAGACAGAAAGAGAGAAGAAAAGTTTCAATATGAGGATTTGCCATCTCAAAGACTTCGTACAGGAAAGATATTATTTGCTATTTCCTAAAGTGTGTACTAGCAAAGAAAGTTTGTATATGTGATATGATCTTTGTAGCTGAAGTTTGAATCAGAAGCCATGACAATTACTGATGACACTTTTTCCTCCAAACCCACCCCAACACTCTGGATTAAGAAATTACTTTTAATTGCAGAGAAAGGTAGATATAAAAAAATAAAATAGGTGGATCTACGTTAGTCTTATAAGCATATTGTAAGTCACTTTGTAAATTTTTATATATGTGGACTAATAAAGTCCAGAAAACCAGAAAACAGAAGATAAGACTTGCATACTTTCAAAACAGCCAAGGGACATCATCTAAAGTAGAAAGCATGGCTTTTCTTCACAATTTTGTAACCATAAAAGTATTTCCCTTTAAGCAAATAAAACAATTATTTTAGCTTTTTTGTAAGGATTTTATAATTGCCTTAAGATATTTGTGATATATGATGCAGTGAATAGGTGAAAAGAGAAGCACAATGGCATTGGCGAATGTGGAAAAATACAACATTATTGTTATGACAAAGTACAGTTTTAGTAGGTTAATTTTTAAGTTTTACTACTACTAATATTTATATAGCTGTTGTATTTTACAAAACTATTTAATATGTTTGCCATTATCCTTAAAACACATATAATTTTATTTCCATTTTAAGGTTATGGAGATTAATATGAAAAGATTACCCAAAGACTTGATTAACCAAATACTCAGTGTTGTATAAGAGTGAATTCACTATATTGAGTTGACTAAATATATGATGACAAAGAGCTGAAAGCAAGTTTCTCTAATATCATTTCCTTAAACTGTTATTCTTATAAGGTAATTGATCACTTCCTTGTTGCACACATTTTCTCACTTGCAAAGTTTACTGGAAATGGATGTTAATAACTTACATTTGGCTTGTGCTTTAATGCAAAAGAATAGCACATTTCTTAATTGCGTAACATTTAGAGTGGTCTCCCGTTTAGAAGAAAGAGCTTTGTTCAGAGACATTGCACCCATGATTGGGAGGATATTGTGGTGAAAAAGATATCAACAATAGCTCCATTAATGTTTTGCTTATACCTGCATCTAATGGATGATAATGCATCTTACATGACATATGTGAAGATAAATTCGCAGCATTGATAGCTTACATTCCATAACAATAAGCTGTCTCTAACAATTTCTACTTCTCTAATAAAATATTGTCTTTTCAATGTCAACTGATTGAAAAGTAAAGGGTTAGATGCTGCTGCTTTTATTGACATAGCAACAAAATGCCCTTGTCTTGTACAAATATATATATATACATATATACATGTATTATATAAAAACACATTGAGAGCATTTGTATTTTGTAGAAAGTTAGAGTTCATAAAATTGTAAATTTGAGAAATATTAAACTATTTACATGGTGACATAAATCTCCACCATATGACGTTTAAGATCATACATCAATCTTATTCATTTATTTCATTTTCTTTCAGAGAAGATCCAACACAAATTTAAGGCAGTTGATTAGTAATTGCAATGTCTCTGAAATTGTACACATGAGTTCTTTGCACGTGAAAGTCTAAATAGTGTAAAATGGATAAAATAAATTTAAATGGAGCCCCACCCCCCATTTCAGCATTATCATGACAGCCTTGTATGCAAAGCTGATTTCCTATTCTCATTAATTTCATTACCTATTTCATTGTAGATTTTAAGCCCTTTTCTATGTATTGTTGGTACTTAAATTTTTAGGGGATCGTAATACTTTGAGGTACTTCTCAAATGAAAGCTAAGGCACTTCTACCCAGAAGGATGCTCATAAACTTATGTTACAATATTGTTGTCATATGCATCAATGCCCATGTTCTTTAGCAGGAAAAAACAATCAATGTTACAAAAAGAAACATATAGACTATTTTTAAAATTATGGTGACATTGAAGATATTTTTTGTGAACATCCTTGAATTAAATGTAAAGAGTCTAGCATAAGATGATTACTACTGACAAGTATACAGACAGTGCAAAAGTCCACCCCAGTTGTTGCTTAGTATATCACTCTGCAAAACTTTTTGATGCACATTAGTCATTACAAAATCACCCAGTGAATTTATGTTAGAATAAAACAAGTAAAGAAATACTTTTTAAAATATTAGGCAGATGAGAATAAAATTTTGATCTTTATATCTGAGTCTTAATTTAAGTTTCTCAAGTTTCAACTTCACTTCTCTTCTGTATATTCTTGTGCTGCAGCATTTTAGTCACTGTATTGGTGCTTTTATTTCCTGGACTTTATTTAGGAAGAAGTCATTATTAGAACAATCAGTAATACTGAACTCTCTTATATCAATGGTTTTTGATATAAATAGGGAAGGCAGTGTTGCTGTGGTATTAACTATAATTTATGAATACTTTTTTGTCACAGTATTGATTTCTTATTAGTAATTTAAGGGCATTAATTTATCTACCGTTCTCGTTATCTGGGTATCATACAGGCATATAGCTACACACTGAGAGATCTGCAGATGAATGCACAAACATGTAGAGGAGTTGTACGTTCATTTATTCACAATATTGAGTGCCTACTATGTATTAGATACTTAAGTATTCTTTGAAGTTGCAGGAGGAAACATGAGTCTTAAGGGTTTTGTAGAGAAATGGATTTAGTGGAAATACAACCATTGAATGATTATAAAAATAAGTACTTACGATTGCAAAAATTTCCATGGAAGAGGGAAATTTATATTCAGTGTTCATAAGGGTATATAATGAATTAACCTATACTAGGGACTTCAGTGGTTATTCATTCTTTTCTTCATCAATTCATTTAAATATTGGCATTTCTCAGGGTTTCTATCTGAATGCCATCATTTTCTCATCTGCTTAGGTAGAGACAAGTTTAGCAGATTAAGAGGAGTCATTATTTATGCAATGGAAAATCATGAAACAAGATTGTACAGAAGAAATGAGTGGACAACTTGTCATAGGCTTTTTATGGATCAAGTAAGAGTTGAACATGAGCCACTTGCTTGTTCAATGTAATGTTCACTGATGATTTAGCAATGGTAGTGCTAATGGGATGGGATCTAGAGTGAAGATGGGATGGGGAATGTGTGTGAAGAAATATGGCATAACTTCATCTGACAAAGAAGACAAGCTCTATGAAGAAAGGTATCCTGCATCCCTATCAACTAGAGCAATTGCTAGCACATATTGCACTTATAAATAGTTGTTAAATAAATAAATGATACGAGTTCTAGAGGGTAAGTGGAGCTAATTGTGTACATAATGCAAGGTCTTGTAAATCACATTAAGGGTTTTGTCTTGCTGCTTTCTAAGTGTAATGGGAAGCCACTCAAGGATTTAAGAGAGCCTGATCAGATTGGCTTTGCTTTAAAATGGTCACTGCGATTTCTGGGTATAAAATAGATTATAAGAGAACATGAAGGCCAGTGTGAGATATCTTCAGTTTTCCTGATGGAAAAATAATTGAAGTAATTGTGCAAGCAATCTTGACCCAAAACCCAGAGAATGGGTGTTAAGGAAGTTGGATGTTTGAATTAATTTTTGGTAAGGACCAGATCAAGGATGTTACAGTGCATATAATAAATGATAGAAAGTGACATCTGTACTTTCTAGATTACTGATATTTACTGGTGGTGTAATTTCCACTGCTTTTATCATTTAAAAAATATGACTATCCTGTGATTGAAGAAGAGTTGCCACATAATAATCCTGAACCTGTTGGACAATTTTGAAGCTCCCCTAGAATTTAGGATTATTAATTCTTTCCATCAACCATTAATTCTGCATTTACTTTTTTAGCTTCTACCTTATTTCAGTAACTATGCTATGGTCTTGGGGATGGACTGGAAAGCAAGTCAGACATGGTTTCTGCCATCAAGGTTGAGAGGAAAAGATAAAGCTGAAACTAAAATAAAGCATATGGAGTTGGTTGAAAGGATAAGAACTAGACAGTGCTTGGGGACAGCGTAAAACAAGGAAATCAAACCTAATCTAGGGGGTTAGGAAATCTGGAGAAAGAAAATCGAAGCCTAGATCTTGTTATACAGGTCAGATGGAGATGGGTGGGGAGAGGGGGCATGGGTAGCAGCTTGTATCAGTCTAGGTTCTCCAAAAAAACAGAACAAGACAAACAGGATCTATGTATAAAATGTGTACATATATGTATAAGAGACTTATAAAGGAATTGGTACATGTGATTGTAGGAGCTGCAAGCCCAGATTCATAGGTTAGGTGGGAGGCTGGAAATTTCAGTGAAAATGATGTTGAATTCTTGAGTTCAGATTCCTTAAGCAAGAAGGGGAGAATGCAGTGTTGAGGCACAATTCCTTCTGTTTCTTGGAATCTAAATTCTTGTTGTTAAAGATCTCCAACTGATTGGATAAGGCCCACCCAAGTTATGGAGGGTAATCTCCTTTACTTTAGGTCAACTGATGTAGATGTTAATCCTGTATACAATATACCTCCACAGGAATGACTAGGCCAGTACTTGACCAAACAACTTGGATGCCATAAACAGCCAAGTTGATGCATAAAATTAATTATCACATGTTTAAATGGTAGAGAAAAGGTAAAATATCAGGGACAGAATTTACACAAAGTATGGCTCACTGAAGAAATTTAATGGCCAGGAAAAGATAAGTAATGATATTGTTTGGTAGACAGGGACAAAATGGAGTATGGTCCTGTAATTTATGTTAATGATTTTCAAAATAATTTCTAGGACAGTGGAGAAATGAAGAGGTTTCAAGCAAGGGAATGATGAAACCACCATCTTGGAATTGTAAGACAGATGCCATCCAAAGATTCCTTGCCCTTGAAGCTATTGTGTGCCTTTTTTAGAGTTTTAACTCTGCCATCTTTGATAGAATTCAAAGTTTACCCCAGTTTCTGAAAATCTCCAGAGCTTGCAAGCTTATGCTCCTCTGATTCTGCTTTTCCCTCATGGAATTGGGTTACAACTGAATGCCATCCATTCCATAAGAAATCTATACATTAAATATTTCTTGCTGCTTTAGCCTTTAAAATGGCTTTAGCAGGTCACAGGAAATGACTCATCTCATGAGTGGCTGGGTTGCCCTTTCCCTTGTTCTGTCTTATTTTCTCTTCTTCCTTTTTTCCTGGAGATACAGCAATGCATTCTCCTTGTTTCATTTAGAATTATTCCACCATTCTACCCATACTTATAACTCTTAGAATTTTATCTTCTACCATCAAACATTTATCAATGTATTTTTTACAAGCCATACAGTTCCCTTCTGAAAATAAATTTCGGTGACAGCTGTTTATATAGACTGTATTTTTCAACCTGACATAAGATAAACACTCTAACTGCTGTGTAGAAAAATTATAGATCATTAGAGGCAAATAGAAAGCTTCACAAAGATAATTTAACCTAATATTTTTATCTAAAAGTGAAATCTAAGCTCAAAGAGGTCACATTACCTGCCTTCCTATTAGTGGCAGAGTCTGGGACAAACATTTAGGTTGTTATGTCTAGTTCTTTCTGTTGGTATGGTGGCCCTTCTTGTCCTTTTATCTCTCAGGAAAACACGTCTAAGCTCCTGTATCCTCTCCATGGACGTATCTTTGCCCTTTATTCCAAGTTGCTTTCCATGGCCAAAACAGTTTAACATCCATTTTTTTGGTAAGGGAATGCATAAAGGATAATTTTTATTGAACCAACTTTGGTGCAATTCCATACCAAGTCCTTCACACACCAATTTCCACCATCCTATATATATTTGCCACAATGCTGTCATTTTCCAATGTACCAAGGTGGGATTTTGAGGTTTTAACTCAATAAAGAAATAACAAAACTGAAGTTTAAAGGTAGATCTCAGGATAGGGAACCCTAGCTGGAGATACCAAGGAAGTTGAATTAGGTCAGAGATGTTATGAGAATTTATCTGCAAAGAGGCAAATCTTAATGGGGTTGAGTGAGAATAGAGAGGAGCAAAGACTACATCTCTGTTATGGCTTTTCAGGATATTACTGTTTGGTAAAGAGTACTGTTCAAATATTACAAATATACAAATAAAGTAAGCTACTCTATTTAAAAACTATCAAAATTATAAGGTGAGCAGTTACAAATGGGCTATAGAATGTAAGTGATAATGGGAAAATGTTATCTTCTTTTCTTAAAGACAACAAAAATGAGAAGATTGCTTATTTATTGAAGTATTTATCAACAGACACATACCAAATCAATAATTAAAGTTATTATAGATTGTTTTACCTGGACAAATAATAAAATAATTGTGTTTGGCATGGATCCTTCCTTCTTGATCTTTTACATGACCAGGGAAAATATGATTCAAAGGAAAAGTGGTAGAGAAAATAAAGAAAAACCATACCATGTGATCACTTTGTCCTAGTAACATGGAACTTTACTTTTCCTCAATACTCTGAAGCATTTAACATTGTTGACAAACCTTCTGAAATTCCCATGTTTCCCCAAATCTGTGGCAATATTATTCTTTTTCTCTTTTTTTCCCCCTTCTTTTCATGTCTTGGCCCAGTGTTCTTCTCCTATCCCCTAAGTATGGGCATTCTCCAAGGTTTAGACCCTGATGCTGTCTCTTCTACCTTCCATGTGTCCTTTGCCGTTCTCTTCCTCTTTGTGATTAAATTATTCCCACTGAATGAGTGATTCTTAAGTCTGTATCTATGATTTCATCTTTATTTGTTCAAATAAAAATTTGAATTTTTATTGACCATTTGTAATTAAAAGAATTTTTTTTTATTGAGAAAAATCTCCACACACATACTTTCTATACTTTCTATGCACAATCAATGGCTCATAATATCATCACATAGTTGGGTATTTATAATCATGATCATCTTTTAGAACATTTGATCACTCCAGAAAAAGAAAAAAGAAAAAGACCATACATAACATACACCTTACCCTTCCCTCTCACTGACCACTAGTATTTACATCTATCCAATTTGTAAATTTTGATATGGATGAAAAATTATTAATCTCAACAAGTTTAAAGCTCTTCCTGTCATTTCTGTCCCCCCATCCCATTTTCCTAAATATTTTCTTAACTACATTCTCAACACTTCATCTATATGCTAATATCCTATTAACTTTCCATAAAAACAACCTCTATCAAATGAGTCCTCAACATCAGGAGGAGATTGCTCCTAAAGACCCTAGCTGCTGAAAAAGACCTTATAATAAAGAATCTACTCAAGGTCTGTTTTTAAAAACTCCATCTGATAGCTACTTACCAGATAATAAAAAAGCATTGTTATTGTTATACTGCATCAAATGAGATCACAAATGCAAAAGCCCTCTCTAAATTCTGAAGAAAGGTTCAGACCTGATGTATTTGCATTTAGCTTATTGAACGCACACACAATGCTGCAAATATGAAGCAGCAAAATTGTAAATATCCCAAGTTGAAGATCAAGTTACTCCCCTAAATCATTGCTATAGGTAATATCTATGGCAATTGTAAATTCAATTTCTTCTATTTGTTTTTTTTTCTGAATTATTTATTTTTGCTCTTTTACAAACAACCTTATGTGTTAATTTGAGGATTATAATGTATAACATGAGTACATAGCTTTTTTCCCTGCTTATATCTATTGCATATTAAATTGTTTTCAAGAAAAATAAATATTTGATGAGTAACAAATTTATGAGTGGTAGAATTATGTACATTTTCCCCAAACAGAGTTCTGCTATAATAACTATCTTAGAACTCACTCCAGTTTTCAGTTTCTCATTGATCCTTTATAGTTGGTGAAACCTACCAGGTACAACTGTAGAAAAACAGAGTTTTCCGTTTTTTTTCAATTGGGACAATTATCAAGATCATCTATTTCAATTTTTATGTGGTCTGAATACCAGTTGACAGTGAATAAGGAATACATAACATATAATGTATTTAAGTGTTCTTGATAAGTTTTCTTTGTCTGATTAGAAACCTTTAGGAAAACAGCAACAACAAAAAACTCTAGCTTCTCTATTATCCTTGTACATCCTCAAATTCAATATAGCATTGGTTTGATTCCTTGTTCTATCCCTTAGATGCTATGTGATTTTGGACAAGTTACTTAATCTCTCTGTGTCTTTGATTTCTCATCTGTAGAAATGAGTATAATAAGAGAGTTGTTAAGATAATTACATTCTATATTATATAATCGACAACTGTTAAAAACTTCATCTGCTGTTTGGGACATAATAAGCACTTACTAAAATGTTTGCTCTTCTTACTTAAACAGAAAATTAAATGATAAAGGCATTGAACCATCATAAAAGAGAAAAATTCTTCCTTCACTGATATTATTGAATGTCACGGCTGTTCAATTTACTGGCATGAACAATGAAATATCAATTGTATTCAGCACATTTTTTAAGTGAATTTGCAGAGGCTGTGCTACTCAGTTACAGACATTTCCTGATTCTGCCTTTACCCAATTTTTGGTATCCAGTATGGGACTTTAGGTCTTTAGTCTCCTTTCTATATTTTCATTTGTGGTGGAAAAAAATATCTAAATCAAGATAATTTGGACGTTAAGATGACAAGTTCTTACATCCAAATTAATCAAGGAGTCTATCATACAATTAATTTTATTTAATAAAGGTTAAAAACAACAATATATCATTTATTTTGAAGCCTTACTGGAACATGTAAAATTATCATAATCAATAATGATAAAATACATCTTAGTTCTGAGAAAGAGTAAGAATATAAAGTTTTTTCTAAGATTGAACAATATTTCCTTGACTGTGTTTTAAATTATGGAGCAGATTATTCACAAACATCAAAAAACCTAAAAAAATCCAATACTTATTGTATCCAGATTATTCACAAACATCAAAAAACCTAAAGGAATCCAGTATTTATTGCATGCAGGAAGCCAATACAAGCAAGGACTGAAAATTTAAATAGGGCTATAATTAAACTATTTAAAACCAATTAGTTATTCTTTAGTAAGCATTTCATTAGGCGCTTTTTTGGGTTTGTATCAAAATTTGTTTTTCTCCTCACAGCCAGGAGAAACAGTTAAAAATTGTTGTTCTTTTTTTTTTTTGGAGGGAAGGGATGGACATTTATTTGCCCTTTGTTTTGTGTGTGTGTGTGGGGGGGGTGGAGGTGCATGGTCCAGGAATCAAACCCAGGTCTCCTGCATGGAAGGCAAGCATTCTACTTCTGAACCACCGAAGCACCCATTTAGCTACCCTTTTAAATGTCACTTAAAACTAAAAAGAGAACATTCAAAGTGGTGTTTTTATCTTATGGTTTCAGAAAGACACCTATTTGCCTTTAGGAAAATAGAAGAATTCAACAGAATTCTCAGTTCAAATCCTTTAATTGTATAGTTCACCACCCAGTTCTTGCCATGAAACAGAGGCGACATCACTCTGTATAGGTCTAGCTCAGTGCTTCAATTACAGGCTTCCAGAGAAGATCAGGTTCCCCCAGATATTGCAAAACAATGGTGGCTTCATTTACACTTTCTCAAGATGGATAAAAGTCGAACGATTTTATCCGATTTTTCTGCTGAATCCCTGTAACAGTATTAGAATGAAGGAGGTTTATTTTTGAGTTTTTTTTCTTTATTAAAGCATGAAATCTGAACAGATGGAATCTCGATTCAACTTAGTGAGAACTGAAGTAGTATCACACACTTTTTTTGTCTTTAGAAACAAAACCAACAGCATTAATTTAGCCTGGATTTGTACAGTACCAGTATTGTCCATCATAGCTCAATGATGGAGTGTTAACTGCAGCTGCAGATTCAGTATCTAGGCCTTTGTTGTATTTTTTTTTTTAGGAAGCAGTTAATAGAAATCCTTTTTTTAGTTAAGGCCTTTCCCTCTTTTATTTGCATATGTCTTTTCAACGAAATTCTTAATTGCTGAAAGCTGGCATCAGTAACAAGAAGGGTATCTGAAAAAAACTATTTTGGAATTAAGCCTGAATTAATTATTAGTTATCTCCTACTTTCTTAAGAAAGAGTAAAGATTATATGTTGTTAACTATACAATTACATTTATTGATAAGTATTTGTAGATTTCTGTCTTGCTATTGACCTGTGGATTGTAAAAGATTTCTGTATTCCCCTCCTTGCTGGGTAAATCATTATAATTAAGTCTCAGAATGTCTTAGGTGTGATATAACTTAGAATCTCTTGGGTTCTCATTTGCCCAAAAACAATTTTATACCCTTATACTCAGAGAGTATTTCTCAGTATATCTCAAGATATTTAGGGCATTAATTAGACATGAAAAAATGTTCAGTGTTATCTTGCACAGCAGTTTTATGAGCAATGATCATATATTCACTCATCAAGCAATAAAAGTTATAGCCTCATAGAATTTTAGAGCCCAAAGGAAACATAGAGCTCATGTAGCCTAAGTTCTTGGTTTTCAGAAGAGGCAGCACATTTCCAGGTAGGTTGAGTGACAAAACCAAAATGAGATTCCTGAATGCCAAGATGATTTGTTTTTTTGATATCTAATAAAAGTTCTCAGTGGATTTGAACCCTTTGTTGTTGTATTTTTTCCCAATACACAGCTAAATTAATTGAATCTGACACTCTACTTATGTTAATTATATAAACTACAATTCATCCATTGCATGAAAACAGAATAAAGCTATTCATACATGCCAAGGTTTAAGCACACTGGACAATGAATTTTATTGTGCTTTCTGAATAAAGACATTAAAACTTTCATACCCTGTGAGCTAACAGGTCATGTGTACCTCTTAATTCCAGAAAGCAAGCTTCTAAAAAAATATGAAATACTTGAAAATGTCTTGTGTCAATTGGTTTTGTTATTCTTCTTATTTTACCACCTTGAGTTCTTTAGTACTTTATAGTCTTTACTGCGTACCCAGATTTATTGACACAATTTTACATTTCCTTTTTGATAATTCAGTCAGGAAAATAAAACTTGACTTGCCCTTAATAAGGCATATCATGTCTAAAAGCTGTTTCAAAGTTGTCACTGACTCAAATATTTTGGTAAAAACATTTTTAATTTCAGTTCTCATATTCATGAAAACAGTAGATTCTTTATTGGGACTATGAAAATGTTGCAATAGGCAGAACAATCATCCTAGTTAGTAAATGGAGTTTGAAGTCAGCAGAGCATAGTGGTGAAGCCCTGTATCCTAAAGGATTCTCACTTATTTCTACTGTCACTTTATCCAGAGGTGTCCAATAAGCATTTTCACACACACACACACACACACACACACACACACACACACACACACACACAAAACTTCAAATCAGTCTTCAAAACCTGGCTGAATATGAATTCTAAGAAGCGTGGCCTCTAACCATCTCAGCAAAGCCACCTTAGTTTGCGCTCTTCAGTGTGTCTTGAGAGCAAGATGCTCAATTCTATACCTATTTACTTTATCTTAATCAGAACAGTGAACTCTTCAATTGTGGATTCCCCTTCATATTCCTATTGTTTAATACAATGTCTGGAATAATGTCTACTCTTTATAACTGTGGATGTTAATCAAATTGTAAATAGGATATTTGATGATGTTCTTAAGGTAAGGTCAGACTGAATCAGGGTGGGACCTGATTCAATATGATTGGAGTCCTTAAACAGAAAATCTGAACACAGTAGGAGGAGACAGGAGAGAGATGGCCATGTGATGGAGAATGAGTTATGGACTATCTGCAAGGCCCAACCAGAACAGTACAGACTTAGAGAAAGCATGGCTGTACTGGTACCTTGATTTTGGACTTCTAGCTTCCAAAGCTGTGCGACAATAACTTCCTGCTTTTTTTTTTTTTTTTTTTTTTTAAAGAAAGAGGGAGGAAGGGAAGGAAAGACAGAGAAAGAAGGAAGGATGGAAGGAAGGAAGTGAGGAAGAAAGGGAAACATTTTTAAACATTTTCTTGTTTTATTATATTTTGTTTGTTTGTTTGTTTTTTACATGGGCTGGGGCCGGGAATCGAACCGGGGTCCTCCGGCACGGCAGGCAAGCACTCTTGCCCGCTGAGCCACCGCGGCCCGCCAACTTCCTGCTTTTTAAGCCCAACCAGCCTATGTCACAGCAGCCCTGACAAACTAAGACAGATATTAAATAGAAAGTTTAGGGACCTCAACTAGATGGAGAGAATAGCTGTACATGTAGATGATATGTAGTGACATGAAATCTGAATATGGTAATTATGGGTTTGTAATGACCATCAGATCTCTAAAGCTATATTTTAATTCCCAAATGATTTTGGAGTTTAGTGTAGGAAAAACTTAAGTATACCATCAATTTAGAAATATATTATTCTACTATTGGTATCTGACTAAAATATTTATTTACTGTATAAATCATATTCATAGATAAGAAAAATACTATTTCTTAAATGTCCTCAGACCCACAGTTTTTCTTAAAATACTCTCTCCTACTCTGTCTTATTCTTGGAATAGCAGACCTAACTTTACTCCAGGACATTTAAAAATTATTTATTCCAAACATTAATAGCTTTTATGTAACTATTATTTTAAAATTAATGTACTCAATTGTATCCAATTTTAAATATTGGCATTAAAGTAAGGCAACCTGTATATAGTTCAAATATCTACTATTGAAATCTCTTCTTTAATCCATACAAAGAAATTCTATGCTAGAATTTGGCAGTACTTAAACACTTGAACTAGTTGAGGAGGGGAGATTGAAGTGCATGGAAGCTAGAATTTCCAGAGTAGAATACCTGAGAAGAGGAAAATGCAGAGAAAGAGAGGGAACAATAGAGAGCACTGCAGATATCTGCAGTAGGGTTTCCCTGAGTGTTTTGCTGAATACCAATCTGCACATGCATAGGGTAAAATTATATGAGTACAGAGAAGCAGAACTTCTGAGGTAAGAAACATTCTTGTGAGCTATAAAGATAAAAATCACCAGGGGTGCTTTTTTGTTATTTCCCCCTTTGATAAATACATGAACATTCAGCGGACATCCTAGAAGGGACACATCTTAGACATGGGCTTAATGAGCCTGAGAATAAAGGCTACTCTACATTTGCCATTAAATAATTTAGAAGCAAGGATCGAACAATCACACTAACCTGCAAGAAACTTGACTATCTGCCAGAAAAAAGTTCAATACTTATAAGAATATCAAAAAATCTAGCACTATATAAAACATATTTGGCATCCAATAAAAAATACTACATAGCAAAGAAGCAGAAAAGAGGACTGTGGGAAGGTGGTGGGGTGAAATGCTCCAGGGATCAGATCCTCTGGCAGAACACCTATTAAACTGTCCGGTCCTGTCTGATTCAACTATTTGGAAACACTGGGGTCTATGAGAACACTGAGTGGCATCAGGGAAGAGCAGGAGAAAGAGGCTGGCAAATTGCAGGAAATACCAGTTGTGGTGGTTTAAAGCTGTATATACCCCAGAAAAACATGCTCTTAAATTTAATCCATTCCTGTGGGTATGAATCCATTGTAAGTAGGACCTTTTCTTGAGGTTTCTTTACGTAAGTTGTGTCCAGGATGGGTCTTATTCAGGATGGGTCTTAATTCTCTTACTGGAGCCTTTTATAAGTGAAATGAAATTCAGACAGAATGGAGAAAGCCGCAGAAGAATCAGCCAGAAACTGAAATCAATGAAACATGGAAGAGAAAGGAAAGACCAGGAGATAATGCCATGTGCCTTGCCGTGTGACAAAGGAGTTAAGGGTCCCTGGCAGTCAGCCCCAGAACACCAGTTTTTGTGAAGAAAGCATCATCTTGATGATGACTTGATTTGAACATTTTCCCAGCCTCAAAAGTTTGAGTGAATAAATTTTCATTGTTTAATTCCAATTGTTTCATGGCATTTACTTGAGTAGCCTAGGAAACTAAGATACCGGTGAATTTCATTCTCTGTGCAGTAACTACATCCCCCATCCCCCAGCCTTGTGGCAGTCAGTGGTGAGAACCTCAATGCTGTGAGTTCCTGGTGCAGCTTGCTGTTACCAGGGCAGTATCTAAAGACCCAGTTCCCCAAGATCTGGGGGGTTGGGCGAGGGTACAGTCTGATCTCTGACCTCTGCTTTTGATCAGCTACTACAGATCACTTGGGGCCAGGTTCTGAGGGTGGCCGTTTTTCCAACTTGACTCAGGTTAAAGCAACAGAGGACTCTTAGAGAGAACCCTTCCTCAAAACTTCAGGAAATGAAAGTGCTGCGTTTATGGGGCAACTGCCAAATTAAGAAAACTCAGTCTCAAAGAGCCATAGGAAAATTTCTTGACACTGTTGCTGGCCCTTATATCGCCCCATCTGAGGGCAGTGTGTTTCTGTTGGCACACCCTTTGTGGTCCCTGACCTCCTTCTGTCTGGGAAAGACTGACCTAGGAAACTCCTCTTTGGTTCACCCTCCCACCCAGAATTCCCCTTCCATTCAAAAGCAGTATGGGACAATGAAAGTTGAATAAGAAATAATTGATTGGGCATCCTAGAGCAAAGGCTTACCTGCTTTAGGTCCTGTGGTAGAGCTGTGTGGTCACCATATTATTTCCCCAAATTCATACTTTATGTAAACGATGTTATGAAAAGTCACAGTGTTTGAAGTGCTAGAGCTGGCGTTTAAATCTAGTGGCTCCAAATCTACTGTCCTGTTATCTTGGGTAGGTTTATAAGTATTAAAATTATATGATATGCCCTTAAATAAGTATTCTTAATTGTTAATGATGCTTATAGCTTGCCTTCTACACATTCCTCCCATATAACTAACTGATAGTCATACTTTCCTACAATAAAGTCCAAGAGTATGTGATAAATTTACTTAGATGCTTTTTATAATAAGGAATTTTAGAAAAATATAAGAACAAGTGATTGATGGTATTACTTTGAAATTTTTACAGTGTACTCTGATGGAAAAAAAATTAAAGCAATTATTTAGGGAGGAAAGAGAATACTGATTATCTATAATGTGTCTGAGTTTTCTTCTACACCATTGGTTGGTTCTTCTCAGTTTCATTTACTGCCTCAATCTATTTTATTCAAATTTTAAAAGTTTGGGAGCCATAGGAACCTTTCTATCCACAATATTGTTATGTAACATTTTCAAGTCCCATGTGTCTCCATTCATCCCTGATTTTCCCCCAAATCTCGAATTATATACCTAACAATCTATCTGCAATTCAAAATGGAAATCTAATAGTCTTTTCAAATTTTACATTGTCAAAATAGAATTCTATTCCAAACGTACTATTACCCAACTCTTTGTCACCTGGTAAAAAAGCATCGGATACATCTGGTTGCTTTTGCCAAAAATGTACCAAATTTCCTTAATTTATGAGTTTGTCTCATGATTTAATCATCCATCTATCACTATGTCATGCTGATTCTATTTCCCAAACAAACCCTTGAGTACCTTTAATAACTCCCTCAGACAAGCTACCATCGTCTCTCCTGTGTTGATATTTGCAATATACTTGCAATTGATATCCCTGCTTCTACTCTCGACCCATTAAAAATCCAAGAGTCATCTATGTAAAACGTAAGTTGTTATTCCTTATTGAAAACGCTTTTATGATTTTCTATTTTAGTTTAAATAAACCCAAACCACTTACCTTATCTTGGTTTACGAAACCTATGATATTCCACAAAATGTAGAATTTTTCTGGTCTTACCTTTTCAATCTCAATCAAACTATTCTTCATTTAGTTCACTATGTCCTAGCCACACTGCTCTTTTCCTTTTTCACCCTAAGGCCCTTTAACTACTTGTTCTTTCTGTCTGGAGTGCTCTTTCCTTTGATCATCACATGAATGACTTTACTTTTGTTATCTAGTCTTTGGCTGAAGAGCCACCTTCAGAAAAGCCTGAAATATCCAAACCACTGCCAAGTCCCTAACACTGAACACCAGTTTGATTGTCTATTTAATACTTAATATCACTTGATTTTTTAAATCAATTTCATTTTTGTTGCCCTCTCTCTGTTAACATAAGTTCTAGGAAAAAAATATCTCTCTCTGTAATAGGGCCTGTGATAAATAAGCTACTCAATAAATATTTGCTGTATGAATGAATGAATGTACTGACATCTTTTCACAGTTCTTTTGTCCAAAAAATTAATAAGGGATATCAAATAGTCAGGAGAAAGCCTTGATTTATATGCATATACTTAGCTGCTAAGTCCAATTCTATTTACAATCCACCCTACATAATCTGGCCCAACTAGGTGTTTCATTTTTATTATTTATGTATTTATTTATTTACTGAATCCATTATATGCATTGTTTCTATTAGGTTTGCTCAGGAATGAGGTGATTGTTAGATAATTGTAGTACGAATGACTGGAAAACAGGTTTGATGCAATTGTGAGATGTATAAGAATGGCAGAAAACCCCACCTATGTTCTTCTGTAACTTGAGATAACAATACATCTAAAGAAGTTTCATGTACACTTTGAAAAGGCATGGTAATTATCATGAATATTCATATACTTATCTATCTATGTATCTCTCCACATTGATGGATAAGTCAACATGCAGCCTCGATGCTGGTTTCAATATCAATTTCAAATAATGAGGAAGAAACTATTAAGTACCCATACTCTTAAGTATGTCAAAATGGGACACTGGGAAGAAAAAGCAAAATTCAGATAGGGAAATATTTCCTAAAGAAATTGAAAACTCACCTGTGAGGAAACCCAGCCAACAGCAATTGACCTCCCGATGGTGAAATACATAATAGAACAGACACTTATCTACCGAGTGACTTGAGTGCTTTGTTGATTTCTCTATTTTAAACTTGAAAACAAAAGTTTTATATTTCTAGTTCTTTCCAACTTTTTATTACTCATATGAGGGAGAAGAATTGAGACTATCAAAATCATTCCTAAACCTTACTGTTTAATCCCTGATCTCAGATAACACAATTGCCATCAAGGAAGCAGATGACAATGTATCCTAGTTTTGATATGCAAATGAAAAAATCAAGCAGCCAATTTTATGTATAGTTCATATATTCTGAGCTGCCGTAACAAAGATCATTTGAACTGTCAAGGCCAGGTGTGCAACAAAAGATAGGTTTTTATCCTAGTAGGAGTAACCTACGTGACTTAGTACTTTGACTTGATGGAAATGAACTTATCTATATGACTTTATTCCAAAGTAATCACAGTTGTAAAGACTTAAGAGAATGGATCTGGATCTTTTCTTACTTTTTTTTCTGCCTCTATTACCATCTTTGATGTTCCCTCCATCCCTTTTGATACCCCATTTCCTATTTTATTCTGTGGGAGGAAAGGTAAGCTTTCTATTTCCCTGTTTCATTTAATTCTTGCCTCTTTTTAAAATAAAGTTGAGTAAGGCATTCTGATATATAGTCAACAAATTTATTTTTTGTGTAGGAAATGAAAAAAACTTACAAAAACCCACTAGCTTCTTTTATATGATTTACTGTAATGCATTTGACCAATCTAATTTTATGTTGCCAATGAAGACACATCTGAAAAATCAGTGTTGATACTACTCTCAAATTATTCACTTTAATAGTTCATTTTAAATATTAAGGGAAGTTTCACACAAATACAGGCTTACATGACTGGGTGTTTAATCATTATTCTGATTCCATATGCATGCATCTGAACAAGTTACTTAATCTTTCTAGACCTCAGTTTCCTTATCTGGAAGACGAGAGAATTGAGCTAAATAATTTCTGTACATAAAGGTAATGTTCTGTCCCAATATCAACTACATTACTTTTAATGCCAACAAGGTCAACTATGGTGTTTTCTACCATAGCTGCTTATTATATCCTTTGCCAGAATTTGATTAGAGAGCAAAACACAACTTCAAAAAGCTGGAAACAATCTTAGAATTCTATCTTCTTAGCTCAACCATTTGCTGTGCTCATGCCACAGAGGATGCAAAGAAATATAAGACATAGTCATTGCTCTCAAGGAATTTGAATATTCTTGTATATATAAGGGCAATATCTTTAAAGAGTGATATTGGGATATTAGGTTGCTAAGCCTTAATTTGTAGTACAGATATCTATTTTGAACTAATTTAGATCCATAAGCACATCTTTAGCTAACATAAACCCCAAGGGTGCAAGGGTAAAGCTGGATCTCATAGATGATTAAAATCAAGATTACAAACTCTCCGTTCCGTGATTCTCAATCTCCTTTCTTACTCTCTCTCTCTCTCATGTTCCTCCCTGCATGCCAGTTTTATTTTCTCAGATTGGCCACTAGCCATGGGAGGTCCTAAGGTTACATTTTTCAGATTTGTTATAAGATGTGGACAAAGAATCACTTTATTTTTTATACCAAGTTAAAAACAAAACACAAACACAAACAAACCAAGCAGCAAGAAGTTCTCAAATTGGCTAACCACTGAAGCTTGATAACAGGGTCGGCTTGTGCTGTTCAGATGCCAGCTGGCCACTCCATGTTGGCTATGGGATGTGTAAGAAGCAGCCAGGTCCAACTTGAACTACAGGACTGAATAGAAAGCAAGGAAGATTTCACTAGCAGGGAAGGCATACTTTCCTAGGGAGAAAGGAAAATAACTACCAATCAAGATAGATAATATGCTTATTCAGAGGAAAGAAGAAAAAAGAAAAGAAAAGTTCAAGCCCAGTTTCTGAACAAGTAAAACATTTTCAGAGAGCCGGAGCTGGCTGTAATCCAGCTGGGCAATAACAGAAACTTTGGGAAACAACAAGAGCACAAGCATGGGGAGTGCAGGTGCGCAAAGCGCTTAGGAGAAGTGAGTGGGTTAGTTTGGAGGGGAACACGAATACAAATCCAATCAAGCAAGGTCATTTCCTCTGGAGACGCTGTTGTTTTTATTCCCTCTGCACTTTTCCACTTCAGGGAACATTTCCAATCTCTCTCTGTCTTTAGAGGTTTCTGTGGAGTTGCACTTTTCCTTTGTCATAAATGATATGACACCTGCAAAATACACGTACACTTGTTTTCTGAAGAGACCAGGATTAGTATAACCTGGGAATACACAATTGCTCTAAAGTGAAAGAGCTGGGGTGCTTGTAAAAATATGCCCTTCTCAGTTCAAGGGAGAGGAAAAGAGTATACAATTTAGGGACCTGTGCCAAGAGTGAAAAGGCCTTAAAATTACTACAGGCATCAGGCAGAAAGCAGTGGTCGTTTTGGTAATTCTAGTGAGACAGAAAGAACATAGACTTGATAAAATAAACAGAATACTTCACTCTTCATGGGGGAAAATTATTTACACAGAAACAATATTTTTCTTTCCCTAGATACCACAGGAACTTAAAATATCAGGTACAAATTTGTATCTTTAGATTAATTTAAAATATACATTTATAAATTGTCATTATTATTATTTCACTTTAATTTTGACCCCATTTAGTATTTTCTAAGAACTATGACTTCTGATGTATACGACAAAAACATATTACGTTGAGACAGGAGTAGGACAGTAATGGAAATAGCCTCAAATTATCTTCACTACAAACTGTCTCCTGGGAAAAACCTGTTTTCTATATCCAAAATGAATTGTCTTTTAGTCTTTTAGGACTAATCCTTTGGCTAAATGGCACCCTCTTCATTCTTCCTCTGAAATAGTGTTCTGCTTCTCTCTCTTCTGACCATATATCTTCTAACTGAAGCCAAATTGAAGCACTTATTAAAACCGGAAGATGGTTTCCGTTAGCAGGAAATGTGGGCCCTTTTTTGATTTATGGAACAAGAGGTAACCTAGGTTTAGAATGCGTTCATCAAAACCGGCCTCTTAGTGTAACAATGAGGTAAGAGTTTGAGTTTGCCTCTGTCCTTGTATTAAATCTGTGTTTCACTAATATTCATGCATTTGCAGTGATGGCCTCAAAGGGCATTGATGTGTCAGTACAACATGCGCCATTTATTAAAGCAATTTTCACTTTGAGTCCTAACAGTTATTCATGTCCTTATAACTTTCTCTCTTGTAAAAGTAGTATATATTTCTTCTTGCTTTCTCTTTTGATTAATTGGACTTTATATTAAAACAACTAAATAGGAACAAACTGATATAATTTATTTCCAGAGAAAATATAAGTTTAAAAAAAAATTACTTTAATGTATAATTGCTGCTAGGGAGGAGGTTGTTACAAAGAGTTTGGGGCTGAAATCTAGGGATGAAGCCTGAGGGATACCTTGGAACCCCAGGCACACTTAATCTACATGTGAAACCATCAACATTTTCGTTCTTTGAATGATATTGAAACAAATAGGGAATTTGAAAATAACACGGAATAGTACTAAAATAACAAAGTGAGTTTTTAAAATAATAAAACTACATTTATGCATAAGATATTTAAAATAGTTTCATCTCCCAATAAAGAACTTATATCTTTAAGTTCTATTTCATTAACTATTTATAATAATAGTAGTAAATAATATTATTCTCACCTCAGGATAAAAAAATTGGGAAACATGGTTAAACTTTCAATTGCAAGCTCATACATGTAAATAAGTGGTGAAATAAAGGTATTAATCCAAGAGTGTTTGACTACAAATAAATCCACACTTTCTTCCAATCTGTCATACTGCTTTTCGACATTGAGATTTAAGCAGCAATCTAGAGGAGGAATTTTAATTTTACGATAATTTTCAGGCTTTGAATGCAACTATATGAATATTATATTGAATCCAGGGAAATATACAGCTTAGATTTTTCCAGAAAAGCTGAAGGAAAAAAATTTTTCCAGAAAAGCTGACAAACATTTCAGAGGAGAATATTGGGCCTACAGAGATGGAAAGATGAAAAGTAGGCATAAATAAACCAAGTTTCTTCATCATCTCATAAACACTGAAAGTAATAGAAAATAAAACATTAATTTAAAAAGCAGGTCATAGAGAGTTTGTTGAACTTGATGATCAGTTTTTTTGTATTTTGTTGCTATATCTTGGAGCTTGTAGTTTCCCAGAAAATAAAATATTTCTCTATTTTTAAATTTACACATTTATTTTAGTCATAGTGTTTATACTAGGTAAATAATAACTGATATCTGAACATATAGAACATGCGACTTAGTAGAGGAAAAAAGATATGAAATAGAGGTGCAAGAAATATGTCCATGGGAATATAAGAATGGGAGATATTAGTTTGAATTGAGAAGATAAAAAGAAAGCTTCATTTGGAGGGTGGAATTTGAAGAATTGAGGATTGCAGCAGAGAAAGAGAAGCCAAAAATTATGTGAATTATAAAGAGCATGTACATGGGTATTAACAGTCTTTTTTAAGGAATGGGGCATATAGAAATAACAGAGTCTCAAAGTTTTCTGACCTCCAAAAGTAAAGAGCTACATATATTCCAAGAAACTGTAAAAAGCTAGCAGAAGTTTAGGAAAAGTAACAAAACTAATATTTACTGAGCATCTGATATATAACAGAGATCACTATTAGGTGTTTAATATTTGTCTTCTAAGTTAAACATAATCCTCTACATTTTGCAGGTAAGAAAAAAATTCTGAACCTGTCCAGGGTGAATCATCAGTCGGAAATGTTAAGATTAGGATTTGACCCCAAGGTTCGATTTTTCCCAAAATGAGTCCTTCAGAACACTGTTCTTAATAGATACCCCATGAAAGAAAGATGTTTCATGAAAAAATTCATTTGAGAAATATTTCACACACCTTCCACTCCCTAGCTATTCTTAATTCACACTGCCTACTAAAGTTTCTGAGAAGTGGAAAGAAACCTGATTAACTCTGCTTATAGCATTTCCCAAATGCATTTGACCTTGGAGATATTTTTATTAAAATATATCACCTATTAATATTCTAAAATTAGTGTTCTTAGAGATATCCTGTGGGAAATATTACTCTACTGGAAACAAGTATAGAATGCATGTGTCCATTGTTAGGAGATGCTATGAGATAAAACAGAAAGAGTAAATCACAATCAGATCACAGAGTGACAACTGAGAAAATTGGACCTAATTTGCAGGCAAGTTGGAAGGGTTATTTGAAGAGTTTTGAACAAGAAAGTGATGTGGTAATATAATATCCCAAATACCCCATGTATCTTGAATATCTTTAATAATAATTAGATATTTCAGCAATAATTTTCAGATCTCACAACCTCTGCTAAAACTTAGTGCTTCTATAAATGTACAAGGAAATGTTCATCTCTTGAGTAGAGTGAATGTCAACTGCACTAGAATAATAGTTCCGCTGTTTTCAGTCTGCTTCATCCATCTTTAAAAATCATTATTTTAATGGATTTACCATTTACCATGGTGAAAAATTGTTAAATAGTAATATCCAGGGTAACTTTAGTAGAGACAGCTCTATGCAATTAATTGCTAAAATATTTTCACTCTTGACATGTCAAATGCAGGTTGTTTTTTATGAATTCTGTGAATTGTTTTATCAACTAATAATATTTAAAGTGTAAAGTATATAGCTATTTATGTTATACCTGCCTGTGCCACAGAAGTGGAATCCCCTATGGAAAGGAATAGTTTATAGCCATGCTTTCTAAACCACTAGAGTGCCACAATTCCACGTGTGCTTATAGAATTTACTCTTCGTACTGCACACAATACAGCATTGCTCAAATTGTGGTCACTGGAGCAACTCTTCACAATTGTCTGGGGTGCTGGTTCAAAATACAGATGATGGGGGTTTCACCCAGACCAAGTGAAACTGCTTGTGGGGTAAAATGGTTAGATAAGGTTCCCAGTAGATACATATGTTCACAAAAGCTTGGAAAATGCTGACCTGTTATTGGATCACTGAAAGAGGAAATCAAATCTCATTTAAATTTCAAAAGCAGTTTTATAAGAGCAGTAGGCCAGTTCATCAAGGCTTTTAATGCAATCATTATGTGCAAAGAACAACATAAGACTCCTAAGATGTGCTCATATAAAATTACAAAATTGCAAATAAAGAAAATGAGGAAACATTGGATGGAAGCTTGTAAATACATATAGGATACATATGTGTAAATACATATGACAGCCTCAGATTTTTATAAGTAATAATTTGCTCAATCACATGTTTTATAGATATGAAAACCAGTACCCAAGAATTTAGCTGTTTCTCAACAATCTGAGTGTGCTCCTAACTCAAGGACTTTGAATTCCTTATTCCCTCTGCTGAGAGGGCTCTTTTCCCAGTAACTTTTCCTGGGTTCCCCACAAAGCAATGTCTCTGGCAAGCCTTAGGTGTTACGCTGTAATTAAGGAGTGCAGTACCAGTGCAAGAGAGAGGGAAAAGACTCTGAACAGGATGGGAAATTGAGGGAGGTGCAGTAAGACTGCTATGGAGTTGTCCATCCCTTGGTACCCATGAGTTCAGGCAGTGTCTTGTGCAGCAGGGAAGATGCTTTCCAAAGCAGGATGCAAGAGGTGTTTGAGTGGTGCTAGGGCAGTGTTGTGTCTATGGGAAGGTAGATGGAGTCCATGCCAGGATTGGTTGAAATAAGAGTAGTTCAGAGGAATAAGTGTCCAAAAGCCCCAGGGACAGAAGAGGCTAAAGGTTTCTAAAGGGTTACATGAGAGGGCATGATATAGTTATGAATATGACTTACTCCTTACTTTATTTATTTATTTTTTTACATGGGCAGACACCAGGAATCGAACCTGGGTCCTCTGGCATGGCAGGTGAGCATTCTTGCCTGCTGAGCCACCATGATCCGCCCACTCCTTACTTTATTAAGGGCTTTCTCAAATGAGAACTTCATTATTTACCCCTTACCCTGTATTATTTTTATTATGCAGTTAATACTTTGTGCTATTATAGTACATATTGTTTTCTCATGCTATTTTCTTTGCTTATTGGTATTTAAATTCCACAAGTTTAGGGGCTTGTTTAGGTTCTCTTCTATCCAGTGCTCAGTACAGCGTCTTCAATATAGCAGATGACCAAGAAATACTTGTTTAATATCTGAATGAACGAACTAATTAAGTGACGGCTTGCCCAAGATTGCTTGTCAATGACAGTGACCAGAGCAGAATTCAATTAACATGGATACAAATTATTTAGCACTGTGCTGAGGATCATATTTTAATAACAAACTGTGACCCAAATTACAGAGAATTAGGTGATACTATAAGGAATAAAACAAAGACAAAGCGGTAATATTTTATCCGGTCAGAACTACTCCAATGAAACACTTTTCTGTCTATAGTCTAGGTCAACACTGTCCTGTGGAACTTTCTGTGATGGTGAAAATATTCCATATATGTTCTGTCCTACTGGTAGCCACTGAGCACATGTTACTATGTAACACTTGAAGTATGGCCAGTGTGACTAAAAGAGTATCTTTTAAACTTTATTTAATTTTAGTTTTCTTTAGTCACATGAAGCTAGTGGCTATCATATTGGACAATGAAGATCTAGATATTTATAATTTGATAAACTAGTCTTTTTAGTAATTGTCATTTTGACAAATGATTCGGTTTTAAAGATCTAAGTCAAGTGCAATCAATTATTTGTTTTTTTGCATTTAAAAAATTTCCCTCTTGACTCTTATATGAGGAGTAATTAAATGAAGGGGAGAGCTTGAGCTAGAACATAGGAACTAGAAGTGTTTAGGGAACAGATCTCACTAGATTCTTTGAAAAGTTTAAGGTCTTCTAATTTCTCCTTGAGGAATCTGATTGGACCCAGTAATGGTATGGCTAGGATAAAGTTTCCTGCACATAAAAATTAAGCTCTTAAACTTAAGTTTTTTTTCCTATACCCTCACCCCCCACCCCAAAGTATTCTTCAAGTTAAAGGATTCCAGCTTTGACTCTGTCCAGGCATCTTGGCTTGCTATAAATGTTCCTCCTGAGTAGAATGAGCAGAAAAACCACAGTCAGACCTCTCTTGGAGGAAAGCATAGTGGAGTGAGCCTTCTCCAAACTCACTTTCAATACCATTCATGGGGAGAAGTGGGGTGCTAGTGAAATGGATTTAAACTCTTTGTAAAACTGGTTTAATGAGGGCTTGGAATATTGTTGCATGCTCTTCCATATTACAGTCTTCCCAGAAGCAGTTAAGTTGTCTTAAGCATTTCTAAAAGTGAAAAATCAATGTGGAGATATTAATATTTCCTAAATATCTTTACAGAAAAGAACAAAGAAAAAGGCACTGTTCTGGCACAATGAATTTCGATTTCATTTCTTGTATATTTTACACATTTTAGAAGGCGAGAATGAAAAGCATTTGGTCAAAGAAATAGATTCCCTCATAATACAAATATAATTTGTCATGATACCAACATAACAGGGACTGTAACGTAACAGCATTGAAGGAAGCATGTGATAGAAAATCAGAGACAATATTATGCATAACCCAATTAAGAAGGCATACATTTAATGACCTCCGGAGAAAGTTAATCTTTAAACCACTCTCTCTACCTGGAAATATCTCTTTATGTCTAACTTAAATATCTCATGGTGCAATTTAAATTCATTTCCTTTATGTGCTGCCCAATAGAGTAAATAGTACAGACTACTTTCCTTTGAGGGATAAGCCATAATTTGTTTAAAGATCGATAAATATGCAGCGTCTCAAATTTCTCCAGGCTAATGACTCTATTTAATGTTTCCTCCGCGGTCTCCATTACTGTTGTCATTCTCTCCTGAACTCTGGCTATATTCTCTGCATTCCTTTTAAGTTGATGAGCCTCACAGTCATTTTCATAGACTGCCTCTTTATAAGCCAAGTGAACGGCACACAGTGCTCAACAACTAGGCTTGGCTGCCACGCATGCCCTGTTGTTTTACATAATCTGAACTGTGCCTGTTCTGCGTTCCCTTAATGCGCTACATTGGAGTGGAGTCAAGTATGAACAGAAACGCCAGGCATTTAGACTCCACTTCAGTGATATTTGTAGATGGGGAGGTAAAGCAGTCTTTCAAGTATTTACTTTTCACTTGATATTTTTTTTCTCCTTATTTTTTTGCCCTTTTAAAAGGTAAATGACTGAGATTAGCTGCATATGGTTCGGTTGCCATGCTGTAACGTTTCCCTGTTTTGTTCCTTTGAAAGCTCTAGCAAATAGATTACAACACCAGATTTGCTGCATTTCCCTTGCTTATTGCTGTTGTCCCTTTCAAGTCAAGCTTTGAAAAATGATTTGACATGGTATATAAATGTGTGCCTTTCCTATATGCTGCTCTGACTTTATGGTTCTATTTATATGCATCAAATTATTGTTTCATCAGTTATCTTCAAGCTTTCCTACTGTTTCACAAGCAGATATCACTTGTATTTTTTTACAGTCATAAGAAAGGTAGTAAAATCATTAATAGTCTGAAGCTTTTAAATAGAATGGTCATTAGCTAGACTCAAATAACTTTTTCATGTCGGCTGGGAAAGATTACAGAATTTGGAGAACTGGGTACAAGCATAGGAAGGGAGCTTTGCATGTGAGTACAAAATAATCTCCCTAAATACTGCTTTGTAGTTTTGTTTTTTTCCTCCTTCTATAAGGATGCGGTTAAATAACTAACAAATTCTCACGTAATTTGTAGTTCTCTATGGAACAACTGATGTTATTGTTGAGCTTTTCTTTATATTTGTAAATTAAACTCTTAATTGTGACATGTTCATTGGCTTACACTTGACGACCACTGGCTCACACTAACAAATAGTGCTTAAAAATGAGTTTATCTTTTCAACATGTTGTGTGTTGTCAAGGCATGTCTTCTATAATATCAGTTCAAAGTGTTTTAATTTCACAATTTCTCAAGTAATTTTCACTTCAAGCTCAGAAATGCTGATAATTTTCATGTATTTGAGTACAATTGTTATAATTGTTTTTGTTTCAAGATCCATTATATTTATAGTTACATTTAGACTTACTAGTTTTCTTAGCATTATTGTCTTTTAATGAATAAGTTTTCACATTTTTGAGATGGTCATCATTTTCTCCAAAGGAACCTGGAATTGTAAATGTAAACACTGAATCCATAAATTTTGTAGTGAAACAAGTACTTTACCATACAAAATTGAGATGGGTAACCATTTTCTTTCCATTTAGTGTTCTCCTTATGAACTATTCTCTTCGGTAATAGCACTCATTAACAGTCAATATTAGATTATTATGAATAGCAACATATATTATTTTGACAAGAATGAATCTATTTGACATATTTTATATGGAGTTCAGACAGATGAAACTTCTATTGTAGTTTTTCTACTGGATTAAATGCATTATTCAACCAGACATTAAAACAGATTCCTATAAAAGAGGTATTATTACATTTCTAAAAGAGTAAGGATCTATATTTAGCACAATTCATATTATTCAGAAAGAAAATACACTGAAATTTATAAAAAATGATGGACCCGGATTGGGGAATGTTTCTCATATGTGCAGTTATTATATAATTATCAAATTAATAGTACTTTAGTCAACATATATGGTGAAAGAGGGATGGATTTTGGACGAAAATACAGGCTCTGCCTCTTAGCTGTATGACCATGAACAAATTACAAATTGCGATTATTATTTATAGTTAATTGCAATGAAAATATGCATTTGTTTAATTTTTCTTGACCACTCTACCAAATCGACAGAGGCCTGTCCAGTTGAAAATGTTTTAAATAAGTTATTTATTAAACCTATGTATTTTGCTTTCTCCTTTTTAATCCCATGAAGAATTCCTAATTTAAATTTACCAAGTTCTTTAGCTAATAGGCTATTTTCCTTAATATTTTGTTTCAGAAAAAGACAGAAGATTGCTGAGCTATTTTCTAGAGGCCCTGTAACCAAACAATGCCCTCATATTCTTCATTTAAGCTTGCAGGTGTGGATTTTTTCATTTATTTCAACTAAGAATTACAACTATCATCAGCAATTTAACAGCCATCCACCTTTACACAAAAAGCTCAATAAATGTTTACAGCACTTGTCATATATTGAATGTGCACCCTAAGTGGTCACTTCTAAATTAACCTTTTTCTACTATGACTCGCCTTTCACAAAATATCTTAAATATGGTCTTTAAAAGAAAATTAGCAATGTATTATAACCATCAAAAGCTAAGTTGTTTTTAGTTTTTCTACTTCTTTGGTATATTGAAAATAGTTATTACATATTCTGCATGTTTTATGAGGGCACTAAACATCAAGAGAACTTTCTTGATTGTTTAGTTTAAAAGATTTATTGCTAAACAGCAAATATATTCAGACTAATATCTATCAAGTCGATCTTCATTTAAATGAACAGGGAAACGGGTGACAAACAGATGTACTAAAATTGCCTTTTTAAATCAGTACTATCAGGACAAGTTGAAGTACAATCTAAGTGAAATGCATTTTCATGTATGCAGTTCATTCCAAATAAAAGTTTTATGTATGCATATTCCAAATGTAAGTAATTATCTCATTAGCGAAGAATGGGAAAATATGAGAAGTCATTATTTCCATCGGTATTTTGAAATTTGGATATTATTGATACACACTGATTGCCTATTCTATGCAGTTATATCAGATTTTCAAGGAGCAGAACTGCAAATTCATGTGAAGTTTTGTTAAATCGCCCTTTTTATTTTGTAGAATGTCATGCTTTCTCTTCCTTATAACACTTTCTTATCTCATAATATCCTGTTATTTCATTTTACTTGGCTCTCTCTTTTTACCAATCTGGCTCTCAATTTTTTAGTACTTCAAAAATGTCCCCAACCTAGCAAAGAACTTTCCTCTTCATTTTATTCCATAGTTCCACTATTCACAACAGCTCTCAGTTTCATTTGATATACAACTTCATAAAAATTTATTTCTATTACCTGAAAAGTTTATTTCTAATACAATGAAGAAGAGAAAAGATAATGTTAAATGTAATATAATACCCACCTTTTCTTACTTATAACCACTGACATAATTAATTTTCTCCTTTACTGGTATCACAATCTTCAACTTATTACTTCATATTTTCATTCTGCTTCAATTCCCTGAATATTTACACATTTAAACTTGAATTTTTCCATTGCTAGTATTAACAATTCTTTAATTATTTAATTTTTCTGATGCTTATTCACCCTTTTGAATATGAATGAAAGCTGATTGACATTTTTAACATTCCTCCTTCCTGTGACATGCTTAATAGACTAAAAATAAATGGGGTTCATGCCATAGGTATTATTAGAGAAAAATTATAGTGTCGCTTTCTCTTCCAGTGGTTGTCTCAGTGCCTGAAATTTTTACTACTAATGAATTATATAACCATATTAATATGATATTGTTATCAAATTTTCGATTAGTTCTTTTAAGAATAGTTTCAGTCTAAAACAGAGGCTTTAAGGGCTAGAGTCAAAATAATTTATATTTTTCTGAGGCAGTTTATTATTTTTAAATTGTTTAGAGGCAAAGAAGATACTACATCAGAGAAAACCAGTTGCTCTTTCGGGTAGTAGGGGGATTAAGGAGCAGTTGGAAGAGGACATTGGAAGACTAGGTTGTCATCATTTAGACATTAGGTTAACACTGTACAGTCACTGCTTATTTTCTAATATTGCTTGAGCGTTGCCAAGGAAGAAAGGCATTTTATTTCAGTTACCTTTCTCTCTTACCTCTCTTTTCCACTTTGAATCTCTCTGATCTTCAGTTCTAGACATACCTATGTTCACTGAGTTTCCTTGTTATGCTTCTTTTCCTGTGATTGTTATTAGGGATTTTCTCTCTAACAAGTGAAATGAAAAAATAGAAGACTATTTCTACATATAGTCACATCTATACATAAAACTCATTCTTTGTAATAATATGAATTCCAAATACATTTTCAGAACTACTCATTTTTTTTCCTGAGAAATGGTAGAGTTCTATGGAGAGTGGTTTTTGCTATTCCTGTTTACTTGTAGAACAAATGCCCTCAAGATGGACTATTCATTTTGAGTTTGAGTGTCCTAATACTCAATTTTCTAAACTAAGGATTGTCATTTTTATGTTGGCTATTTATATATTGCGTACATACATAACAAAGCATAGAATTTCATGAAAATACTGAACAGTGTTTCTTCTCAATATCTATATATAATTTAGAGTAACACACAAAAAGGCTTATATTTAAAAGGAAAGTTAATATTCTAGCATTCAGATTTAGGTTTGAAGTATTCAAATCTTTATTTTTTCTATGTGTCAGATAAACATGGGGCATTTCATGAAAATATTGTTTTCTGAAGTTGGTCTCTTCCGTTTCTTATATCATTAAGAACAATATCTATCAAAATGAAATTCATGTTCTTTTGTTCTCCCTTTCTCTTATATCTGATCATAATGTTTATTTTACACATCGGAGCTGCATCCAACAATGTTTTAGGAAAACAAAACTTTCCTAAGCTAATTTTATTAATTTCCATTGTATCGATCTAGTTTTTTCCATCATATTAACAATAAAAGTAAAACATTTTAAAAATGTTAAATATATTATGAATAATTAAAATTAGAAAACATAAAGCAATCATACTATACATTAAAACTGCAGAGACAACTTGTAGAAGAAAAACAGAATAATTTAAGAAGCTATTAAGAGTTTTACTCTTCTGAGCAGGGAACTTAGAGTTTAGGCTGGGAAGAGATTTATCAGTGCATACTTTTCATCACATCAATGAAGTAGTTTGGCAATTATGATAGGCAGGCAATTTGCTTTTGCTTTTGAGGAATGAATGACGAAAATTACTTAACAGCATGTTGAATGAAATGCAGATTTATGTATTGAGAAATGGCAAAACTGCCAAGATAGCCATCAAACCTATTTGTTTGCTGAAGGGTCTACTGGTTTTCTGGAATTTCTTGACATATATATTTGTATTATAATTCAAATATTGGCTAACATATTGATTGTTGTTTATAAAGTAACATGATTTCATATATATCAGAGTTACTCAAAAGTCTGATCAGGGACATAAATTCTTATAAATTAGAAAATTATACCAATCTTTTTGCAGTGAGACTGTATAGATCTGTTTCTAAAATTGATTATACTCCTGATTAGCTATTATTGTCAAAGCAGCTGTCAAGACCTGTGCTGAGGCAGTCCATGTCAGGACCATAGTAGGATACCACAAAGACTAACAGGGGGCAGGAAGTATCACTATGCCTTTTGAAAGGATAGTCTTGCCTCTTACCTTCTTAAAGATGGGCAAGCTGTAGTCCCTCTGGGGAATTGGAGACGAAGGCAACGTTGTACAAGCCTCAGCATAGGAAACTCTCAATATCACTAGGCCATTCCTACTGAGACTTGTTGAGAGAAATAAAAAGAGTCACTTTTCAAAACAATTATGGCTTTAATGCCCTTTGGAAATGAAATTCATTGGCAGAGAATCCAAATAAAATGATCATATTTTAAACGACAAAGAATTCAAAAATAGTTCATGTCAGGAAGAAAATGGAATCACCAGTGGTATTCTCATAATGTTAATTTGATTGCGTGTTGGTCTGCTTACAGCCAGATGTCATCCTTTGCTATTCAGACATTGAGAAATTAAGATTCCATGCATTTCTCTAATTGTTCCTTTGAAATGAAAACCTCTGTGCCTTTATTGCAGCCAAAATCAAAGACAAAAACTACATTGCTATATTACTGCAGGCATCTTTATCAACAAAGACTTAGAGATAATCGTATTATTAGTTCAGTGATGATTATGTATGAGCATAGCAATTTTATTTTGTCCCTGAAAGTATCAGCTGCTCATGGGAAGTGAGATGTTGAAACATAACAGTTACATTTTTTCACTAGCCTAAGGAGTGCAGATATATCTAGAGAAAGCCATTATCTTGGCTAATTATCTAGTCAGTAGTCACTCCAATATTCCTTACTAAGAAATTGATTTTAAAAATCCAGAAGGAGATATAATAAGTATAGCTCCAGCCATTGACCAGAAAAAAAGTGTGCCACACTGAGTCGTCTTGGCCTGGAAAGGAGAATGTTAAAATGAAGACATTGATGTATACCTCGAAGAAAATTGAATTAAAATTAATTTTAAAATACACAGTCAATGCCCTACATAGCCACTGTCTACAAAGCTCTTATGGGCATTTAATATTTTAATAACATTTTTACTTTTAAAAGTTTTACCTGGAAGCAATGAACCTTTAGGTATCAAGCTATTTTCTGCCTTTGTATAACTGAAAAGTTTAATTGAAAAGCTCCAAGCTATTTAGAATTAGAGAAATAGTATTGATGCAGAATATCCTCAAAGTACCTAAAATGAGCTGATGAGTTAATTTTAAGTCTAACTCTATTTTGTCAATATTGAGGTGTAAGTTAACTTTCATTTAGATAGACTATTCTATATGCTGCAGCTATCCCTTTATATTTTGCAGATATTGTCTGATTTATGCCTCGACAACCTGGGAAAGATGAAGAAAGAAAATAGACATATTACTATTGTGAATATACTTGAAATAGAGGAAGGAGATTTCTTCTTACAAGCGAGAAATAGAAATATATGATTCACAGAATAGCCATAAATGGGAAGTATGAATCAATCAAACCATAAAACCTGAGTGTAGGATTTTAAGGAAAACCTTGAGTAAATGGAGCAAATCTGGAGGAAGAACATAAAGACGATAAGGTGAAAACCATTTGCATGATAAATAATCAAAGGAAATGAATATATCCTGGTTTGGAAATGTAGATTTAGAAGATAATTCTTCCAAAATATAAATCTGTAGTTTGAGGAGATCTCCCTTCTCTCCAGGGAAAAGGAGAGCTCTCTGAGGACCAACCCCACACAATATTCATGTCAATAACTGCAGCAATAAGTGTCTATAACATAGCTGGTGCTAAATCAGCTTTTTTATTTTTAAGTGCAAAAAATGAAAGTTGCCTGTTACAAGGAACTATATTAACTGGGAGATATATGGTTGAGAAAGCTGCTCCAAAGTCCAGCCTGTCATTTCTATTGTGGCACAATATATTTTTTCCCTCTGTCTTAGGAAGAGTAAATAAAGATCTTTCGGCAGGAAAACAAGAGACAGATGTAGGTGGGCAGTGGCATATAACTCTTAAATTAGTTCTTTACAACTTAGTTCCCAGATGTTTGTTTCTTCTTCCCCTGCTATCTGGAGGAGCGTTTGCTATTGTCTGTCAATGAGTCACATACTGTCTTAAATTTGGAGAAAATGCAAAGCTACAGTTGGATATAGTGAGTCACTGACAGACAATGGAAAGCTCCAAGATGATGCAGTTGGAGATGCTTTGCATTTTGAAGAAAACTGATCACTTTTTTTTCTGACAATGTCTTCCAAATATTCAAGGTTTTACTTCCTTATCAAAGAATCCAGCCATCAAAACAGGGATCCTATTCAAAATGAAAAATATGTTTTAAAATACAAGTATCCTTTTTTATTCCTGGCATCCTCTCGACCTCTTCTGTTACCCATCATTTTCCACTGTATATACCGAATATGTTTTTCTATCCTCAGGGTACAAAACATTACATTTGACAAAGCATATGCATGAGCAGCTTTTTACTGATCCTATATACTTACAACTTGGTTGTCATGGTGCATGAAATGAGTTCTTCTCACTCTATTGGGTCATCTGTTCTAGATTTCAAACAGCATCATCACAAGGCAGCGTTGCAAGAAATCCACTTTAACCTTATGTCCATTAAAACAAAGCCAAGACAAAGCATCTTTGGAGGCATGCACTACATTAAAATGCAGATCATCTGAAAATTCCATTTCCCACCAATGAAACATTTAAAAGCAGATACTATATGTATAGCTCATGCCATATTAATGTGTACTAGGGGAGCAACTTAATAATGTAATATGTTATGATGTGTTAGACTTTATTATAGAGCACAAATGTGCAAATGCAGAAATCTTGCTAAGCCTAGTGCAACTACTGTTCTTTAAATTTCATAAATTTGGATTTTAAAAAACACATACGAAATTACTGAAGTCTTCTGGTTAAAAAAAAGGAAGAGACCACAAGGAACTATAGTAGTGAAACTTCAGATATTTGAAGGGCTGTCATATAATAGACAGTGCAGATGCATAGTGTGTCTCTTAGTGGGAAGAGCTAGAAATAATGAGCTCCATTCATAAGAAGCAGACTTCAATAAAATATAAATACATGCTTTTGTCTTATGAAGTAATATGTTGCCACTGAGGTAATGATCTTGTTACTAGCTAAGGACTTCATTTCCCATCTGTCCTGAATACTTTGTAGAAATCACCAGAATGTAAACTCCTTGATGGAGAACTTGAAATAATCAAAGGACTCATTCTAGAAATTTTTCCCTGCAATACATGCATGCAGTATAAAAATTCTCACTCTCATGATTATTAATATGCTAGCATAAGAATTTTTTTTAGCTGTGGATCAGAAGCAAGGTTTTCTTCGATTTCTATTCACATGTAACAATGCATTGGCAATTTTTCTAGAAATACATATTCTTCTCAAGTGCAATATCCTTGGGAATAATAGCCAAAGAACAGAATGCTAAGTTTGTAAAAATGTTTTGAGCTCGGTGGGGGACAAAAGTTGCAAGGAAAGTACAAAGTATTATTAGCATCAGATTCACAATTCATCCCAATTCTCTCCCAGAATTCTTTCCTCTGCCTTGAGGGAAGAAAGTTCCAATAAAGAAGAAGTAGAGTCCAACTGTTAAGTCCAGAGTGTATTCTTGCTATAAAACTTCCTTTCTCTGGGCTCCAAGGAGCACAGAAATCCTCTACCTGACATGATACTTATTTTTAAACAACAGAAATAATCTCTGACAAATTTAAGCAGAAAAGGCATTTGCAGAAAGATTATTGGGCAGCTTTGAGAAACCCTAGGAGGTCTGGAGAACAAGACTAGGAAGCTATGCAGCCAAAGACAATGCCCACATACAGGAAGAAGAGAGGGTGTAAAGGGAATAAGGCTTTGCCAATTAGCAATGTTAGTCTTTTCAAATGTTGGCATATGTGTTATTACTAAGGTGAACATAGACTGAGGCATAAAGACAGGAAGATCTACACATCAATTATAAATTCACTGTTCAACATGCATTCAACAAAAACATTCTGAGCCATCAACCAGGCATTGATATCAACATTGGAAACAGAGTTGCTGGAAAAAAGGGAAACTTCTTGTCCATCAATTAAACTCTTGTTTACAATACTCTTGTCAATTAAAATTTCTACTACATTCACCCCCAAATTTATTGTGCCATCTTTATATCTCCATTCCTGTAGGGTTACTGGAAATTGTAGAAGCTGGGTCTTTGTCTTGATACAGTAAAAGAATAACAGGATCTTACGTAAGCACTCGAAAATTTTCTATCATAATAAGATGATAAGCAAAACATTAATTGCAGAACTTATGGTCTAAAAGTAATTAATCCAAGTTTTATATTTAATATAACATGGCTGAAAGTTTCTGTAATTGTAAATATCAGTTTTCCCCAAAGTGATATATCTGTATATTCAGTAGTTCAATAAATTCCATTTTTCTATGGACTAATGAAATGTTCTCATACATGAGGGGCAGTCCCACCTGGATAATTTTTTTAAAACTTTTTTTATTGTATAATATAACATATAAACAAAGCAAAGAAAGAGAAAAGAAATAATTTTCATAGTACTCTTCGACATGTAGTTATGGAACAGATCCCAGAGTTTGTCATGAGCTACCATTCCATCATCTCAGATTTTTCTTTCTAGCTGCTCCAGGACACTGGAGACTAGAAGGAAATATATATATATTTATAAGTCATCAGAATTGACTTTTTTTTTCTTTTTTGTGAAAAATAGCATATATGCAAAAAAGCAATACATTTCTAAGCACGTTACAACAATCAGTTGTAGAACAGATTTCAGAGTTTGGCATGGGTTATAATTCCACAACTTTAGATTTTCATTTCTAGCTGCTGTAAGATACTGGAGACTAAAAGAAATATCACTATAATGATTAAGCAATCATACTTATTTGTTAAATCCTATCTTCTCTGCATAACTCCACCAGCACCTTTGATCTTTCTCTTACTCTTTAGGGGTATTTGGGCTATGCCCATTTTAATTTTTCTTGTTGAAAGGGGCTATCGATAATATAGGATAGGGGGATAGGACTAGTTGATATGATAGAGAGGCTGGCCCCTCTCAGGACTTATCTGGTCCAGGGACCCATCTGGAGGTTGTAAGTTTCTGGAAAATTACCTTAGTGCACAGAATCTTTGTGGAATCTTATATATCACCCTAGGTGTTCTTTAGGATTGGTAGTAATGGTTTTGGTTGGGGTTTGATAAATTATGATAAGTAGCAATGTCTAACTGAAGTTTGCATAAGAGTGACCTCCAGAGTAGCCTCTTGACTCTACTTGAACTCCTTCAGCCACTGATACCTTATTTGTTACAATTCTTTCCCCCATTTACTCAGGGTGGCATTCTTGCTCCCATGGTGCCAGGGCCAGATTCATCCCTGGGCATCATCTCCCACGCTTCCAGGGAAGCTTTCACCCTTGGATGCCATGTCCCATGTAGGGGGGAAGCAATCATTTCAGTTGCAGAGTTGGGCTTAGAGAGAGTGAGGCCACATCTGAGCAACAAAAGATGTCTTCTGGTAGTAACTCATTGGCATACCTGTAGCTAGACTAAGCTTCTCTGCTACATATACAAACTTCACAAGAGCAAGCCTCAAGATCAAGGGTTTGAACTATTTTTTTCACCTTTCTCCTTTCTATATTTCTGGATTAATTTGTCTATACTCCTATCTTAATAAACACCAAGGTTTTCCTCAAGTTAGTCCATCCAGAATATGTTGCTCCTCCTGTGTGAAGCCAAAGGATGGCATTTTACTTTGACTTCAATAAGTGTAATGGACATTTGTCATTCTTTTTGGTCACCCAGCACCCAAACCCCTTCACGTGTTTAGAGTAGCACCCAATTTATGAGACAGGGTCCATTCCCCACTGTCAAAGCAAAAATGCCAAATATCCTATTTAGCCTATTGATTTGGGTGTCCCTAATGTTCAACACAGTGTCAGGGGTTTCCCCGGTAGAAAATTTAATAGTTCCATATTTTTTTCTCCCATCACTCAAGGGACTTTGCCAATAGTCTTTGATTATCTGCTTAATATACTTGGGATGTACCCAGGCATCACATTAAACGCTACAGGATTAAAGGCCCTCATTCTTATTCTGGGTTTCTGATGTTTGGATTGTTTAAATCATCTATCCAGATTGAGTTAGATTATGTGCTACAGAAAATATAGGTTATGGGCAAAATAAACCTTTCAACCTTTGCTCTCACAGAGTAGATGAGGTTCTAAAATATAGACAATGTCTTCCTTACCCCTGTATTCTGAGTTATCTTAATCCTGACCTGATTGGCTTCATACTTATCTCTAAATACCAGGTTATACATGTATAAAACAGCTTCTGAAAATCTAGGAATAATAATTCCCACTCCCAACTAAATGTGACTGCTATAAGAGTTTACAATCTAGACCCCTGTTTTCTTATAAGCATTTTCTAAATGAGACTATACAATATTTGCTCTTTTGTTTCTGGCTTATTTTACCTCACCAAATGTCCCACATATTCATTCACAATGTTGCATGCTTCACAACTTCATTCCTTTCTGTAGCAGCACAATATTTGATCATCTGTATACACCATCGTTAGCCATGGATTTTTTTTTTTGTAGATCCTTTGAAGATTACATAACCAGTCTCACACATATTAAAGATGGAAGCATGATTCTTTTCTTTAATCCTTTATTCACTTCAGCTTGAATTGAAGCCAGCTGGAATCATCTGATTAAATCTCTTTTGAATCTGGGAGCTGGGGGACAAGAACATTGCGAGGGCTCTTAGGTTGAGGGAGAAAATTTATGTCTGATTTATGATTTTCTAATCGTAGATTCACACAGGATGTTATTTTCCATCATGTTTCATCTATTTTAAAGGAAAATTATTCAGAGAACCATGAAATTCTGAGAAATATGGGTGACTTTGAATGTGAAAGAAGAGAAAAAGTTACTTTAGCACTGATAAAACAAGATGTCACAATTAAAAAATTATACCAACCTAACTTAGAAGAATTTGAAAGCCCTTTTGGAAGGCAAGATTTTTCCAAAACTAAAATCTATAACATGGGAAATGGGAATTTAGAAACACTCCCAAATTTGGTGGCAGGCAATCAGAAAAAAATGGCCATGTTCTCCCATCACATCGCACCATTCACTCCAGTTTCTGGGGCAGACATGTTGGTACTCTGAACAAAACAACAGCCCTTCTCTTGTGCATCTCATCACATTCTCCAAGGACATCTCTTTTGCAGTTGTCCTTGTTGACACCTGAATTGTCACAAGACATGCTATAAATTCTCTAACAAGGATAATAATACCACAGTGCTATCTTGAAGCCCCATTTCTCCTTCTGCTACTAGCATGTTTCTCTGTTGTGAATTATTACAGAGTCCATCAAGAAATTGTCTGCTCTTGGTTGTTTCCATTTCCTCTCCATGGATTCTCTAGGGAGCTCATGCTGATATTTCCTTCTGCCTACCCTATTACATTAAAACTACTCTTTTCGGGACCATCAATAGCATCTATATTGCTAAATCCAACAGTCGATACTGGGTCCTTATCTTTTTTTGTCTTAGTAGCACTGGGCACGATTGATGTCTCTGAAACACTTTTTTGCTTGACTGTCACCATTATCCTTGTTCCTTTCTCTTTTCATTGGCCACTCATCTCCCTACACTTTCAGTGGTACCCGGTTCATAGGCATTGTTTCTTCTTTATTTCACTCATTTCTTGGGTGATCTTCTAAAGTCTCTTGGTTTTAAAAGCGTCTGTTTTTTAATGATTTCCAAATATATATTTCTGTCCAGACCTCTCCTGAATTTTAGAGTCCTGGATCCATTTGTCTGCTCCACAGTTTTGGATATCTAATAGACATAAGAAACTTAAAAATCAACTCCAATTTACACATCTAAACTTTCTCCTGCATTCTTCCCCACCTCAGCCATGCTAATGCCACCCTTCTCAGGTGAAAATCATGGAGTTATCCTTGAATTATTTCTTTCTATTCCATCCACATTTGATGCATTATCAAATCATGTTAACTTTATCATCCAGATATATTCAGAATCTGATCACTTCTTACTCTCTCTGTCACGAACACCTTAGTCTGTGCTACTCTTCTCACTTGAGTTATTGCCAAAGCCCACAAGAGGTCTCCCTGCTTAAGTCCTTGCCACCTTTCACCCAAAACTTTATTTTCCACATACCAAACACAGTTATCTTTTTAATATACAAGCAGGATCATGCCATTTCTCTGATAAAAACATCCTATTTCACTCAGATGAAAAGCCTAACCCCTTATAATTGCTGACAAGCCCGGATTACAGTAATTCTCAGCATAGGCTGCACACAGAAATCACATGGGAGATTTTCAAAGCTACCAGTACCTGGGTCTCATATTTAGAGATTCTAATTTAATAGGTCTTGTGTAGGATCTGGGCATTAGTATTGGAAAACTATTTGTCAGGTAGTTATAAAGGGCTGCCTTGATTGATATCTATTTTCTTTCTTCATGCTCTGACCCTGCTATTCTTGACCTAATTTCTTTTTCTGGTTCATTCTGCTTTAGTCACATTTGTTTTCTTTGCCATTTGTAAGACACATCAAATACATGTCCATCTCAGAGTCTTTTCACCTGCCTTATTTTCCCCATAACTTTATTGCATTCTTACATTGTATATGCTTAATTTGTTTGTGTCAAAATCCAGTAGAATATAAGCTCTAGGAGGATTGCAACTCTTTTTCCTGTTTGGTTCACTGCCATAGTCACAGCTCAAAGAATACTTTCTTGTCCATAATAGGGTCTCAATAAATATTTGTTGAATGAATGGATAAATGGTCCTAATGGAGAATGATTAGAGGGAAAAGAGTGAGTGACTTAGTAAAACAAACCCAAACAAAAAAATCCCTATAGCATTAACAATAGGTTAAAGAGGAAGAACCAATGAAAGAGGCTGAGGAGCTATGGGCAAGAAAATAGAGAATGCCAGTTCCAGTCGAGGGAAGCCCACCAAGAAGAGAGCTTTCTGCACAAAATCGAAATGATATAACTTTTTTTTTTAACTTTTTTTATTGTGAAATATAACATATATACATAAAGCAATAAATTTTCAAGTACTTTTTTTTTACAGAAAAACAACTGATTTTTTTTATTAATTAAAAAAAGAAAAGAAATTGACACAACATTTAGAAATCATTCCATTCTACACATGCACTCAGTAATTCTTAGTATCATCACATAGATGCATGATCATCATTTCCTAGTACATTTGCATCGATTTAGGAAAAGTACTAGCAAAACAGCAGAAAAAGATATAGAATGTCAATATAGAGAAGAAAATTAAAATAATAATAATAATAAAAAAATATATATATAAAAAGAAAAAGAAAAAAACAAAAACAAAAGATACAAACAAACAAACAAACAAACAAAAAAACTATAGTTCAGGTGCAGCTTCATTCAGTGTTTTAACATAGTTACATTACAATTAGGTATTATTGTGCTGTCCATTTTTGAGTTTTTGTATCTAGTCCTGCTGCACAGTATGTATCCCTTCAGCTTCAATTACCCATTATCTTACCCTGTTTCTAACTCCTGCTGGTCTCTGTTACCAATGATATATTCCAAGTTGATTCTCTAATGTCGGTTCACATCAGTGGGACCATACAGTATTTGTCCTTTAGTTTTGGGCTAGACTCACTCAGCATAATGTTCTCTAGGTCCATCCATGTTATTACATGCTTCATAAGTTTAGTATGTCTTAAAGCTGCCTAATATTCCATCGTAGGTACACACCACAGTTCGCTTAGCCACTCGTCTGTCGACGGACACTTTGGCCGTCTCCATCTCTTTGCAATTGTAAACAATGCTGCTATAAACACTGGTGTGCAAATGTCCGTCTGTGTCTTTGCCCTTAAGTCCTTTGAGTAGACACCTAGCAGTGGTATTGCTGGGTCGTAATCCATTCTGCCAGTCTATGTCTTTTGATTGGGGAATTCAGTCCATTAACTTTTAGTGTTATTACTGTTTGGATAATATTTTCCTCTACAATTTTGGCTTTTGTATTATATATATCATATCTGATTTTCCTTCTTTCTACACTTTACTCCATACCTCTCTCTTCTGTCTTTTTGTATCTGACTCTAGTGCTCCCTTTAGTATTTCTTGCAGAGCTGGTCTCTTGGTCACAAATTCTCTCAGTGACTTTTTGTCTATAAATGTTTTAATTTCTCCTTCATTTTTGAAGGACAATTTTGCTGGATATAGGAGTCTTGGTTGGCAGTTTTTCTCTTTTAGTAATTTAAATATATCATCCCACTGTCTTCTAGCTTCCATGGTTTCTGCTGAGAAATCTACACATAGTCTTATTGGGTTTCCCTTGTATGTGACAGATTGTTTTTCTCTTGCTGCTTTCAAGATCCTCTCTTTCTCTTTGACCTCTGACATTCTAACTAGTAAGTGTCTTGGAGAACGCCTATTTGGGTCTATTCTCTTTGGGGTGTGCTGCACTTCTTGGATCTGTAAATTTAGGCCTTTCATAAGAGTTGGGAAATTTTCAGTGATAATTTCTTCCATTAGTTTTTTTCCTCCTTTTCCCTTCTCTTCTCCTTCTGGAACACCCACAACACGTATATTTGTGCACTTCATATTGTCATTCAGTTCCCTGATCTCCTGCTCAAGTTTTTCCATTCTTTTCCCTATAGTTTCTGTTTCTTTTTGGGATTCAGATGTTCCATCCTCCAGTTCACTAATTGTAGCTTCTGTCTGTTTAAATCTACCATTGTAGGTATCCATTGTTTTTTCCATCTTTTCTACTTTGTCCTTCACTCCCATAAGTTCTGTGATTTGTTTTTTCAGATTTTCTATTTCTTCTTTTTGTTCAGCCCATGTCTTCTTCATGTCCTCCCTCAATTTATTGATTTGGTTTTTGAAGAGTTTTTCCATTTCTGTTCGTATATTCAGCATTAGTTGTCTCAGCTCCTGTATCTCATTTGAACTATTGGTTTGTTCCTTTGACTGGGCCATATCTTCAATTTCCCGAGCGTGATCCATTATTTTCTGCTGGTGTCTGGGCATTTGATCAGATTTCTCTGGGTGTGGGACCCGACTGGCTGAAAGGTTTTTCTGTGAAATCTCTGGGTTCTGTTTTCCTTTTCCTGCCCAGTAGGTGGCGCTCGTGGCGCTTGTCTGTCTGTGGGTCCCACCAGTAAAAGATGCTGTGGCTCCTTTAACTTGCCAATCCGAATCTCGCGGTAGGCCCAGGAAACCACGCGTGGAGGGGGGGTCCCCGGCCACCGCGGCTTGGGGGAGTACCGGTCCAAATTGCCCAGCTGGCCCGAGACGCCAAGCATGGCGGGAGGGCCCCGCTATCCAATGTTCCCAGTCAGACCGGGAAGCCACGTGCGTGGAGGGGACCCCAGTCGCCAGCCACCCCGGCCCGGGAAAGAGCGCGCCCCTCGGGTATCTCACCGCAGCGGATTCTCCCTGCCCGTTCAGCCGTTCCAGAATGGGGTATGCTGTCTTTTTGGTCTCTGTCGTGGCTCCGGGAGCTGTTTCGTATTGTTTCTGTTTCTTTAGTTGCTGTTCTGGAGGAGGAACTAAGACCCGCGCGTCTTACTAAGCCGCCATCTTCTCCGGAAGTCCTCAAGTACATTTTAACAAATAGTTATAGAACAGATTTTAAAGTTTAGTATGAGTTATACTTCTACAATTTTTCATTTCTTATTCTAGCTCCAAGACACTGGAGACCAACAGAAATATCAATATAATGATTCAGCAGTTTTACTCATTTGTTATATCCTATCTTCTCTGTTGTACTCCTCCTCTTTTTTAATTTTTTTTGTGAAAATAACATATATACAATAAAGCAATAAATTTCAAAATACATCACAAGAATTAGTTGTAGTACAGATTTCAGAGTTTGGTATGGGTTACAATTCCACAAATTTTAGGTTGCTATTTCTAGCTGCTCTAAGGTACTGGAGGCTAAAAAAAATATCAGTATAATGATTTAGCACTCATACTCACTTGTTAAACCTGTATAACTCCGCCATTACCTTTGATCTTTCTACCACACTTCAGAGCTATTGGAGCTATGCCCATTCTAACTTCTTCATGTTGGAAGGGACTGTCAATATATGGGATTGGGGGATTGTCCCTCTGCATTTCAGGACTTATCTGGTCCAGGGACCCATCTGGAGGTTGTGGGTTTTGGAGAGTTAACCTAGTGCATGGAACCTTTGTAGAATCTTATATAATGCCCTAGGTATTCTTTAGGATTGGCAGGAGTGGTTTTGGCTGGGGTTTGGCAAGTTATAATAGATAGCAATATCTAACTGAACCATACATAAGAGTGACCTCCAGTGTAGCCTCTCGACACTATTTGAACTCTCTGAGCCATTGATACCTTATTTGTTATACTTCTTTTCCCCTTTTTGGTCAAGATGGCATTGTTGATCCCACAGTGCCAGGGCCAGGCTCATCTCTGGGGCCATCTCCCATGCTGCCAGGGAGACTTTCACCCCTGGATGCAAATGACATACCTTTTTCCAATTCCCTCACCATATCTCCTCAGTCTCATTCATTGTCCCTCCACTTTTTCATGATGTCTCAGTACAGAGGCCAGGAGTGGTCTGCAGAAGTATTACCCCTTGACCTTTTCCTGATGTAGCATGGGATAAATGAAGTTATTAAGGGACACCATAGTTGCCTCAATTTCTCTGCACAAATAAGGGACAAATACATGTTTTCCTTTGTATTTCTCAAGTGAAGTCTAGAAGTGCATCATATGAATTTAGCCTGTACTGTAAGTTCCTGTGATTACTACTTTGCATTCAAAGTGGAGTTTAGATGATAATGATAAGCATCTGCAGAGACTTCACAGCACCCTCAGCAGCAGGGAAATGTAGAGTGGAAGGTGCTAAAACTGTAATTAGAACACGGCATCTGCCTCCCAGATCCTATAGAGTAGTTACTAATCAATGTGATCACTCACTCTGAGTGGGGAAGTGCTCACTCCTGGTTCCGCTGGCCTTTTTCCCGACCACTAGCACATTGGATGCTGGTGGAGAGCACTCCTGGCTCTGGAGAGAGCAAGGGAAGCATTATTACTCAGGAAAACATAGCATTTTACTTTTAAAAAGGTGTTTGGTAGGGGCATACTTTGATTTCAATTTCCAGTCAATAGCATGTTTCCTGAGCAATCTGAAGGTCAATTATTGCTAAAAGTATAGTTCACTCTGAAGCATTTGCAGGTTGGCTATCCAGGACTTTTGATTTGCTTCCATATGCTTACTTGCCCTTAGGACATTCTGCTCTCATTTTGCAGGATGATCAAGGAAGATAAAGAAGATTTAATGCAATCATATCAATTTGCTATATAATACCAATTCTGATTTGAGCCACATTTCCCAATGTATGATCTATAAAATACTCCTCAAGAATCTCCTTGAAAAAAAAAACATTCTTTAATCCAAAACACTTGAGAAATGCTGCATATTATATACCCTTCTTAGAAATTCACAGTGCATTCTGGACATTAAAGACTTCTAGCTGCCATGGAATAAGGAAACCGGTTTAAACTCTGAACTCAGGATTTCCCAAAATTACTTCTCTAGAGTTTTTCCTTCTCTTTCTGATGATTTTAGACAGAAAACAGAATTAAATTTCAAAAAAAATACTTCCATAAAAGTTAGAGTAAATTAATTCTTATCATTAACATGTACATTATGCTTAGAATTAAGCCCAAAGATTTGCTGAGACTTGCTTCATCCCCATTCTCTAGTACTACTGATAACTGAATATTATGCAATCATTTGGAATAGGTCAGCCAGGATTCCAGTTTATTCTTCTTCTCCAAAGAATAAAAGAGGAGAGTCAATCCTTTCATCATAATGATCAGCTCACTTCAAAGGTGACTCCTGTTCTCACCCAATGTAGTCCCAGCAGACACAGATCTGGTGCACAGTCTATATCCTACATAAATTTTGACTCACTGTGTCTCTGAGAACTCTACAGGCTACGCTGGCCTTCTTTCCTTTAAATATTCACTCTGGAGGATGTTCAGGAGCTGATAACATTTAGTATAATCTCTCAAGGAGCTAAAATGAGGATTCACTCCCCCACGCTTTAGGTTATATGTTTATGCAAAGACAAGAGACGGAAGAAATAAGGTAGCATTATTCACTTCTATGGGAAAAAAGGTGTGAATAGCTATAAGGGAAAAGATAAAAAATCAAAAGTCAGCAAAATAGGTGCTGGAAAAATATCATCAGTAATTACTGCAAAATTACTCAAATGCCTAACTGTTCCCGTTGCAGTGCATGTAACACGAGAGGATTAGACATTTCTTAAGTATAAAATCACATGACTCAAAGAAGAATACATCAAAATGAAGGGTAAGAAAACTTGAGGCAGCCAAAATAAATATATGGACTCAACATTGAAAGGGCCAAAGAAAAGAGTAAGGGAAAGTCACCAGATGATTAAAATAATATTTATATTTTAAAATTTTAAAGATGAAACTGTTGTTATAAAGATATATAATGCTTACATTTTTCTAAGTCAGGAGATGGATGGGGGTGCATAAGGAAGGCTCATTCTTGTTTCCAATTCTTTAAATGACCTGGAATTTAAAAATGTGTGTGTATACCTATGTATGTATAGATACATATGAGTATGTAGAGAGAGATATAGTTACATAGATTAGACAGATAGATATAGACAGATGGACAATCTTGCAAATGGTGAATGAAGTGAAAAGTAACTTAATTAATAAACAAGAAGCAAACACATGCATTTGTAGGCTGCTAATCCACTTATTCTACCTGAACGATAGCTCATATATTCTTTATTTTCCTGGAAGGAAAAATTTTACGATGTCGCCATAAGCTTCTAAAAATCTGAGATAAATTCTTGACCTGGGTAGATAGGATTTAAGCATCTCTTTGCCAGTAGAAAGTGGGATTGTGGGAAGTTTTCCGCTATTTCATTAAATACTGCCAAAAATATCCTTTCTTTGATACTCTCAAACCTAAAAGATTTAAAGTTATTTAACGTTTTGGAGGAGACTGTATCTGTTTCTTCTGGGGAATATTCTCTATCCTTCTCTCTGCATCCCAACCCAAATCTCCATAGGGTATCTCTATTGTTTTCAAGTTGCACTGTCTTTATTCCTTTTATTTCAAATTATCCAATAGTTAGAGTATCCACAGCAGGACCCAGTATGTACTTGTTCTAAATCTGTTCAAAATCCTTCTGTCCTAACTGCTGGCACGGCCGGGTCCAGCGCCAATCAGACAGTTCATTGTTCTTGGTGGTTCACACAGCTGCTCATCAAATGCACAGCTGTGGCACTGACCTTTAATAATATTATTCAGAGTCTGCCTCGTTTTATGAAATAGGCATATCCTCATTTAAAATTCCCAGGGACCTTCTATTGGCTCTGTAAATGAATCTATATTTGGTTAAATAGTCAAGGAAGTTTTTTTTTTTTATCAGCAATCAAATATTATATTAGTAAAACTTGCCCAAGACCTCATACAATGTCAGTTAATATAACTAAAATCCCAATGATCTTTCTACATCATGAAATTAAAGGAAAGTAAAACAGAAGGGGCTTAAATGACTTGAGAAAATGTTCAGATGTTACAGGCATGGAACTCCTGAGGAAATAGACAATTACTACAAGGAGGTCTGTTCGAGATATGGTTTGAGGTAAAAGAAAATAATCAAACATTTATTGAAACAACATATTTTTAGGTAATTGAGCACCTAATATTGTCTAGGTTACATTTTTAGGCGTTTAAAAACTTGTTTTATCAGCTTTATAAGAATCTAAATAGGTACTTTTTTATAGTTAAGTGACTATTTGATAAATACATAAACTTCAGATGAGGCAAGTCACTTTTTTTAGTTTTTTAAAAGGTATCATATAGTAAAACTGACTATTTTGCTATACATCCCTATGAATTTTAACACATGTGTAGCTTTATGTAGCCACCCAAATTAGGATACAGCATTTCCATTGGCTCCCAAACTCCTTCATGCTCTCTATTTAGTTAGATTCTTTTCCACCCTACCCATCCATGATGCCATCACTGTAGTTTGTCTTTCTGAGAATGACCACCAAGTGTAATCCTACATAAATGTGACCTTTTGAGACTGGCTTCTTTCACTCAGCTTAATGCCTTTTAAATTTATTAAAAGCTCAATCTTTTTTTTTAAATCACTGAATAGTATTCCACGTATATTTTTACTCTAGTTTATCCATACACCCATTGTAGGACATTGGGGCTGTTTGTAGTTTTTGGCATCTATGAATAAAGCTGCTATAAAATTCATGTAAACAGGTTTTTGTGTGGATGTAAGCTTTTATTATTCTAGTCTAAACACCCGAGAATTGTGATCTGGTAAATGTATGCTTTTTATAAAACACTTCCATGCTATACTATAGAAGGGTCATACCATTTTGTTTTATTACTAGTGATATATGAGAGTTCCAGTTGTTCACAATTCTTGCTATTATCAGTACTTCAGTATGTTCAGCTAAGCCATTATAAGATGTGTGTAATTACATCAAATAACAGTTTTACTTAGCATTTCCCTAATACCTAATAATGTTGAAAACTTTTCAAGTGCTTTTTTGCTATCTATATAATCTCCTGATGAAGTGTCTGTTCAAGCCTTTTTTACCCATTTTTAATTAGGTTGTTTGTATTATTTTGTTTTCAGCGTTCTTTATATAGTTTTAATATCATTACTTTGATGGGTACGTAATTTGTGAATATTTTTTCTCAGCTGTAGCTATATTTTCATCTTAATTTCTTTCAAGGAGCAAAAGATTTTAATTTTGAAGAGTCGATATGTCAAATTTTCCTTTAGGGATTAGGCTTTTTGTGTTATGTCTAAAATCTGTATATCTTTATCTCAGGTCATAAAGATATTCTCTTATGATTTTTTCTGAAAGTATTATAGTTATATATTTTATATTTAAATTTATGATCCAATTTGAATTTTTTTTGTACAAGGTATAATGTTTAGGTTGAAGCTCATTTTTTTTGTATATGTATATGAATATGATGAAGAATATCCTTTTCTCCATTGAATGATCTTTGTAGCCTTTCAAAAATCATATGGCCATATTTGTGTGGTTCTATTTCTGGGCTCTATTTGTTCCACTGGTCTATGGGTCTAGATCTCTGCCAACGTCATACAACCTTGATTACTGAAGCTTTAAAATCAAGTAGTATAATTTACCCAACTTTATTCTACTTATTCAAAATTGTTTTAGCTATTTAAGCTCCTTTGATTTTCTATATAAATTTACAATCAACTTGTCTTTATCTACAAAAAAGTTATGCTGGAATTTTGAGAGGGATTTCCTTAAGCCTATTCATTAATTTCAGGGGAATTTACCTTTTTCCTATCTTCAACTTTCTAACATATGAACATGATATATATTTAGTTTATTTATTTAAATAAATACCATTTATTTAGGTATTATCTGATTGCTTCCATTAGGGTTTTGTACTTTTCATTGTACAAATCCTCTACACATTTTGTCATATTTATATATAAACTATTTCTCATTTTTTGTCGGTAGTGTAAATAACTCTGACAGTACACTGCTCAGATAATGAAATGCTATTGATTTTGCATGTTGATGCTGTATCCTTTGACTTTCTGAACACACTTATCAGTTCTATAAGGTTTTGTTAGATTCCTTGGGATTTTCTATATAGACAATCATGTCATCTGAAAACAGAAGCTGTTTTATTTCTTCCTATCTGATATGCTTGCTTTTGTTTCTTTTTCTTGCCTTATTATGCAGTCTGTTATTTCCAGGACTATGATGAATAGCATTGGTAAGACAAGACACCCTTGTCTTTTTCCCAATTAGTCCTGGCAGTTTTTTGCCTTTAAGTATGATGTTAATGGGTATGTGTTTTGTAGATGTCTTTATCAAGTTGAGGATGCTTCCCTCTAGTCAAAGTTTTCAACATGAACACCTTTTAGATTCTGACAACTTTTTTTTCTCATTGATTTATATGATCACGGTATTTTTTTCATTAGCCTGTTAATATGCATATGTTTATTTATTTTTTAATATTGAACCACTCTTGCATCGCTGGAATAAAACCAAGTGGCCACATTGTATAATTAAGTTTATTTGCTAATAATTTGTTAGAAACTTTTGCATTCATATTCATTACTGTTGTTGGTGTGAGTTTTCCCTCTCTCCTTCTTTCTTTCCTTCCTCCCTTCCTCCATTTCCTTTCTTTTTTTCTTATACTATTTTTGTCTGATTCTGGCATTAGGGTAATACTGTCTTCCTAAAGTGAATTAGAAAGTATTTCTTCCTTTATTTTCTGGAAGGAAGTGGGTATATTATTGTATACAATTGGTATTAATGCTTTTTTTGCAAATTTGTTAGAATTCTGCAATGAAATCTTCTAAGTCTGGAGATTCTTTTTTTGTTTGTTTTTAAATTAAAAATTCAATTTCCTTAAGATTATAAGGCTTTAATGCACAGGCATTTATTATCTAATAGTTTCTTTGGCTGAAGAGTCTGACAAAGGGGTCCTCTGCAAGCTGCAATTGGGGGGATGCCCTGAACTGTGGTATCATCTGAGACTCATCTGAAGAAGCATCTGCTTCCTCACTCAAATGGTTGTTTGGCAGTAGCCAGCTCTTTGCTGCCTTGTTAGGCTGAGTTGTTAGACTGAGAGTCTCACTTTCTTGCTAACTGTCACCCCAAGGTCACCTTATAATTCTTGCCACATGGCCCTCTCAATAAGGAAGTTGCAATGTGGCAATAGTCTTATTTCAAAGTCATCAAGGGAGAGAGAGTTTCCTTCCAAAACAGGGATTACGATTTTATGTCATAATCATGCACATGTAATCATGTATTTCTCTTTACCTTTTTTGTATTCTGCTGGCAAGAAGTAAGCCACAGATCCTACTCATACTCAAAGGAAGTGGATAATGCACAGGTGTCAATACCAAGAGGTGGGATGATGGGGACCACGTTAGGCCCTACCATATCTATATCACTCTCTATATATCTCTCTAAATATCTATATCACTATATTTGAACTAAGTTTCTTATAGACATCATGCAGTCAGGCAATCTATTTTCCCCATTGTAGCAATCTAGGCCTTTTGGTTGTTGTATTGAGACCATTTGCATCTAATGCAAATATTGCTATGATTGGATTTTGATTACTCACTATATTTCTGTTTTTTGTCTGTTGCCTCTCTGTTATCTTCTTTTGTTTCCCCTTTCCTCCTTTATTTCAGGTTATTTGAACATTTTTTAGTATTCAATTTTAATTTACCAATTGTGTTTTGACTATATCTCTTCTATCTCTGTGTTTTATTTATCTTAGTGGTTGCTTTAGGGATTACAATATACAGACTTAACTTTATCAAGTTTTGTGCATCTATAAATGTAGACTTTGCACCAAATTTTAGAACCTTTCTTTCATTATTTCGATAGATATCATTTTTGACACATTTTCTTTCTGGGACTCCAATAACAAATAATTTACGTATCTTTCATATTGTCCCACAGGTCACCAAGATCAGGCTTTTTTAAAAATAATTTTCCCCTGTTCTCTGTTTTGTATAAATTCTACTGCTTTGCTTATGCTTATCTTCAATCTGCTGCTGAGTTCCTAAAGTGAATTTTCACTTCAGATATGGTAATTTTAAGTCCTAGAATTTTTAAATATTACTTTTTTGTCATATTTTAATTTCTCTGTTGAAATTCAACATTTCTTTTCACTCATTGACACCATATTTTTACTTAATATCTTTGACGATGTGTAAAGGTTTTGACAGATAATTCCAATATTTAGGTCATCTCAGGGATTGTTTCTAACTGTTGTTTTTCTTTTACTACAAGTCACATTTGCCAGTAATTCTAATTGTATTCTTGATATTAAGAATGATACTTGTTGAGGCTGTGTATTTGATCATCTTCTGAAAAGTGTTGATTTTGGTCCTAGAAGAAAGTTAGCTTGTCATTAGACAAATTCTGAACTCTGTCTCTTCAAGAGTGGGGAGGCTGAGCTCTTTCCAGTAATTGCTTTCCTTTGGGTCACTTTGAGTTTCCACTGAGCACAAATAGTTGAGGTGTCAGCCAAGGATTGGATAAGACTTTATACAGATTTTGTAGCTCCATCCTGGGTAGCATTTTGTTTTCTGGAATATCTCCTTTCTCGCCACTGTGGCGAAGATAAAATATATCCGGTGACTCCTCAAACCAGTAACATTGTGATTTTCTGCTTGAGTTTCATCCAACCAAAATGGAGTTCTCAAGGATTGAATCACATCCCCCACAAAATGCATGCTCAAATCTTAGTCCATGTTCCTATGTGGGTGAACCCATTCGCAAATAGGACCTTTGGAAGATGTAGCTCAATTGAGTCAGGGTCCATCTTAACGCATATTACTGGAAACTTTATGAAGAGAGGAAAATTGAATTTAGTTAGTCAGGGAAATTGAGAAGAAGCAACCAGAGAGGAGGATGGCCACGTAATGGAAGACTGTCATCACCAGAACATTACTGACTCCAGGGGAAAGTGTGTCCTTGTTTTTGGTCTTCTAGCTTCCAAACTGTGAGCCAATAAATTTCTGTTGTTAAATCAACCAGTGTGTGGTATTTATCGTAGCAACTCTAGCAACCTAAGGCAAGGGTCTACAGGAGAATACTACTAGGTGGAAAGCTCCATAACATGAATCTCATCCACTGAGTCATTTATCAGCTTCCTTCAATTTCTGTCTTCCATTTAGTTAATCTTAAATTCCGTTGTATACGTATGTACTTAAATATTTCTCTAGAATTTATAACTTTTAATTGTAGGAAGATTAGCCTAATAAAAGCTACTCTACCATTGTTGGGAACAGGTATTCAGAGGGCCATATTTTAATCTAAAAAAGTACAAAGACTTACAAGAGAATAATTTGTGTAAAGGAAACTTTTTGGAAGGTTTTTGTGGAAACAAAAACTGTGCAATTATATTGTAGTGCTCTTAGGTAGAATAATGTTAGATAAGAGAATTAGGCCATCTTCAGAATTTTGAAAGAGAAATTCGAGCAAAGGTGTTATGTTAAGAAGGGAGCAATAGTATTCACTTACATTTTAAAAGGTAATTCTAGTTACTATATAGGGAGTGAAAGATAGGCAAATTGAAAGGAGAGTTACTAATTGGTTCTTATGAGAAATGACTGCAGTATGATCTATTTGGAATAAAATTTGAAGGTTAGAAATTGCTAGCTGATGGTCTGGATATGGTGATGGAGATACAATGATGAATTAAAGGCATTCCTAGAATTTTTGTTTTGAATAACCATATAGCTACTGGGAATGTGAATTGAGTGAAGACTTGAAGAGCAACAGAAATGTGAGGAAATGACAAGATGTCTGCTCTAGATATTTTAAGTTTGAGAAAATTATGTGACATCCAAGGGATGCCATCTCATGAACAGTTGGATTTAAATTTGGATATGGGTGAAGAAGTTCAGATTGAGATACAGAGTTGGTAGACATGGCAGGGCTATTTAAAATCATGAGAATAAAGGAGAGAGACACAGACGGACAAGACACAGACAGAAAGGTACGGAGATAGAGATATGGAGAAAGAGAAGAAAAGATGGGTCAGAGTCAAGTTCTTGAGTACTGCAACACTAATAAGTAAGGTAGAAGAGGCCCAGATGGAGTAATCAGGTAGGTGGAAAATAAAGAAAGTGTGGTATCATAAAGCAAAAATAAAAAGCATTTCTAAAAGGAACTTATGGCCAACTGTTGCAAATGCTGCTGATACTTAAGGGAAGCTGAAAATGAAGAAGTGGCTATTTATTTGGCACCAGGGAAATTTTTAACCTTCATAATTACGTTTTCACTTACTGAAGTAGACAGATTTTAATTGTCATGGATGAAAGAATGAACAGGAATTGAGTAAAAAGAGTTGGATGATATCAGAAACTATTTTGAGAAGTTTCAATGTGAAAGAATAAAACTCAAGAATTGGTGGGAGGGGTGTATCAGGTACAGAGAGTTTTTATTTTTAAATTTTGAAAGGGAGTAATACTAGAGCATGCTTGATACAAATGAGAATGACCTAACTGAACAGCAACAGTTGATTCAAGAATGAGGCACGTTTTTAAACTGAAGGGTTTGATCCAATATGGAGAAATTGCTGATAAGGGAATAAAGAATGGATAGGATCAGTGAACAAGTGGGGACTTGGCCTGACAGAAGCAAGATTACTTTTGTGTTTAACAAAAGGGAAAATAATTTTTTTTTTGACAATGAGAGGTGTGAAACTAACATTTAATTTCTGCCCTCCATCATGGATAAAAGAGAAGTACAAGTGCATTAATAAGTTAAATTCTTTATATGTTGCAAATGTAAAACAATACAAAATAAAACAAGAGAACAGGAAGCAAATGAAGGAGACTATAATGATCTTCAGACATGTGCATGTTTTCTAAACATGGGAACCTGGACAAAAACCATGATGGGTTATACCATGATAAAGTTCATTGTTCTAGTTGGGTGAACTGGGGAAGTTAAATGGTCCCCTTAAAGAAGCTTTCATTTCACTATATATAAATTCCCTGTGTATAATAATGGTATCTATTTAGCAAGTTTGTTGTGAAATTAAATAAGATTAAACATATTGTCACTGTTTAGGAACATTTAGTGCTTGATTATTAGTTACACTTGATAGATTTAATAAATTAAAAAATCAAATTATCTCTGTCAAAGCATTTCAAATAAAGTTAAAAGGCAAATTGTGAAAATATCCTAGCAATCTAACAGAAGATGGATTGATGTCATTCAGATATAAGATATCTTATTAATAAATAATAATACATTAAAACATCAATAACAAAACTCTCCACTCTAAAACAGACCATAAACATAAAATTAACCTTGATATTAAGCAAACAATTTCAGTTTAAAGCATCAATGTGATATCACTTTTGTCTACCAAATTGGCAAAGTTTTAATAGTAATAATAAGAATGAAACTAAATGGAATTCTAACATCATGTGTGTATGAACTATTGGAAAAACACAGCAAATAAATTACTTAGATCCCTTATTAATAGTAAATTAAGGAGTATTGTGAATAGTTTTCAATTTGTAGATATGTCCTTTTAGTCTAAACTGTAATGACCTGAAGGCAGAGATTGGATCACTCTTGTATGTTTAGCGTGTACTATTTACATAGGAGATATTTTAAAATAAATACTTTGAACCTAATGTCAATATATATAAATAAAGCATGAACCAAATTTAAAAAGAAAATAATGTAGACCAATGTGACTTTTAATTATAAAAAACGGACTAAGGTCACATTGTCATGTCCTTGAACAATGATGGAAGACAAGCACATGCCTGATGCAAGTGTAGATTTTGTTAAACTTGATGAAGAAGAAGGTGATAACCAGGGTAAAAGAAAGAGTAAATGCGTGCGTGTTATGTAACAATACATTTCATTTCAAAATGAAGGTGATTCTTTTCTAACATACTCTTTGTAAGCACTTATGATACTAATTTTATTAGTAAGCAATCTATACAAAGTTTTGTTTGTATGTGTAATATGTTCGCAAACCATTTTTGAAGAGGGAGAAAAAAAGGAAAAACTTGCTTTTCTATACCCTGTATGTTGGCTTTCGTCTCTCTTGTTTTATTCTCAGAAGATTGATATCAGTTGTTTTGTAGATGGTATAGGGTATATGCAGGCATAAAAAGCATTCAATTAAAATTGTTGCAAATAAATTTACTGGCAGCATAAACTTTATTGATTGCGTCTCATGATTTCATAAATCAGGTTCTCCCTATGCACTCATTCAAATTACAAAGCCAAAAACACAAATGAATTTCCATCGTACAATTTGTCTTGGACTTTTCGTTACCTTTTACTAAAAGGATTTTTGGAATTCTGACAACGAAAATTTAATTCCTGTACCAGTTTTTCCCCTCCAAACAATATTTGTACAAATTTAACTCACAATATAGTTGTGGCTTTATATTAAATAAATTGAAGAAACATGTTCATTTCTATTACTTAAAAAAAACTAAATAGTATTATCATTTATTTTGTTTGTTCTGAATAGCCTATTCTTTTGGTTCCCAGTTAATATTCTATGACCATGTCCTGACTCATTTTGGATAATGTCTGGCAATAGAGGTGACAATAATTGTCATGGATTGTTAGGACCTAAGCCCTTCCTATCACACAGAATGATGCTAAATATCAGACCAAACGGGATAATGCACGATGGCTGACATTAACAGGGTGCCTAGCATAGTCCAGACACTGGGTTAAAGTGTTCATTTTGCACATAAAGTCACTTTTATCCTTTCAACAACCCTATGAGGAAGGTATTATCTTTCAAGCATCTCTTTCAAGATAGCATGAAGGTCATAGAACCAAGACTGACCAGGGTGTATGATGTAAGAACTCAAACTTCTGAAATCTGGACTGTCTGAAAGTATTTTGTAATCAGACAGCTTTGTACTCCAAATTTCCTGCACTTAATAGATTAAAAAATTTTTGAACAATGAAAAACTCATTATATAAGTATATATTGAGGGCCAGGTATGTGCCAAGTATGTTTTTTGGCAAATTCTAGGGATATGGAGGTTTCAGATGCAAACTTCTAGAACAGGATTCCTTAACCTCAGCACTATTGGCATTTTAGGCAAGGATTTCTTTATTGTGGAGGTCATCTTTTACTCCCTTACATTGTAAAATATTTAACAGCATTCTTGTCCTTTCTCAACTCCAACACACTAGATGCCTTTAGCACTCCCTTTGTTATGACAACCAAAAATGTCTCCAGGCATGATCAAATGTTTCTGGAAGCATCCTTGTTGGAGAACTACTGCTCTAGAGCTTACATGCTAGTAGGGGAGAGGAGCATGCAGAGAGGGATAAATCAAAGGTGATGGTGGAGTTACACAGAGAAGGTAGGATTTAACAAATGAATATTATTGCTGAGTCATTAAATTGATATTTATTTTAGTCTCCAGTATTTTAGAGTGGCTGGAAGTAAAAATCTAAAATTGTGGAATTGTACCCATGCCAGACTCTGAAATCTGTTCTACAACTAATTGTTGTGTTGTGCTTTGAAAATCATTGCTTTGTTTGTATGTATGTTATTTTTCGCAAAAAAAAAATATAAAGTCGATTCTAATGATTAAAAAATATTTATTCCTTCTAGTCTCTTATATTCTGGAGAAACTAGAATGAAAAATTTGAGAGGATCGTATGGTGGCCTATGACAAACTCTGGGATCTGTCATGTAACTACGTGTTGAAGAGTGCTTTGGAAGCTATTGGTTTTTTCTTTCTTTGCTTTGTATTTATGTTATATTATACAATAAAAAAAGTTCTTTGCTTTGTATTTATGTTATATTATACAATAAAAAAAGTTAAAAAAATGCCATTAAAGTTGATGACACATTATGAAGCAAATGTTTTGGGAGTATCAAAAAACCAACTGTCTAATCCTTTCAAAGAAATTAAGTCATGCATTTAGTGTCACTGGACTAGCTATTTGAGAGTTACTTTAGTTAAATGACATGTTATAATGGAATAAAAAATACATTCATTGGGGAGTCAAATCAATGGAGTGCTTACATCATCTTGGGTAAGGAAGACAAAATCTCAAGGCCATAGTCTCTGCTTGTAAAAAATAAGAGAGTTACTAATAGACAATCTCTTCTAAATTCAACTAATGTTTTAGATTAAATGGAAGAGATAGAAATTATGAATTTTGTTCAAGGATGATTTTTTTTTCCAGTAAATAACCTGGTTTTAGCTGTGTCTTAGAAATACTGTACCCAATTGTCTGGGACTGAGGAAATTCCCTGGACATGAGAATTTGAGTGCTAAAATTGGGAAAGTCCTAGATAAATCAGATGTGTTGGTCACCTTACTTAGAAACTTAGAACCAACTTTCTTTTATTAAATAGATCCAGTCTTAGTTTTCATCACATAAGGATCCCAGATTTTCCTCCTAAGTGAACTGATCAGCTCTACCCCAACTATCCTTTCTACTCTACCCAAAGAGAGTTTTTACTGAACTTTTATTAGAATTCTAACCCTCACATTTTGCTTAATCTAGAATTAAACCTGGATAAATAAGTTAAAAAATCTCAAATCTTATTGAATCATATGTCACCCATATTTGTCTTTAGGCTATATACAAGAAAACTAACCCGAGGTAGCATAAGCAAAAGAAAACAATTTGTTATAATGACATAGGGTGTCTCATGGAAGCCAATAAAATGAGAGTGTGGCTGGGTTTCAGGAATTAACTGGAACAAAGGACAAGAGGGATATGCTTCTGTCTTTCCTTTGCTTCTCCTTCAGCATTCTTATTTTTTCTCTCTCTCCCTCTGTCTCTCTCTCACTCTCTTTTTATCCCTACCTTCCTCTCCCTGGCTTCTGAGGTTCACACAGTGACAGGCATGAGTAAGTATAGCTGATATGTCAATGTATTACAGGTTAGGCAAACAGCCCTAACAGGCTTGGTGTCTTCTTGGACACCAATCTCAAATTCTTAGGAAAGAGACTGATTCCTGTCCTTGGATCATTGGTTCAAACATCTGAGAACAGGGGTCAGGGATATGTTACAGGAGCAAAAACCGCCAAGAATCTTTCCTGTAACTATGTAGATGTGCTCAAGCAGGGGCATGTCCCAGGAAAGGGGAAGGCTTGACAGTTTATGGGGATATTCTGCCTTACTTAGTTTACAGTGGCAGAAAATAACCTACCATGTTTGCTGAAAAATAAAATATTACTTTGAAAATTCAAATATTCAGTGGTATTCAAGAGCTTGTCTGGGTTTTTCTTGCATTCAACTTGAAGTCTTGTTTTTTAAATTGAAAAAAACCTGGAGCAGGGCTATTTATAACAAACCTAGAAAGGATAAAATACTATGGATTAAAGTGGTTCTAGAAAAAAAGTATAATCTATTTCTATTTCCTTCCTTAAGAACAGGCATTAATTCACAAATAGAATAATTCAACTTATAAATAAGGAAAATGTTCATATAAAATGCTGACTGTTGTGTTTCAATTTATTTGGATTATTTCAGAACAAATGGAAAATGCAGAGAAGCAAATACTACTATACTGTCAATACCTTGAAATCATATGACTAGATTTGAGAATTCTTTTCTGACAATTCCAGCTCACTTCATTCTTTCCTTTCTCCGAATTTATCTTTAGAAATAGTACCATTTATGTATTATTTGACTATATTTTAATTGATTCTAGTCAAATATTGCTACCGTAGCAAGAATATAAATTACTTGAGGGCAGGGCCATACTTCTGCATAGTTTTCCTTTTTCTTCTGCTCTTTTTTTAAATTCTTTTCTCTCTCTTAGTCCTTCTTCTTGCAATCTCTCTTTCACCATTTATGAAACATTTATATTTATCATACCATACTGCTGGTACTGAGACAGACGCAGAATAAGATCAAACATCTCTGGAATGGTTAATATATGTGCCTTACATGGACTTTCCTCATGCAATCCTCTTAAAAACCTAGGGTGTGGGTGTGATTATTGCCCATTTTATAGGTAAGGAAACAGAGATACAGCATTCAGTAATCTGTTCAGGCTTCCCAGCTAGTAAAGAGCTGTTAAAACTTGGCATTTTAACAAACCTAGAAAGGATAAAATACTATGGATTAAAGTGGTTCTAGAAAAAAAAGTATAATCTATTTCTATTTCCTTCCTTAAGAACAAGCATTAATTGACAAATAGAATAATTCAACTTACAAATAAGAAAAACGTTCATATAAAATGCCATTCCCACATCCTTTATTGCCCAGTGGCTGAATTGTGTCATATAGTTGGGTTTCAAAAGTATATTTGATGGAATAATGCTTTGCAATAAATAATGGATACAATTAAATTGTATTAACCTGAAATTTGCTTGCTTTCATTAGATCCTCTATCATAGAAGTTTCTTTTTCTATTTTGAAATCTCATACAAGAGTTTAAAGTACTCTTGTACTTTTTGTGCCATTGCCAATATCTGACTAATTCCCAGTCCAGAGATGAAATCAAAATCACTCATTTGCTGTACAAAGCTTATGTATACTGGAAATGGCTTTAACCTGTCTGGGTCACAGAATGTAAATGTGCAAAAAACACAAAGTAGTCTTCCCCATGAGGTCAGAGAACATACATTCCCCAGGAAGGAGAATCAATGATTAACTGAGGGGTCAAGGTAATAAAAGTATTTACATTAAACATAATTTTACTTCAAACCATCTTTTTTGGCACATGTCTGAATATAGATGCCACATTAACCTTGGAAAATGAAGATATAAAAAGGCATAAAGTTTACTAGGAACACAGGGATAACATTCAAAGGGGAGAATTTTTATTTTAGTGAGATTTTATTTCTTTGCCAAGTGTCTTTTATTCTATATGTCCTATCATCTGCCCACTTTCAGTTATAACAATATAATCCTTGAAGTTGTCAGTTGGATATCAAATAGTTGTGCCTGGTTTTATCATAACTCCATGTGTAAAAGATATGAGGGGGAATTGTGGTAATCAATACTGCTCTCCTGTTAAGGCTTTGACAACTCACTTTACTAGAAACCAACCAAACAACAACATAAAGCTAGCTATGTCAAGAAAAATAAGGGCATCTATTTAAAATAAGATATATTTTTCATCACTATAAAATGTATATTTAAATTCCTTTAAATAATCAAGATTTGAGATTTTTATATGTCCAATATTAAATGACAATGAAGAGCCAACCATTGTCCAAGGAACCACAGATCTGATGAATTTTATCTGGTGTTCCAGAAGGACTGAAATCATTATCAATACAGAAGATAGGGAGGGAAACATGACCAAAGAAGGCCCAGTTCTTATAACAGTCAGTTCACTCAGAATAGAAATGTACTCACGGGGAGAAAAGACAAGGTGGGGATATTCAAATGGTTTAAATTGACATTTCTATTAATAGCAGGGCAAAGAGAAATAACAAGTCTACCAACAGACGATGTAGGCAAAATGGAGGTCTACGGAGGTCTGCTATTCTCTAAAGTCATGCTGGTTGAAGGTATTCCATGGAAGCAGGAAGAGAAGAGACTTTTCAAACACTGGTTCTTGAAGACAACTTAGAATATCGTCTTGCCAAAGGAAAAGGTGAGGCCCAGAAAAGTCAACCGATGTACTCAAATTCATAGAACTCATAAGAGAAGATACTCTTTTTCCTTCCAGATCCAAGGATTCTTTCTCATGTCACATGACCTTCATACCTCCTGTATTCTTATTAGTATGTGGGTACCATACTCCACCTCCCTACTCCCATCCCCGCTGTCGTATCACTATGTTCTTTTAACAGTAAACAACCTATATTTTATTCCAGGAAAAGGTATAACAATTTTCTTTACCTCTCTAAGATCTGGAAGCTATTAGTTGATTCATTACTAACTTTTTAAACAAAAGAGAATATTTGTCTTGTTATTTAATACATAAGATATTTTCCTTGTAAAGGAGAGTAAATTTTTGTGTGCAACTTATTGATTTTTTCTAGAATTGCCTTGGCCAGTTAGGCAGTACACCGGGCTAAAAATAATACTTTCTTTTGAAGTTTGAGATATATAAGGGATATTGATTCTCTAGACATAAATTGTTTGGCAATTTATAGATATATGGTCTGTATGATTTTCCAGCTCTGAATTAAGATGGGTGCAAATATTGTGCCAGTGAGCATTCTGAGATTTTCCATAGCTTCTCCAATCTGACCTCACTTTAATTTTTTAACTTGTCATCTAACTTCATGCCTTAAATCCCAACTTAAGCAGCTTAAACTCTGGAGATATTCTACATTATTGAATTTGTTATTTTATGTACTATGTCTTGTTCTAACAACATTACATGCATTATCCTACTGCATATTCAAATGAGCCATATAATTTAGAAAGTGTTATAATCCTTATTTTAAGATGAAGTTATCAAGAAGCAAAATCCACATTACACTTATAGGAAATGGAAAAGTTAATATTGGCAGCCATGTTTGTCTGAATCCAGAATGTCTGCTCTTGATCACTACCCAAAGAAAGTTTAAATTACTTTCCACGTGCCATTATCAGGACACAGAACAGACTGTTATGGCTCCTTACCCTTAGATATACTAATATCTAGAATGCCATAGACAAAAGCTCAGTCTGGTATTTGCTGCAAACAGAACCATTCCATATTCCAAGACCCTCACAATTGTCACTTTTTAAATTAAGGCTTCTAATTAGAATTAGTTGTGTACACTTAATGAGAGTCTCAAGCACTATTATTGAACTTATGTGAGTTTTAGTAGTTCTACATCAACTTATAAACTCATTAATGATAGAACTAGACTTTGTCTTTACATCTCTATGATTTACATCATGTAGCTATAGATGTAAATTCTATACAAATTAAATGAATTGAACAAAAGCCTATATTAATATATGTTTTGTACACCCTTCTCCATTTGTTTCTCCTCTGGGATTGAATCTGAAAAAAGAACAGTCTTGTGCTCAAGTAGGATATATGTATATATACATATATATATATACTCAGGATAAAAATTATTCTCTCTTGTTTTCTTATATTTTGACTTTTTATGTTAAATCTTAAGTAAACTTGGCTTCATCAAAATTTGACATAAGAATGAACTACAGATGAGCAATTAGATATTCAAAACAATATGTGTGCGTGTGTCGTGTGTATGTATGTCATGTGATGCATGTGTGTATAAGCAAGGAATTACCTCTCAGGAACTAAGATATCTTTAGATATGCTGATCGACACCCACACACCCCAGGAAAGATCTCTTTGTCCTACTGCCAGTTTCTGATTTTGTGATGGGTGTGAAATGACAAGATGCCATTATAATTTTGTTTGCTGTCAATGTCCTTATGGAATTCGATGAATGTGTCAAACAGTAGAGTGCGTAGCAAGCCTTAAGAAATAGAACATTTGTTTCATGAAGTAAATGTTGACACTCTTGATGATTCTGTTAGAGTAACTCCTGGAACACTTCAGAAGGTGAAATTCTTATATCATTCTCTTGAACATTTAATTTCCTAATCCTTTGCTCCATGTAAAACAATTTAGAACATACCCAGTTTCTCAAAGCATTTTGCCCATAGTAACAGCAATAATTAATAGATAAGCAGCTTGACAGAGTTTCAAAATATCTGCTTTGGGGTTGTGTTTGAGATGTAACATGGGCATATATTTGAAGAAGCCAAATATAGTCAAATGGGATTAAATCTAACCAAACTTATTCTTGATTCTCAGAATGACTGACTCTGTTCTTAGAGAAGCACCACAATCGTGGATCTATGTTGATGCTATCAAGCACTGAAACATCTATGAAATATTTTTTTTGCATTAGCTAATTTAATAAACATATTGTCATTACTTGGTAAATACAGTAATGTGTTAAAGTGGTTTAGAAGTGGTTAAGAGTGAACACCAAGGGGCTTCCTGTCACCGCGGAGAATTATATGCAAACATTGTCATCCTTTCTGTATCGTAGTCTTGGCAGGAAGCAGAATCCAAAACACATGGATTCAATACAGAGATTGAAGTGAAGGAATTAGTCATGGGAATCTGGGCAAGGGCATCTATTATCACCTCTGTGACCTAAGGGGAAAGGGGAATAAATTGTGAAATAGTAAAAACTGTTGAGGAGGGGCCTCTGGACAGGACGACACAAGGTTGTTAACTCATAAGGAATACAGTCTCTAACATGCTATTTATAGCAAGGTAGGAGCAGGGAAATCATACTACAAACTCTGTCTATTTTTGCTCTCTGGTCTCTTTGTGCTGGCCTTGGAAAAATCCACCAAGAAGTCAGAGACTTTGAGTAACAGAATCAATAAGAGTTAGCTTGTTGGAATATAGTGCAGGACAGAAAAGGACAGATAATCCATCTGATAGGAGAACATGCTAACAAAATACAACTAGCATATGCTCTGGTTCAAATGCAGAATAATGAGAAGCACCACATAAAAAGAAGAAACCAAAAATGTAAACATGGACATGCAGAGAAAGGTTATAAAAGAAATGACAGAGAAGCTGTAGTTGAAGAGATAGTAATTGAATATATTCCAGAACTGAAGGAAGAACCTGAATCTTAAAATGAAAGTAGAGCTTATAGCTGAGCAATTTAAATAAACAAATAATTTCTTGCTACATTTTAGCAAAACTGTAAGGCTAAAAAATAACTGTAAAATCTATAAAATCATTTTCTGCTAAGGATGGCAAATAGCCCATTAGTAGACTTTTCAATAGCCACAACATATGCTGGAAAACAGCAAAGAAATATCTGCAAAATGATAAAGAAAAAGAGAAACTTGTACTCATCGACATTAACATTCAATAAAGAGATATTTCAAAGACTAAGACAGCTTCTCCTGCACAGACCACCGTTAAAATAATCATCATTTCAAGAAGGAGATAAAAGCAATCTAGAGGGAAGGCATGGGATATAAGAAACAGTAAGCAACAAAACCAGTGAAAGGTTAAAAGATTATGGCAAATTTCGTTGAATACTGATTATGAAAAATAACATAATCTTTGTATAAAAATTGGTAAAACTAAAATTTTGGAAAATAATAACAAAATTCAGGTAAATAATGAGATTGGAAGAATAGGGAGTTATAATGTAATAGGTAGTTAAAACTTGCCAAAGTCTTAGTCATCTAAGCTAAAAAAGTTAGAAAAAATGAAAAACTTCAGTGGCTTTTTAGCATAAGTGTTTATAGTTAAGGGTGTAATTTTTTAAAAACTTTTTTATGGTATAGTATAACATATATACAAGGCAAAGAAATAAAAAAGCAATAGTTTTCAAAGCACTCTTCAACAAGTTGTTACAGGAAAGATTCCAGAGTTTGTCATGGGCAAATATGATCCTCTCATATTTTTCCTTCTAGCTGCTCCAGAATATAGGAGGCTAGAAGGCTTAAATATATTTTTTTTACCATCACAATTGACTTTTTCCCCTTTTTTTTTGTGAAAAATAACATATTTACAAAAAAGCTATAAATTTCAAACGCAGCACCACAATTAGTTGTAGAACAGTTTTCAGAGTTTGACATGGGTTACAATTCCACAATTTTAGGTTTTCACTTTCAGCTGCTCTAAAATACTGGAGACTAAAAGAGATATCAATTTAATGATTCAGCATTCATATTCATTTGTTAAATTTTATATTCACTGTATAACTCCACCATCACCTTTGATCTTTCCATCCCTCTCTTTAGGAGTATTTGGGCTATGGCCATTCTAAATTTTTCATATTGGAAGGATGAGTTGGTAATATGGGGTAGGGAGATAGAACTATCTGATGTTTTGTAGAGTCTGGGCCCTATAGGTTTCAGGACCTATCTGGACCAGGGACCCATCTGGTGATTATAAGTTTCTGGAAAGCTATTCTAGTGCATGGAACCCTTGTGGAATCTTATATATTGCCCTAGGTGCTCTTTAGAATTCGTTTGAATGGTCCTGGTTGGGGTTTGGCAGGTTATGATTGGTAGCAAGGTGTAACTGAAGCTTGCATAAGAGCAACCTCCAGAGTAGTCTTTCAACTTTATTTGAACCCTCTCTGCCACTGATACTTTATTAGTTACACTTCTTTTCCCCCTTTTGGACAGGATTGAACTGTTGATCCCACAGTGCCAAGGTAAGGGTATAATTTTAAGAATTGTAGGGAGAAGGAATATTGGAGAAATACATTTCTGACATCCAAGCTATCAAAAGGCTAAAAAGACACAGAAGGAACATGGTAGAAAAGGAGAAAAGAAGAAGCAACAAAGACATACAACCAACAGAAAATATACAATTACTTTCATATATGCAATTATATCAGTAATTTAAATACATGTAAAGTTTGTAACATTTATTTACTGCATAAAATAAAAATTCAATCTTACCATGTTTGCAAGAGAAACATTCAAAAACAAACCATACAAAATGGCTAAAGATAAATTAGGGAAAATGATATATCATTCCAATTTGTGGAGAAAGAAAGGCATTGCTACTGTAACATAACTCTGTGTTATGCAAAATTGCTCAAAGGATATGAAAAATTTGATCAGAAAAAAATAAGGTTGGAGAAGATGATTGAAAAAAACTATGGAACTTCATTATTAATTAAGAGAGTGGAAAGAACTCCAAATATATCATAAATAAAAATTAATGTAAATGGACTAAAATTTCAATTTAAAAAGAAAGGGGTTGCCATAATAAATTAAAAATTTTAAAAATCTAAACCAAATGCTACCCCTAAAAAAAAATGTAGAAAGATTGAAAAAAGATGAGACTGTAAAAAAAAAAAGCCAAAGGCATAATATTGATACTAAAATAATGGACCTTTTTGCAAATGCACATGTGAAAAAAATTATCAGAAAAATACTATACTATTACATAACTACCAAAATGGCTAAACTTGAAAAGACTAATAATACTAGGTGTTGGTTAAGAAGTAGTAGAATAGGCACCCTCATGCATCTCATGGTGAGAGTAAAAATTGATATAACCATTTAAGAAAACTGGTTGGCACTATCTACTTATAGCTATAAATAGGCATCTATAAATTTATAATAGTTATAGTGAATTTATAATCTAACAAATTCACTCCTAGTTTCAGAATAGTGATTCTCAACTAAAGGAAATTTGTCCTCCAAGGGGATATTTAGAAATGTAGAAACATTTTTAGTTGTAACCTCTGGGAGTGGGCATACTATTGGCTTCTAAAGGGAGAAGACCAGGGATACTGCTATACATCTTACAAAGTCACCCACAAGAAAGAATCATCTGGTCCAAAATATAAATAAGGTTGAGGTTGAGAAATCCTGGTATAGATTCAACAGAGATGCAAAAATATTCATAGTTCTGTAAAAAAATGCATATACTAAAAATATGTTTAGAATATGCTATATTATTACATATGTTTAACAGCTGATGGTTACTCTTCCATTACTGATGAATACACAACCATGCGAGATTGAATTTTGGAATTCTACTTACAATGTATTTGAAAGTATTAGTCAGAACACCTGCTACAGTTTCAAATCAAAATTTAGTTAAGAATAGCAAAGGTAGTAAGTTTCTGTTTCTTTGTCAAGTAGTCAAACCAGAATTTCCTATCTTTCCTAAGAATAAGGAAAGACACGCACTTATCCCCCTTCATTGTCCTACGGCAAAATTGGGTAACACAACAATTTAGGATTGTGTCCATCGCAAATAGTTAAGATAGTATTAACTATCTTTTTTGACCAGAAACTGACAATTTCAACAAGAACTAACCCCATTATATCTGCCTAGGACAGTTTAATACACAATATTATCATCGAAAAGAAATAACTCAAGTTTTATTTTCGCAAAGGGCAGAAATGTTCTGTTACCACAGAGATATCTTTTTGTTGCTGTGTTTTACAGCCTTGACTAAAATAGATAGACCACTTTTAAAATCTTAGAGAAATTAGAAGTGAAGATATTATTGTTTTAATGATCATTCATAATCAGGGCAATGATTTATTTTATCCACACATAATTGGCAAAAAGTCAGCCTAACCACATTGACCATTTAAATACTCAGTGCCTAATTTATCACATAATCAATGTTTGCTTTTTTGCTACATTCTTTTCAAGTCACTTACCTGCATCCAAGGGTCTCCATATCTCAATCAGAAAAATGGGACAGTGGTTCGACTTTATAAGATTATTGTGATAATTGTGTGATGATATGCAAACAGACCCAACTTGTGTTTGGTGCAGAATAAATATTGCATGTTTATCCTTTTTTGTTTTAAGAAGGGATAAGGACAGAAACCGTCTCACACTGTAATCTCTTTGGGGGCAAGAGATCAATCATATTTTTCTTTCTATCTTTCAGAATTTAGCCTGGCATCTTGACCATAGAAGGTACTCTATAACTATTAGATTAAATCTACTTCTTATATAAAGCGCACAATTGCTAGTTGTTCAACAGATAATTAATTAGCATTTTTCTGGGCTGTAAGATTCAAGAGATTTTGAGAAAAGAGGCAAGGAACATTTAAAACTATAATTTAGATTGATAATATTTAACACAAATGAATAGACCAAAATCAGCGTCATCCTGGACTTTCCATAAATTAAAGACATTTGATACCATAACTCTATATGATCTTGTTAATTGTGCTTTAATTTTCAGGTTTTGCATTTATAAAATAAAAGGATTTAACTAATCATCTATTAGATGATGTCCAAATTACAACTGACTATAGTCTTATGATTTTATAATTTATAAACAACTCAAAAATTTTCCTGTAAGAGCTGATTCTCTAATGCTGTTCTACCCTTCCCTATTTCTAAATTTCTACATCTGAACTTCATCATACACACACACACAAGCATCCATAAACACACAAATACACACATACATATTCCACTTTAAAAAATTGTGTTAAAGTGGAAGGTTTGAAATGAGTGCATGAGAAAATTTAGGCCATACCACTGTCTCCAGGCAGGACCACATTCAACTCATCTTTTTTTTCTAAATATCTCTAAGGAAAGATATTATAATAATATCTATTTTACATGCAATAAAGTCACTCAACACTTAGGGAATGTTTCTTAAATTTTTTTCTGCACGGTTTCAATTTTATTCCTTGGTAGAAAAATAGTAATAGTAATTAATTAACAATTAATATTTGTTTAGTATTTGTACCCTTGGAAAATGTGTTTACATTTACATTTCATTTGATCCCTTCAAGAATCTCTCTGATAGATATTATTACCATTTTTCAATAAAACAACAAGTTTATTAAAAATACTTGTGCTAAATTTTCTCCTTTGCATATCATTCCTGTACCAGGGCATATCTGAGAGCGAATTTTTTTGGTAATTGCTTTTGGACTTATTAGCAGATAAGTCTAACAATAAATTAGACTTTTCTAAAAATAAATATGATAACAAATTTGAACGATACATGAATTTTAGGGAAGAAAATACATCATTCTTAATCAAAATACTCAGGAAAATTTATGGTAAACAGTTTCACATTTATTTTACTCTTTAAAAACAGTTTTTCTTCCATTATAAAGGCATTTTACATGTGTATGTGTGAAATATATGCATGTATGAAAAAAGTCCAAACACTTGGGCACCTACCATTTTAAGAAAGAGAATATATCAATAACTTTGAAATTCCTGGTGCTGCTTCCCAGATCCTAGTCCCCTCTTCTTCAAGAAGTAATACGATATTGATATATATATTTTTTTGTATGCTGTATGGTGCAGTCACATTTGATTCTTTTTCCATGTGAGTATCCCATTATTGCAGCACTATTTGTTGAATTTTTTTGTTTGTTTTTGTTGATGTCTTGTTTGTTTGGGAAGCGGGTGGGCAGGGAATTGAACCCGGGTCTCCCACATGGCAGGCAAGAATTCTACCAGTGAATTTTCTCTTTCATAGTGCCTTGTGACATTATGGCTATTGCATATATACATGCATGCACATAAACATATAGCTTTAAAAGAGTGTTTGGCTTTGAACTTTATAAAAATGAAACCATACTGTATTCTTCTGGACTTGCTTTTTCTTTCAATTTAATGTTCTTAGGTTTTACCAGTGCCGATGTCTGTAGCTATATGTTATTCATCTCATGGTTATAATGTATTTTATTTATGAATATATTAAAATGTGTATGTAGATTCTCCTATAGCTTAATTACACATTTATACCTACGCATATTCTCATATGCAATTGATATATATGTATAATTGATATTGTGATTTGTCTTACCACTTATATTTTTAATGAAATTTCTTGTTAATTAAAAACTCTTTTGAATATAATTTTAATGGCAACATTCCTTTTATTTATGTATCATAATATTCTTGAGACTTTTTCTAAGGATAGAATATAATTCCCCCACCAGTTTTTCTTTAATAAAAACATCATAAATATCTTCATATTAATTTTTTTCTTTAATGCTTTATTTCTTTTTATACCCTAAAGATAGATTCCTAGAAATAGGATTATTCACTCAAAGAAAATAAGAACTTTTAAGATGCTTTGTTACTTGAAAATTCATTTTATAAAAGACTAAATTGAATTTTACTTCTAGCAATTCTATATGAAAATAAGTTTTGACTACACTCCATCATTGGGTATTTTCAAATATAAATAAGTAAAAGGAACACAAAAATTGTGACAAATTGTTATGTAAAAGTCAGTGATTTAGTATTATTTTTCTTTGCATGTGTTAGTAAAATGAATGGTACTTCATTGTTTTTCCTCTTTAGTAAATGTCTATTTATATAATTTTCCCAGTAAATCTCACTGTATGCTTCTTTGTTTTTTTTTATTTTAAAAAGGAGGCAGGACTAATTCTTCAGTGACTCATATGATCATGCAGATGGTGCCAACCATAAAGTGGTTTGTTTTCTTGAACTGATTTGATTATTTTCTTGTGAAAGAACCCAGGGAAATGAATTCTAAGTGATGTGACTTGTCCAATTCCCTGAAGCATAATGATTTCAGTAGAAAGAGTTATTTTTGGTGATGAAGTTTTGCAGAAGAAAATATTTATATTCATTTGAAAAGTCAGTTTTCACATGCAAATTCAGTCTTCTACATTATATAGAGTCCAGTTGTGGAAATACCTCATCTTTTTTCATCACTGACATTTCAATATCCTTTTATTTCTTTCTAATCTCTTTTTCTGGTCTACTCAGTTTATGCAAACCAACAAACATTAGACCCACAGCAAATTTCCAAAGATATTTACTTAACACTTCCCTCTTAAAATGAAGAATTGCTTTCAAAAGCCAAAGCATATGAGTTAGATCTCAGTATTACATCAGTAATACTCACTTTTCCTTTCTAATGACTTCTCTCATACTCCTACACATTTTAAACTACTTGCAATTCTACTCACTTAGTGCAAAACTCTCTATTTAATCACAGTTTTATTGCAGTTATTCATTAACAAATAGAGGTTTTAAGCATTTTAAAACCTTATACATTTCAGTATTTTACTGAAGGTTAGTTCAAGGATGCTCGAATCAGACTGTCCTGGATTAAAATATGTTAGCTGTATAACCTATTAGTTGCATAACTTAGGAAACTTCTTTGAGTTTCAGTGTTATGAGGATTAAATGATGAAATTAGAAAGAGCTTAGCATAATGGATGGCAGAGAAGCACACACTAACTGGGTGCTGTCATAAGTCATGTAAGCACTTTTAGCCTTATTTGTTTATCACACTTTGGGAGACAACACACACACACACACACACACACACACTTAAAAAAAATCCCAAACAATAGACGGCATGTGTAAAGAAATATCTGCAAATTTTAGTTGCTAAATTAGTGGAGTGACCACTTTCTGGATGTTTATTTTTCTGCATCCATTACAATAGACTCTAATGCAATGGTTTCCAAACTGTGTTCCACAGAACCTGAAGATTCTGCAGAGTGACCTCACAGGGTAAAAACAGCAAAGACTAAATGGTCAGGGTTCTTCTGCCAGAGCAGCTCCATTTTCAGCATTTTGTGTAGAGAGAATATGTTATTGACGGAGACTGCAATTTTGCTTCTGGATATTGAGACTCCCCTTGAGATTTGCCTCTCACCTCTCTGGTGCTATCAGAGATTACGGAAGATGGACAGGACTGGTCATACAATTTGTGGAGCCCCATACAAACTGCAAATAAAAGACTCTTTCTTAAAAAAAATATGAATTTCAATTAGTGGCAGCAGAGCATTAAATAAGTGAGGAGCACTTCTAAGTTTAGGGTCCTGTGTGACTGAAGGTCAATGAAGCTGGACTTGAATATGGGGCAGGAAGAGGTCTGGGCAGAGATAAGTCTAGGATTCTACTGCTGGGGCTATGGTGCTAAGACAAGAGCCACAGTTAAGTGCTGCAGCCTGCTGCCAAGTGCCCCATCGAAATCAATGGATTCCACCTTCCCACTTCTGCTACCAGTACTGTTGAGCTTCTCAGCCATTAACTAGCATGCTTGTATTGCTTGCATGAATCATACCACCATATCCTTGTCTTGAAGCAAAATGATGAAAAAGTAAGTCAGCTTAATTCATTAGATTAAGGCAAATGGAAAGTATTTGAATAACAGTCTAGGTTAAATTTTTCTTAAACTTCTCTCTAATGCATTAACAAGCAATAAAAGATTTTAAAACATACATTTAAAAATGGACAAATTGGCTCTGGGAGGCATTCATTCCAAGGCAGAAAGAGTCTAAGTATGAGATAAGTATAAGTATGAGCAGATCCAGTATGCTGCTGCTTCATGTTAATTTCTCCTTTCTCCTTTTCCTCTTTTTTCCTTTCCCTCACCTTCCTTTCCCTTTCCTTTCTTTTTCCTCCTTCCTTCCTTTTTTTTCTTTCAATGAAGACATATCTGTAAGTCCAGTGTACTGCATTGAATTGATAGTCTAGCAAAGTCAGAGCTATAGCCCCAGTGGAGCAGAGCACGAGAGATGATGTGAAGGCTTTGATTATTTGTCTCTACCACGACTTGGTGTTAAAGCTGTTATGGTAAAGCAAAACAAACAAAAACTGGTTTCCTTCCCAGTCAAAGTTTCATTTTTCAGCCTCTTCTCCTGAGTCCCCATTTCATGGGTGCCATAGCTGAGAAACTTTTAGACTGCACTAACTATAAGCTTTGATTTAAGAAGCATATTCAGAGATATCAGGCTCCTGCACACCAGGTATCTCTTGATTTTTCCTTGATTCAGTATTTTTTTGCAATGTACAAGCTGAAATGTTAAGGAATCTTTGTCAGAGGGCTCTCATAAACACAGTACAAATGAAAGCAATAGCCATTTGAAAATAGTAAGAGAGGTACATCAATTGACTTAAGGGCCAAATTCCCTTATGCGTTGATCTGGATATTGCACTTTGTCACTCAGCCTGGATAGGTCTCCCCAAGGTGGCTGAGACCCTCATACCCCCACTGCTGGAGAGAATGTTAGCAACACCTTGTGCCGCTGAGCAACTCTGTAATTGCCGTGGTTGAGGAGAGCGGCCTTCCCAGGACGCTACATTCGATGACTGGCTGATTTAGAGTGGAAATGCCTAATCTTCTCACCTCAATTGAGAACACCTCTGAGGGTGATGCCACCTTCAGAGTCTCCTGTGGAGTTAGCTAATGCCTTTGTTGTGGTGATGTCACAGACTTCTCCCTCAGCCCAATCTGCTTGCTCCTTTTTCTCTCACAGGTGTTAATCATGACAGCAGAGCCTGTCACATAATTTGTGGGGCCCATTGCAAAACAAAAAAGGCAGACACCCTTCCTTCACAAGGCAGGAAAATGGTGCTATCAAAGACAATAAAATATAAAGTTTTCATCTGTGGGCTCTCTCTTGACTTGCCAAGGTATTTTCTATTTGTCACTTGATGTCATTCCAAGTTAAGAATAATTAAACTTTTAATTTATTAGCATGGAGTTGCTGTTGATCTTCAATTGTGCAATGCCACAATGAGACACAAATACTTAAGAACACTCATCTGCAGAATCATGAAATGGCACAGTTTAATTCTCATACCTTGCCTATGTATGAACATATGAGTATGTACTTATACATCTATGAAAGGAATTTGGCCCAGAATTACATATGAGAAAGTGAAGACATAATTTAGATAATCATGGGTTAGGGATATGGAGAGCTTACTAATATTGTTCTGAGAAATATTTATTAGCTGTAATTCCAGAGTAAGAGAATCTTCCCCCAAAAATAGAAACGTTAGTTGCACTTAAATATTCCATTCCAACATATAGCACAGAGTATTGTTTATAAAAGCCATTTCAGACATCTAACACTTTTTGATTTGGCATGATATTTAGGCAATGCACACAGTCATGGAAATAGTATGTGTTCATACTCGATTTGGAGAATGCGTTTTTTAAATATTTATGGGCAAGATAAGAGAGATTAGAAACTATTGGTGATGAGGTTGCACGTCTTTGAAGTCCTTTCACAGGGCTCAGAGATACTGAGCTATAAACAGTATCATTTATCATCAATTACATGATCAGGAAGTTATGAGGGTTTTCACAATTTCAGTGCCACATTATTTTTTAGGCATATTCCTAGTGTATACATCACTTCCATTGTAATTCACTCACATGAATTTGAAATATATTTGTCAAACGCATTTCAATAATAACTTTAGTAGAAAAAATGTATGAATAAAATCTTTTGAGAAATAATTTTAGTTTTTATTATTTATTTACTTAAGAAATTTAATAAAATTTAACTATTTTCATTTATAGAACGTTATCGCTTTGATAACATAATTCATTACCAAATGTATTAATATAAGGTCATATTTTGTGCTTTTTTGTTTTGCTATGTACAGCAGAGATATTTTATTTGAGCTTCTCTCTAAAATTAAAAATATTCACCATGTTATGGGTTAGAAAAGGGAGTCCTTTTAAGAGATGTTCTGCAACAAGTCCACACATAGCTGAACGTACTGATTGCTTCAGCTTTTTATCCTCACTCAGTGTACTTGAATTTCAATGATAGTTTTCATCACCCGAATAGAATCTTACTTCACCAGGGCTACAATTACCTTTTACACTAGAATCACAATCAGGAAACTAATTACTTTACTAATAGACATTTGCTTCCTATTTATGGACCTCAACGTGGTCTCCTTAGCTATAACATATACCCAGGAAATTTTTCAGGGAATGGATATTCAGTTCTAATCTAGTGTTTTATTTAGCAAACAGCTTGGTTTTATTTAGAGGCTCTTAGCATAGTCTCATTGATCTTTCCAGAGCACTAAACTCTGTTTATTTCTTCTTCTAGATTTATAAGATTATCTGTGGTCTTAGGTCACACTAACGTAATATATATAATAAGGAACTGTGTGGACCAAGATTACTGCAGGATAATAGTTTATGAAACCAGCTGAAATCTACCCAATTTCCAATCTTTAATGAATCTTATGTCTTAGACTACCCATTACTACACAAATGGACCTATGACAGATGAGAAAATAGGACCAAGTTGAAAACCCTGAAAAAGTATATTTTGAATTTCTAATTTGTGGTGGGCCAAAATTGAATCAAACAACTCACTTCAAGTAATGTAAAAGTCTTCAGGTCATAGAAATTTTGATTCCATATCATTCAGAAGGTCAAGTTTAATGCCAAGTTATTAGAAGCAGAAAGTATAGCAGCACCAGAATGTTTCAGAACTTGAAATTGGGACTGGGTAATGGAGCAGAGTGAAAAATCTATAGCTATCTCTATTTATGTTTTATACCTATTAATATCCATGTCTATAATTCAAGTCATAACCATACGTAATGCGTAGAATGAAAGCTTGGTGAATAAGAGTATAGAGGAATAATCCAAGGTATGGAATATTTAATCATATGTGACTATAGAGAACAGGTGATTGAAATCAGCAAGCCAAATTTCATACAGGGGTAAGGGAACAAAGGATGGAAAGCAACGATTAAAAGTAGTATTTTAGATTAAAGACGCAGGACATTTTTTATAAAAGTACACTCAGTGTTGGATTACTTATATTATTTTAGGATCCACCTGTTCTGATTAGTAGAACATTTGGACAGTGTGTGCCAGACTGAGTGAGACAGTCTCTATGTGGGTTGTACTAAAAACTGTAGGAGGTACAAAGATAGGATGACCAAACTGTTCTGACATATGGGAAGTTCACGAATTTTGTTTGGTTCAATAAGATTTAATAAGACTAGTTGTCCTAAATGGCCATCAGGACTGAATTGAAGGAGATACAAAGAAAAGTAATGTATCTCATAAATCTTATATGCCAAATATATGGGGTCATCAAGTATAAATGCTGGAAAGACATCTTCTGCCCACAGATTAAATACTACAGATGTAAAGGAAGCTAATGGATTTCCCTTGCCACCATTTACCATTTACCTGATTTGTTTGCTTAATTAAAGTTACATAGGATAAAACAAATGAATTTGTGTAACTTACCCATTAGTTTCCTATAAATGGAATACTTAGCGTTTAACTTACAAAATATCAATGATATCCATACCTTAGGCAGTATGGAAGTAAAGGAACAATGTAGATCAGGCATTGATGCCACAATCAATTCTGTAAGGAGCCAGAGAAAAAATAGTGTAGGGTTTGGTTGACCATACGGTCTCTGCTGCCACTGCTCAACTCTGCATAGACAATGCATAAAAAAATGGGCACAACTATGTTACAATAGTTTTTATTTACAAAAGCATGTCTTTGTCTAACTGAAGAAGTGAATGCTTTTTCTTACTGCCTGTAAAAATATATAAATGGTCCCAGAAGTGCAAGGAAACTTCTGGTCTGCTCCTCACATTCTTTAGGAACGACTTTTATTCCACGTGCCTACATTCAATAGCTTCTACGTAAAACCAAGAACTTTGTATGGAAAAATGAAAACGATAAATGAAGGCTGAAATCAGAGCACATTTCAAAAAATAAAAACAGTATTGTAGAGATACATGACTAATGCAGGTTTATAAACACATAGAAAGACTGAATTTAAAGTGATTTTAATAGAAACAATGGGACTTTTAGGAAAAGCTTTTGAAGTTTTGCAATTTCATATTTTCAAGAAAAGGTGAAATGCATATGAATAACAAATATTTCTAGAATGATATGTTATTGAACTATTAAAAGTTTTATAAATTGAAAGAATAAACAAAGCGCTTAGAAGTTGGCAAATCTTAATAATCAATCTGACGAAAGTTTTCATAAAATGTATGTGTATGTTTACATTCTTGAGATAAATTTAATCCTTTCTTTTCTTATTCTGTTTTCACATTTAGAAACCTCATTTTCTTCAAACAGGTTACCAAGTTTCCAAAAATACTTTAATTCCTAGGAGATTTTGGCAGAGTGATAGGTCTATAATAGACAGTAAATAATTGTCACATTTAATTCTTTTGAGCTTGTGTAACTTTCTTTGAAAACATCACGATGTGGGTCACTTTCTTTAGGTATTACTTTTCTAGAAATCTGGAAAAAAGTTGATGCAATTTAGAAATAAGTTACATTAACCTATGACATCAGCATTATCAAATCAGAAAGGCTTTAAAAATATCATATATATAATTTTCCTGGAGATTTTCTACATTTACACAAAAAAGATGATTTGATTGATGATCGGTTTCCTAGCCAGTATTATTTAAAACAGTAAACTCTAAAATCTTATGTATAATACAATAATTTGTATTGTGGCGAATACACAAATTGTATTGTATCTAGTGAAGTGAATTTACAACAAATATTGAGAGAATTTAGGAAATAATAATAATTCTTATCTAGAACATACATGTCTAATTTTTTCATAGTTTTCTTCTGTTTCAATATATGCAAAGGAACTTGCAACATATTTACTAATAATTTTTATTTATACATTTTCTGATTTTAAATTGATTAGTACACATTTTAAGTAATTTGAACAATACAGCAAGAAAAATAATTAATTAAAATATATCTGTAGGGTGGTGCGATGGTGGCTCAGTGGCAGGATTCTCACCTGTCAGCTGAAGACCCGGGTTCGATTCCCAGTGCCTGCAGGTATTTTATTTCCTTTTGTCCCTCCCTATTCCCTTTCTCCCTCTCTCTCTCCCTGCCTCCCTTTCTTCCTTTCTTGTTTCTTTTTCCTTCTCTTTTTTCCTTTTTTTTCCAGGTGTTTTCTTTTTGATTAACAAATTTTTCTTCCTCTGAGGCAGATTAACACAATGGTTAAGAGCATAGACTCATGTCAGTCCACCTAGATCCAAAGCCTGGCTTCAAATCTACCTAAATGTGTGAAATAATAATAATTTTTGTAATTATCATAATTGAACTGTTTTTATAATTAAAAATTACTTTTAGCTTAGATGAGTGATCCATGTTCATAGAGGATCAAGTGGAGATACAGAAACTGGTAGTTGCAACTGGGACAATGAAGGAAAAAGATTGGTAGAAGGTCTATCACAAATCTCATGACAAATGGCAATTGTGATCTGTCACAATGGAGCAAAATGAAAATGCATTCGTTTGTTGTGTTAAAAAAGTTGATGAAAATTACATGTTAACTATAATAACAGTCATTTTCATCAAATAGTGATTTTGATGTTTCTCCTCTACAATAAAAAAGAATCAATGGACATAATCATCTGAGGTCAAAATTAAACTTCTGACAAAAAAATCTTAAATGATTATTATTAGCAGGGTCTGAGAATGCAAGTTTGGCCAGCTATAAAATGAGTTGTATTCTTGCACATGTGTGCACACACGCATACACACATTTCAGATATAAAGGTGGCCAATTATTATTTCAGTTATAAAAGTTTTGTTATACAATTATAAGTTAAATATAAAAATTTCAAATACCAGATGAGCCATATGACATAAGATACCCGATTAACACTTTGAATGTCTTTTGCCTTATAGATAAATTATACATTTAAGGGAAAATGGCAATACATGGCTTAAAATTTAAAATTTATTGTGGAGAAATATTTTAAATAGTCTTCATCTAATAAATTAAGATTTTTGCCAAGATATGAAAAAATTGCTTTCTGTTCTGATATGGAAAGTGCTCCAGCTATATTATACTTTAAAAATAGAGACTTACTGAAATTTTATAACTAGAGGTTGGTATTTTTTTATTTCTACATTCCACTATGTAATACACATTAAAATATTGATGCTCAATTTTCTGAATGAAATTCTAGGAAAAGCATTATGGTTTCAGGCTGTCAAAAATTGCTCACAAATGTGCAAATACTATGGAACTTTACCAGTTTATGAAACTGTGGAAAGAAACAGAAGATGGTGACTTAAGTGATGCTGAGTTTTCTGCTAATGCTCATTGGCAGGACCATGGTAAAGTTTACAATAAACTAATGATGTCCTGTTATTTTCAATTCAAGATTTTCTTACAACAAAAGGAATGGTTTCCAATATTCAATAACTATGGACATAAGGAAAAAAGCATCATGATTTACATTTTCTAACTATCATGGTACTATGAATAAACTAAATTTCAAGCTCCAAGAAAGGAAATGCTTGTCATCTAGCTAAACAGCTATACAAATTTATATTTAAACTTAAAGTGTTCATAATACAAATCAACAATAAAGATTTTACGTATTTTTCTACATGTATCAATATGCAGATGATTTAAATCATAAACAATAATATTATATAAAATGTCTGCAAAGCTACAAGAAAAATTTGAAGACAATTTATTGATACTGATACATTTAGAGTTGCTTTTCATTTCATTCATTACCCTTTGAATTCAATGTAATAATCCTAAATTGACAAAGAGTTAGTGAAATTAGTGTGGCAGACAGTTTTGAAACTGGTATGCTTTTGCTTCACAAGTCACATAAATGATCCTAAAAAATGGTTGCTTTTGAAATGGCAATATTTTGTACATATTGGTTTAATAATATATATTGTTTAAATTAATTTCACCTGTTACTTTACATCATATAAAGGAATTCTAATTATTCTTTTTGCATTGGCAAAGAGCGGATCTTTTTCCTCTTATATTATTTGGATAGAGAACCAGAGAAGGCTATGGCAGATTCCTTTCCTATCACCTTCCCTTTAAATAGTCACTAGGCCAAAAGAGTCTTTAGATATCCCTTATTCCATCCTGAATAGTCACTATTGGACTTGGACTTTTTCAAATTATAGCACAGAAAAATAATTTATGATGACCAATATGATATACTGTTGAAACAGACATATGTTTATTCTATAGGGAATTTTATAATGGTTTAAAATTATTTTTTATTAAGTTTTCTGATTCTACTGAGAATGTTTTCACATTTTAAATCTTTGTACACTTAATCTTTTTATGTATATGCATGCTCTAAACTGCAGGCTTCCTTCTGCCATTTTACCTCACCTTTACCTGATTAAAATTCCTCCATATATTTTACTTCTAGAACTTACTAAAATTTTGTCCATGTGAAGACTACACCAATGGCTGCATCTTGACTAAACCCTCAAGCGAGCTAAATGTACACACTTGTTTGCTTTTTGAATCTCATGGAAACTCGTCAAGTGTACTGTACAGAACCTGATTTCAGCCTGCATCTTTCTTTTCACTCTTGCTATGTTTTTGAAGCAGTAACAAAGCTTTATCTTCTTTTGTATGTGCAGTGCTATTTTTTCACTTTGCAATAAGGAAATACACTGAGGAGAACAGTTTTTCTGGACTATATTTTTCTTAACTGCAAATCAAATAGTTTCTTTTCATTCTTTTCAATTCTTAAAGGACACCGTAGTTTTGCTTTTTGTATTGCATATCATCTCACCTTTTCTGCCAGACTGGTTACTGACCCTCACCCTCCAGTTTGCTACAATGAGCAATTTTTTTTCTCAGATAAATATTTGTGACTTGAGACCAAAAGTATGTTTAGCTGTCATTGTGCTCACTTACCCCTTTGTTTTCTTTATTTGAGTCCCGAGTCAAGTGTCAAATTTTAGCAGTTATTGTACTGCAGAATACTGGATTTTGGAGAGGGAATTGGCAAAGTTAGCTCACGATCTTTCTTTCAGTTGTGTTCGGCCCCTGAGTAGCTTGTTCGGTCAGTGTATTTTATCTTATGTATTTACAAAATGTACACTATTCCAACTTTTCTGGATTCTCTTTTATTGGCCCAAGGTCATTGATGCACAATTATGAAATGTTACCTTGTCGTCCATTTTAAAACAAGCTTTGCAAAACTGAGCTTACATGTGGGCATTAAGTTCCTGCAGGAGATCCCTTGACACCCTTCTTTTGAAGCCTTAGTTATGCATGAAATACTATTCATAACTATTTCTGAAAACAAATTTTTATTTTGAGAGAAATCAAATGACTGCCCTTAAATCGTTTCATTTAATAAGGGCATGCATGTTTTAATTGGGTATCTAAATGAGAACCAGGGCAGTATTAGCACTTTTATAACTTACTCATGAAAAGTTTGAAGAATTTGAATGAACACTATTGTGTTTGTCCAGATCAGTTCCTTCAAGAGGGCATCTAAGGAACATTGCCAGAGGGGCTAGTTTTATCTATTTACTGCCTGCATCCATTAAGGAGAAATAAAGTACCAAATATGATAAAATACTAGAAAATATTTACTGTCAATATCTTATAATTCACAGTCATAATAGAATCAGTAGACAAGAATAAAATCATAACTATTCTTTTCAGAGAATGAACATACAAATGGACAAAGACTGCAAAACTCTGACCCATAGGCAGCAGCAACCAGAGACTAGTAAACTTTGGCCCATATCTATGACAATCAATTCAGGGAATTTCTGCGATCTGTAAACACTGTCCCAGGAAGTCAAACCACAATCCCTGTAATAACAATTGTTCCCAAATAGCCAGGGCTTAATCAATAATTGGCAGCTTCCACAATTTCTACCCCCAGTTCCAACTTAAGACCAATATGAGAAAGTGAAATACGCTTCTCTAACCAATCACGCAGGATGCCCCTGTTTCTAGCTTAGCCCACCTTTGACTACTCTAGGACAAAAGGCTGGAATTAGGGCATTCTTGAAGTCCTCTCTTTTTTTTTTTTTTTTCCACTTTAAAGCTTTCCCATCCCCTGCCTGCCTTTGAGACTCTGCCAAATGTAAATGATGTTAGTTGACTCCCTTGCTATAGCAAGCTCTGAATAAATAGCATTTGTTTGTTCTCATTTGAGTGTTCTTCATTTATTTCCACACTTTATGCAATGTATTTGCTTGCTTTCAGTCTTTAAGCTTTCTGTCAAAGCGGATGTCTACCAGCTGCTTTCAAATTTCAACAGAAATGATAATATTATTTTTGGGTCTGTCTCTGGTGGGAATCCTTTGTACTTCTATGACCTTCCCAGGAAGGTCACCATGTTATAACTTTGCAATTCATCCTATCATGTCATTAATATTTCTACTGTATTGCTTCAAGAACAGAAAAGTCACTGCAGAGATCTTTGCCTGTTAGATTTTAGATGATCTTGTCTTTATATATTATTTCACAAATATTCAAAAGGGAAAATCATTAAGTTACAAATACTGCCATAACCCACTCTATACATGAAAATTTACTGAATCATCGTGAAATGACAAACCTGAAACTAAACCATAGATGAAACAAGGACTTCTAGTTTAATACCTATTTTTCTCTTAAGTCCATTGCATTTGCTTAATTTTTAAATTTGGATGCAAGTGAACATTATTCGTTGAATGTATTTTTTGAAAGTGCCTATCATTTTATTGGACTTTGTAGCCAAATAATAGTTGTGAATTTCATTCTTTCTTACTTCCCAAAGAAAACAAGCAAGAAGATAAAAGATGAGATTAGTTCCTCGAGATCTGAGCTGCTGAAATACAACTAATTTCAGGAGCAAGGAGATATTTCAAAATGCAGGTATTTATCTTCCTATAACTAATTACTATAATTTATGCTACACATTTATACCCCAATTATGTAAAAAACAGTGATGATGACCTTTGAGAAAACTAGAAGACAAGGAAAATTATGGAATGGGAAAATGTCTTTCTTATTTTTGAAATAAAGAGTCAGAGAACAGGGTGGATTTTCGAATAGATTCACAAAGGGAGGCTTTGTAGGCACCGACAATTAGGGAGCACTCTTCACATGGGGTGGGGTACATCTAAACATTGTGGGCAGTCACAAATCGGAAAAGTGCTTCCCCTTCCCAATCGAACACAACAGATAAGGAGATTGCACACCTGGAGACAGATAATTGTATTGAATATTTAATAAAAAATATTGTTACTTTAAGTGCTTGCAGGTTCCTTCTATGAAATGAAGGCTGAAGTCATTGGGGGGTGTGCTGCCAAAGACAGCATTTTGTCACATTGACAATTTGTAACAATATAACCATGTGTTCTAGTTTGCTAACTGCCAGAATGCAATATACCAGAAATGAAATGGCTTTTAAAAAGGGGAATTTAATAAATTGCTAGTTTACAGTTTTTAGGCTGAAAAAATGTTCCAATTAAAGCACGTCTATAGAAATGTCTAATCAAAGGCACCCAGGGAAAGACACCTTGGTTCAAGAAGGCCGAAGAAGTTCAGGGTTTCTCTCTCAAGTGAGAAGGCACATGGTGAACACAGTCACGGCTGGAAGGGCACATGGCGAGCATGGTGTCATCTGCTAGCTTTCTCTCCTGGCTTCCTGTTTCATGTAGCTCCCAGGGAGGTGTTTTCCTTCTTCATCTCCAAAGCACGGGCTAATGGACTCTCTGCTTCGTGGTGTTGCGGCATTCTCTGCTCTCTCTCTCAATCTCCTTGCTTTCTCTCTTGCCATTCTCTTTTATAGGATTCCAGTAAAATAATCAAGACCCACCCGAATGGGTGGAGACACATCTCCACCTAATCCATATTAACAACCACTCTTGATCACTGAGGATCACATCAAGATCACATCAAGATGTGACTCCTTAAGTCACAACTCCAAGGAGATGATCCAATTAGAGTTTCAAACATACAATACTGAATAGGGATTAGAAGAAATGGCTGCCTTTACAAAATGGGATTAGGATTAAAACATGGCTTTTCTAGGGTACATACACCCTTTCAAATCAGCACACCATAAAAATGAAACTCATAAAGTAAGGATGACCCTCAGGACCCACATTTTTGAGGTGCTACTATACTTCAACTGCCTTTATTAGATGTCTTGTCATTCATTAGTCACTGAAGTCCCTAGAGGTTTTAGTGTTCAAGAATATGAATGTGAGAAAACAGCATGAGGTGACCACCACAAAAGCAAATGATAATTCAGTCTGCAGTAACAACATTATAATATTGAATACTAGAACAATGTTATAATGCTCTGGATTGCCATAACAAAATCCCAGTGATGTCTATTGAGTTTTAGGGACATCATTTTACAAACAATATATACAAACTGGAATTTTTCATTTGACTATTACAAGGATGAAGAAGAGATTCGAAATCTATAAAGAGGAATATTTAAAGAAGCAAAGTTTGGTAAAGAGGAAATAAAATATTTTCTCTGGGGAAAGAAGCTCCACAAGTTTAGGGAGCAGTCAAACTTGATTTGAAAGAGTGACTTGTTCTAAAGTTCTAATTGTATAAAAAATGCATTATTTTGTTTAGTTGTAGGTGTCTCTGTTGATGTGGTAGACATTTAAGAACATCTAATTTCCCTGGTCAAACCATTGGTATAGTCACTGGGAAGAAGATAACTATGTGGTGTAATTTCCTGGCAGCTAAAACAAATACCATGCAATGGGTTGGCTTATACAATGGAATTTGTTGGTTCACAGTTTTGAGGATAGGAGAAGTTCAAAATCAAGGTGTCATAAAGGCGATGATTTCTTCTAGAAATTGTCACATTTTGGGGCTGGCTGATGGCAATCCTTGGTCTTTGGCTTTTCTGACACATGGCAATGCACATGGAGCCCTTTCATGACTTCTCCTTTCTCTCTTGGGTCTCACTGACTTCTGTCTTCTGGATGTTGCCTGTTACTTTCTCTCTATGTGTCTGAATTTCATTCTGTTTATAAAGAACCCTAATAATAGGATTAAGACCCATTCTTATTAAGTTGGACCACACCTTAACTGAAGTAACTTCATCAAAAAGCCCTATTTAAAATGGGTTAATACCCACAGGAATGGATTAAGGTTAAGAACATGCTTTTCCAGGGTACATAGATCCAAGCTACCATGCTATCTTACAATACTAAAGAGACAGTTGCTTTGTTTCTCTATGGATCCAAGCTGGTAAAATTAGGACCATTGTGTATAATGTAAGTGAATTATAGTTCAGAACAAAACTGATATAAACAATTTCTGTTTCTAACAGTAATACATCCAAAGATGGAATGAATGTTTGGGGAATGAGTTCCCAATCACTGGAAAGATTCAAGAATGGCTTAGTTGACCACTTGTTGGGAATGTAATAGTCAAGTCAAATAAGTAACTGGGCTTTTCTAGGGGCATAACATTATGACAGTTGAAATAGATAACGGAGCTGGGCCAGATATTGAAAGTTGTTTTATAACATTATTTGATAAAACATACAATTTTTAAATCAGTGCTTTAAGGGTAAACTTAATAATTTGGAAGTATAATGTAATACAAAATTTCTCAATGACACTGTATAAGTAAAAACAGTACTGCAACTGATAAGTAAAAGAGGAAATATCCATCTTCTATCTCGCAATGTGCTGGAAATCTACCCTTCTGTGTCTTAGAATGTTGATCCATATATACCAAATCAATAGGCTTTCAAGCATATTGATAATGCATGGTCAAAGGGAGCCACTATTAAGAAATTCAGATGGTCTGAGGAAAGTTAAATCATTCCTGCTTGGCTGCAAGAAGTTGAGGGAAATGGATATGTTCATGGTCGTGGTGATAGCATGCATATGTCAAAACTTAACATATTGTGAAAATTAAATATATAAGTTTTATTCTATGTCAACTATATCAAATGCAAAAATAAAAGCTGTTGAAATGTATCTCAAAGTTACCAGAGTCATGAAAATGTAAGAATCTAATAGATGACATACATAAAAAAAAAAAGCACCACTTGGGTTTTTAATTATTTCCCTTTTCAATCATGAATATCATGAGCCAATGAAAATAATATAATTATGGTAAATTTCAGGATATCATTATACATTTTTTTAAGATAAGTGATGTTAACTACCTCTTTTTGAACCCTTTCACATGTTGATGAAATACAAAAAGAAAATAGGACAGACAAAAAACCCAGAATAGCTCATGGAAAACAGAGGTCCAATTCATGTTCTCTTTCTCTTTCTCTCTCAATCTCTGTCTCTCTCATTCGTTTTTTCTTTTCTCTCTTTTTTTTTTTTGACAAAGAAGTAAGAATAGTATTACCTCATTGCATGATTGAAGAAAAGTGATGATGGAGTAAATATTTCTCTCTCTCCCTCTCTTTATCATCTATCTGTCTATCTATCTATATCTATCTATTTATCTATCTATCTACCTACTCTGTCTATACACACACACATGTATAGTATGTGAGTTCCTGTTTCATGCTAATTTAAAAATAAACACTCAGAAATGATCTATAATGAAGTATACTAGCCATTTAAATTTCAGGCTTTTAAAAATAAAGCCCAAATTGATTTGTATGAAACTCCTAGTTTCTATTCCATAATTGCTCTGATGGGACCATTGATTATTGCCAAATTTCATATGAGAAATTTGGAGATAAATATACTTTGTTTCTTTTTTTTTAATTTGACAAGCAGTTAAAATATGATTAGCTGAGATAGATAAATGTACATTAGTGAATATGTACTTTCACTAATGATAAATAGTTATGGACAGATCTATGCAAAAATATGATATATTGTAATTTTCAAATGTGTTTTACTTGGATTTTTTTTTAACAGCAATGTTTCTGAGGAGGTTGCTTTAATTTTGTTATTTCGATTGATAATTAATATTAGACTGATAATATTATTACAAAAATATACTTTCATTATTGTGTTGCAGAAAATTCTTCTTTTATGAATAGAAGATTTATACTGAACTCAATATGATTTTTTGAAAAACAAACCAAACTAAAAAGGATTTATACTTTAGGCTTTTCCATTCCTAGTAAAATTGTAGCTTTTCAACTCAGTCAACAAAGATGATAACTTAAAATCCTCTAGGGTGCCATTCCCCCACAGAATCTATGAACCACAAGAAAAAAATTGGCAAAGCCATATTCCTCAAAACTCTAGAAATAGTTAAAGAGTTGTGGTAACAGGGCTAGTGCTGAATCAAGAAAATGCCACTTAAAAATGGTAGGAAAATTCATGGTACCTTTGGGGCGCTTGTTCATGCCCTCTCTGATCAGTGTGGATGCAGCTTGCAGACTAATTGGGTCTCTGGCTCCGTTCTCGAGTGAGCAGAGTAACCCCGACGTACACACTGTTGTGCCTATATGTCAATGCCCATCTGTCACGTGACAGCCTGAACTACCCAACCAAGTCACTCTGATTCACCATCCCAGAACTTTCCCTTCAGGAAGAAGCATATTGCCTACAACTAAAGCATTGTAAGAAATAATTAAATCATAACAGCCTGGGACAAAGGATTATGACCTTTAAGACGCACAATGGACCATCAAGGAAGGGGGGAAGTATTTCTCTTAGAGACTAGAGGGGTGGGGCAGGAGTTCCTGTAAATGAGGACATTCCCAAGGCAATCAGTACAATCCCAGGACAAGATGCAGGCTCAAAAAAGACAGAGAGGCCCTTAAACTCAGGCTGATCATCTTAATAGAAGGCCTAAACTCTGAAGGAGAGCTTCAGTAAGCTAAAAGCCTATTTGCAAAGCTGTGTGAGGTAACTTTTTCATTATTTTATTTGTTTTTGTTAGCTCCTGGCACTCAAAGAAATCTGTATCATATCACTAATTGGGCACAAACTCAAGGGACATACAGTTCAGGACTAAATCCTTGAGCTAACACATTAACATATTAAAATGTATATTGTGCAACAGAAGATACAAGACAAACAAAGAAACAGGAAATGATGGCCCATCGAAAGGAAAAAGAAAAATTCAGAAAACATTAGTGAAGGAGATCAGACTCAGAAATATCAGATAAAAACGTAAATTTTTTTTTTCAATGTGCTCAGAGACAAAGGAAAACATGAAGAAAGAGTAACAGAATATCAGGAAAATGATAAATGAACAGTATTAGAATCTCAATAAAGAAACAGAAATTTTAAAAGGAACCAAGCAGAAATACTGGAATTGAAGACCAAAGCAACTGAAATGGAAGAATTCTCTTGAGGGTTTCAACATGGCAGAAGGAAGAGTCAGTGAATTCAAAGACAAGACAATTAAAATGTGTCAGACTGAAAAGCTGAAAGAAAAAAAAAAAGTGAACAGAGCAGAAGAGAACTATGAGGCACAATCAGGCATACCAATACATGCATTATGGGAGACCCAGAAGGAGAAGAAAGAGAAGCAGACAGAAAGAATATTGAAGAAATTTCCCAAATTTAACAAAGGACATGAATGTACACATTCAAGAATCCCATCAAACAGCAAACAGGATAAAGTAAAAAAGAATCATACATAAACATATAATAGTCAAGCAGTTGAATGCCAAAGACAAGGAGAGAGTACTGAAAATTGCAAGAGAACAGCAGCATACTATATCTAAAACTGTTCCAATAAGATTAAGTCCCAAGCTCTCATCAGAAAACATGGAAGCAAGAAGACAGTGTTAGGAAGTATTTAATGTGCTGAAAAAAATCTATTGGCAACCAAGAATTTTATATCCAGTTAGACTGTCTTTCAAAAATAAGTGAGGAGTTAAGACATTTCCTGATAAATGGAAGCTTAGAGAATTTATTACCACTAGATCTGCCATATGAACAATACTAAAGGGAGTGATTCAGACTGATAGGAAAGGACACTCGACAGTAGATTGAAGTGGCATAAAGAGATAAAGATCTCCAGTAAAGGTAACCGTATGAGTAATTATAAATGGTAGTACTGTTGTATTGTAGTTTTGGTATGTAACATCACTTTTTACCTTTTACAGGTTATAGTGCATGTATAAAAAACAATGATTAAATCTACAGTTTTAAACATACGATGTATAAATGTTAAAATTGTAACAACTATAATGAAAAGGTGGGGCATTGGAGGAGCATAGGAACAATGTTTGTGTTTGCTATTAAAGTTCAACTGTTGTTATATCAAATGAAATTGTTGCAAATATAGAATTTTAAATTTAAGTGCCATGGTAATCACAAAGAAAATATCCAGAAAAAAAAATGAGAGGAGAGTCAAAATAGTACACTATAAAAAATCAAATAAATATAAAGGTAGGCACCAATGCAACAATTGAGGGCCGTAAAAGGTGTAAGACTTGCAAAGACCAAACTACAACAAGACAGAAGAAAATTTTGCCTTTCTCAGTAGTTACTTTAAATGTAAAGGCAGATTCATTTCAGGGCACATGCACTTTCCAAAAAACAAACAAACAAAAACCAAACAAAGAAAGCATTCAACAAATGGTTCTGTAATAAGGAAGTGCACACATGGTAAAAGAATGGTATGTAACCTTCTGCCATACAGCATACAAAAAATAAATGTAAATGAATTAAACACTCATTTGAAAAGGCAAAGATCGTCAGAATGAATATAAATACATGACCCAAATATATGTTCTTTACAGAATATTCACTTTAAATCAAAGACCCAAGTAAAGGTGGAAAGTGAAAGGATAGAAAAGAATAGTTCATGAAAATAGTCACAAAAAGAGGCCTGGGGTAGCTAAACTAGTATCATAGAAAATGGACTTAAAATCAAAACTCTTATAAAGGGCAAAGAAGGACACTATATATTGATAAAGGGGCCAATTCAACATAAAAACCTGACAACTATAAATATGAACCTAGCAGTAGAGCCTCAAAACAGATGAAAACAATATGGATAGATTAGAAGGGAGAAATAGATGGTTCTCTATTAATGGCAGGGAACTTCAATATAGAACTTTCAATAAAAGATAGCACATCTAAACAAAAAATCAATAAAGAAATAGAACATGAATGATATTACCAATGACCTTGACTTAGGCATACATAGAACACTTCACCCAATGGCACAGATTACTTACTCTTTTCAACTGCTCATGGCTCACTGTCCAGGATAGACTACATGTTATGTTACAAAATAAATCTCAATGCATTTCAAAATATTGAAATCATATAATATATCATCTCTGATCACAATGGAATATCAGAAAGAGAACTAGAATATTAGAGAAAGATCTAGAAAATTTACCAAACATGTGAAAATTAAACAATGTACCCTTAAACAATCAATGGGCCGAAGAAGAAATTACAAGTGTAATTAGGGAACATCTTGAAGTGAATAAAAACAAAAGAAAGGCAGTGTTGAGAGGGAAATGTATAGTTCTAAATGTCTGCATTAAAGGAGAAGAATAATTTCAAATCAGAGACAAAACCTCACAACAACAACAACAAAAGCCCAGGACCAGATGGCTTCCTGGTGAAATTTGCCAAACGTTCAAAGAGGAATTGACATAATTCCTGCTCAAATTCATTCCCCCCAAAATTGAAGCAGAGGGAGCACTTCCTAACTCATTCCAACATATCTTTCATACCAAAGTCAGGTAAAAATTACACAAGAAAGGAAAATTATAGACCAATACCTCTTAGGAAGATAGATGTAAAAATACTAGCAAACCAACTCCAACAGCCATTAACAAAATTATACTCCAGATCTGATGTATCCTAGCTATGCAAGTGTGGTTCAAAATTTTAAAAAAATTAGTTAATATCATACACCATGGTCATAAAAAGAAGAAGAAATATGCAATTATCTCAATTGACACAGAAAAAGTTTTTGACAAAATCCAGCACCTCTTCTTCATGAAAACACTCGGAAAACTAAGAATAGAAGGAAAGTTCCTTAACATGATAAGGACCATATATGAAAAACCCAAAGCTAAGTTAATACTCAATGGTGAAAAATTGAAAGCTTACCTCCTAAGATCAGAAACAAAAAAATGATGCCCACTGTCACGATGATGCTAGCCAATATCATTCTTAAAATTCTATTGAGAGCAATAAGGCAAGAAAAAGAATTAAAAGGCATCCAAATTGAAGGAGTAAATCTTTTCCTAGTTGCAGATGGCATAATTCTATATGTAGAAAATCCTGAAAATCACAACAAAGCTACTATAGTTAATAAATAAAGTGGCAGAGTACAAGTTCAACACACTAAAATCAAAAGTGTTTTGATACATTAGAAAAGAATATTTGAAGAGAAAATCAAGAAAACAAATTTCAGTTATAGTAGCCACTAAAAGAAAATACAATTCATCAAAAATTTGAAACTTTTGTTTATCAATGGATGTTCTTGCTTGCAAGCTGTTGGAATGCATTATGCCAGAACTGGAATGCTTTTTAAAAGGGGAAATTTAATATGTTACAAATTTACAGTTCAAAGGAAGTGAAAGTCCTTTGACTAACAAGAAGTTACCTTCGTTCAAGATATGCCAATTGGTCAGGAACACCTGTCAGCTGGAAGTCACGTTGCTGGCATCTGCTGGTCCCTTGTTCCTGGGACCCACAGCCTTCAACTACTGTTCCTGTAGGGGTTCCTCACTTTGCTTCTCTGGGGCTGGCTTTAATCTCCTGGCTTCCCCTGGCTCTCTTCAGGTTCTGGCTTGCTTAACATCTCATAGTCATGTCGTTTGGGCTCCAAACATCTCCAAATATCTGTGTCTCTCTTCTCTGAAGCAACTATTCTCCAAACATCTATGTCTGCTCTCTCTGTCAGTTGGAGACCTCTGTTGTTTCTCAGATTTCTCCAGAATGTTTCCTCTTTTAAAGGATTCCAGTAAACTAATCCAGACTACCTGTAATCGGTGGAGTCACATCTCCATCTAGTCAAAAGTTAACACCCACAGTTGGGTGTGCCACATCTCCACGGAGATAAGCTAGTCAAAAGATTCCAACTCACATTATTGAGTAAGGATTAAAAAATTGGTTGCCTCTACAAGATTCAATCAGGATTAAAACATGTCTTTTCTGAGGTAGGTACATGATACTTTTCAAACTGGCACAATGGACTTCATCACAAAAGTCATAAGACAATTTAGAATAGAAGAAAATATTTGGAAACCACATAGCTGATAATGGTTTAATATCAAGGTTATATAAAGAAATCCTACAATTCAACAACTAAAATACAACTTCATGTAAAGCTAGGCAAAACAGTTGAATAGACATTTCTCCAAAGAAATAAAAATGGTCAATCAACACATGAAAAGACATTCAACATCATCAGTCA